>NC_059347.1:15452500-15762916 GCF_019703515.2 Myxocyprinus asiaticus | reverse complement strand
GAGAATTCACCAGGACATAAGACTAAGCTTCTAAGATATTTGGCCATTGCTGCAACCAAGTGCAATCTACCAGGTTATTGTCATGAAGCCATTAGTGGTCCATTCTCCATGGCACATTATATATAGTGTTTTGGCGGGGTATTTTTACTGTCTATATTCAGCGAAGCTCAATGTTTCCACTGTGTCCCCCAGAGAGGCTGTCACAGGCTTCTCAAAAATGCAATGTTTGGGATTCAGAGACACGCATTAAAGCAATGGGCCGCAGTGCTCGCTGTCCATTCAAAGAGCAAACAAATTTAATTTGATTGTGTCACTGTGCTTAGTAGCTACATTTGGCCTGAGGTCAGATCTTAAGTGTATGTGGAGAAGATGAAAATGTTGAGTCGCTGCCCAGAGGATTATGAGCTCGACAGCTATTTTTCCCTCCTCAACCTCCAATGAGTCTCACAATGATTCAGTTCACTCACAATGATTGCACGGAAAGTCTGTGTCGCACAGAAGAGTCAATCTGAGCAATTTTTTGTTGTTGTTGTTGTTGTTGTTGTTTTAGCTAAAAGTAAGCTTAACGTTACTAAAAAAAAAAGTATCTAGCTTAAAAAGGTAGCTAAAAGTAACTACACTACAAACTTAAAGGGATAGTTCTAAGAATCATAGTTTGTCATAATTTACTGTTGTTTCAAACATGTGTGACTTTCTGTCTTGTGGAACACAAAAGGAGATGTTACGTTTAAAGTTAAAGTTAACTATTTTAAAATATGAGCATCTTGTATATTTTCAAAGTAGCTTCCCCAACACTGGCACAAAGTGCAATCTCTTTAGATCTTTTCCTTGTTCATTTGAGATGAGGAACTGCCTCCGTAATCCTCCCTGGAGATCGGCTCATTCATTTTCTCACCATATTGTGTTGTGAAATTGCATCATGCTTGTGATACTAACATCTTAATGGTTGTTCAATGTGCTGTAATCAGTCTAGTTGGCAGTTTGCTCAGTTATACTGTCTGGTTGTGATATTGTGTTTTCCATCACAATACTAATTTCTCCAAAATAGACATCAGTGTTAAATAACTCATGAGAGGTCATACATTACAGTAATTTTATCACAGTTAAGGGGTGTTGTTAGAGAAAACCAATGGTGAAATTTCTGTAACGCACAGCCTCAAGTGACTTATTTCTTGCATAAAATGGTGGCAATAGCAATATAATAAAAGACACCAGTATTCAAGAAATAATTACATTTATTATTCCGCAGAATGTACAATTCTTCTGCCAAGTAATATGGTTTAGCAGCATAGCTGTAAGCTGTTTATGGTTGCAAAGCAACATAGCAACCTGGTGCTTTAATATAAAATTCAACTGATGTGTGGTCACAGGTCGGCTATTTCACAATGGCTTCAAACGGGGTTCATATAATCAGAATCCAGAGCTGGAGTTATCAGTTTTAAAATTGAGCAATATCACATAAGCAAGAGTGCTGTTGTAATACAGACAGCACATTCCATGAATACTGTACACTTTGGTGTCGCATTATTTATTTATTATCATTTGGACCCTTTTTACAGCATGGCAGTACAGGTGAAGCCACGGGTGGGCCTGGGTGGGTCAGGGCCCCCCATTCATTGTCTTAGGGAATCAGGTACGTAGAGAATCATTGTTGCAACTTGGCACATTAATATAGAATTTGAACTTGGATGGATGGATGGATGGATGGGACGAAAGAAGGAAGGAATGTAACTGAGCCTGCTCTCAATTATATTCAAGGAATGAAGG
This sequence comes from Myxocyprinus asiaticus, assembly GCF_019703515.2. Classification (NCBI taxonomy): domain Eukaryota; kingdom Metazoa; phylum Chordata; class Actinopteri; order Cypriniformes; family Catostomidae; genus Myxocyprinus; species Myxocyprinus asiaticus. The sequence continues at coordinate 15,761,149 of NC_059347.1, read as the reverse complement.
AATATAATTGATCAGCTCTCAATTATAAGGAAGAAAGGAAGGAAGGAAGGAACCTAGAGAGACAGCTCTCAGTTTTATTCAATATTGCTGTTCATTCATCACTGCTGTGCTGAAGGGCAGTCTATTGATTGGAACTGTCATTACTACCATTTCATTATTATGCAGACAGAAACTCAATGGCCTGCATTGACAGAAGGACAGAGACACTGTCAATGGACAAACACACACCTGTCCATGCTTCTAGGATATACCATAAAAGCTTATATGTACAGTATATATGTGAATATCCTCAATTAACCACAGATGCATCACTGATGAAGATCAAAGAAGACTGCTACAGTGAAGTTTTGAATAGCTTTCATTTTACTCTGTGTGAAAGCCACCAATTGTCAATATAAACTCACTGCTGATCACAACTGTTCTCCATCTTTGTCACTGTAAAGAGACCAGCCACTTTTACCCATTAAAACGAAGAAACAAGTAAATGTCTGCAATACAGATTCCTGCCCAGTTTCCAAATGCAAAACATCGATAGGCAATTTGATGGATGGATCGGGAAAAGGAAAATCCAACTGTGAAAGCCCTTAGCTCAATCCAAGAGGACATGTGTGTAAATCAGACTTAACAGCAACCTGAGGCAAGAAGGCACGTGAGCAGACAGAATATTCCTATCTGTACCCAGAGGTTATTTGTGTTACCATACAAATGACAGCACACAGCTGTTGTTAGCGCATCTACTAATTGCCATTTCTTGCACCAAAGGCATAAAATCAAACTGCATCTTTAATTAATAGAGAATAGTGCAAGTGCTCAGAATGTAGAGTGCTGATGGTGAGAGAGTGAATATAGTAGTTTACTTGACCTCTGAAGGGGCATTCACCCTGACAGCGTTCACCCTGACAGAGCTCAACTTTATGCAGTTGAGCAGTGATGCAACGGAATCCCACAAAGCAATCTACTCGACTTGACCATCCTTTTTTTCATGTGATGAATAAACTGGTAACTATGGCCACAATTTTTAGCATCTCTATTTTGATGTATTATTTGATCTGATATTTTTTAATAAAATCTAATTTAAAAATGCAAAACAACTGTATTTTCAAGATGATAACTGGAAGCCACTTACATCATGATGAGGTCACATAACAGCAAAGTTGCATACTATTGCTTGAAACTTATTGTGGAATAGTCGTGGATAATGTCTACTGTTTCACTTTCTATTTAAAACAAAATTAGTAGGCCGTACACAGTGTTTACTGCTCACTATCAGTAAGTAATAAACTGGAATTTCATTTGGGACATATCCGAAGACTTGGTGACCTCCAGCGATAAATCAGCATTAGTGATGTCCGGATTGTGAATGAATTGTTCATTTGACCTGCTTCTTTTCAGTCGGACTGAATTGGTTGGAACAGTTTGCGCCTCGATTCAACACTGATCCACAAGTTACTCAATCAATGAACCTGTCTCTTGGACGTGCTCGACACTCTGACTCGAAATTAGCAGAGAATCAGGAGGAATATGATTCTAGAACTGGTGATGTTGGATTTTGCTAACACTTTTTTTGCTATGAATCGCTCCGCATCTGTGCATCACTGTATGTATCAGGTGCTTTAGGTACAAAACTGTAATATAGGAAACTTATCTAAGACCTTATCAGTATTTGTCAGTTGTATTCAATGTGCAGGATCACTGAATGAAACACTGCTGATAATAAACAAGCTAATTCATATACATTAACAAAAGAATCGTAATCATTTCTGCAAGAATTGCCTTAATGGCTTTACTTGAATGTTTTTGAGTGGGTATACCCCGACATCAGGATGTTAGAATTATGGATAACAATTTACAATAAGGTTCCATTTGTTAACATTAGTTGGATGTTACATACCAAAAAGGAGGAGAGGAGCTGAAAGGGAAAGTAATTTTAGAGGTGGAGCTTTGTATTACATTTTGAATACAGATTATGATGACATACACATTTATTTCTTTGGATTATTATCCACTGATGAGTCCTATTTGATTCTATATTGACAAAGTCTTTCAGGATAAGTCTTCAGTGTTGGGTAGCCCTACTGGAATGTCCTTGAAGTGGCAAGTTGTAGTGAAGTACTCACAAAAAAACGCAAGGGTCCAGCATAATGCAGCTTTCTCTCTCTTTGTACTATCAGCTGTAAACTAAAAATAAAAATGAACAGCAGTACAAAAACCCCAGAGCTGTTTTCTGCACAACTCACAATTAATTACATGACATCTCATCAAACTCTGAGAGACAATGGAGCCCGCATTCATTAGCTGACGATGATGAACTAATAGTGGTGTGACTGTGAGAGAAAAACTGAATGTTCATAGTCCCGTACTAGAGTGGGGCCACTGCGAAATGTGCAATTAGCCCGCAGGGATTGTGAAAACACTGTGTGTGATCAGCCGTTAGGGTGAGTCGAGTGTCAACACTTCCAGATGAGATGTGACACTCTGATTAATGGTGCTGCGGCAGCGACTGCCACTGAGCTCATGAGATTGATGGGCCAGAGTTTGGTTTGACTTCAGACCAAGGTGTGTCACAGATTAATGCACATCCCTCTTTGGGATCTTGGTTTAATGCATCAAGTTAGGCAAGTTTCTTCAAAACTCATGGATTGATGGATTAATATGTTGCCAGAACTCAGCCTGCAGTGTTGCAGGATGTTGATCTATGTTTATCCACCATTACCATGAGACAATGTCATTTCACGCAATCTTCACTAAGTCATGATCAAAGATATCAAGAAAGGGCATCCATCAAATCTAACTAGATGATCGATCAAGTTAAAACAGATGATCCACCATCCCAAAGCATGTCACACACCTATCAAATGCCTATAGTAAGATGCATACTGCATTCAAAAAACTAAAAAGTACTTTCTCAATCTGGAAAGTTCTAGTCTAATTGGTTGGCTTTACGCAATTTCTGGGAGTAAGGGCACATATGTTTTTTTTTTTTCATCAGTCTTTCGTGTTTATGAGGTACAATGTTAACATACTAAGTGTTAATCATAGAAGATACGAAACCCTGGATTTGCCAAAGTTAAACTGATGCTTGGAATTTTGATTGAGGCACTTAGTAGCAGGTTACTTAGATATCCTTGAGCATAATTGTGCATTCCACTTTGCTTTCTGATTTATGTCTGTGAAAGTCAGTACTTATTACTTTTGGATGGTCAAAAATTCTGATCTCAAAGTCTATACAGATGTTTCTCCGTTTTTGCAGTGTTTTCTGTACAACTATTCATGGAGGCTGCTTGAGGTCTACCCCATACATTTGGCATTTAGAAACCAAATTAATGATTATTCACTTTACATGTCAGTCAGACTCTCTTCTTGTTGAAGTTGGCAGTTCTTCACTAGAATATGCTGAAATGTGTGCCAGACTTTATTACATAGTCAAAAGTCTGGCTTTGGGAGACTAGTTAACACATAAGACAAAACAGGAAAGTGAATTACAGAAGAAAACTAGTTAACCAACCTCCATTTATCTCTATAATATTTCTACCCATATACATAATTTAATAAAGTTTATTTATATAAAGTTTATATTTAGTTTGACTTAAGGTTGTCAGTTTAACAAGTTCAGTGCAATTAATTATATAAAAATAAAGCATTAATAAATTAATGCAGTTAATCAACTGTAAATTCCATCAGCAAGGGGCAGTCAGCGCAGCCCCAACTGCACAGACAACAAACCACACTTACTGAGAGCAAGCAGCCCAAAAACAGGAGCCTTACACAGCAGGATGTGCAGTAGATAATGTGTCATTTGTAATGTTTACGTTCTGCATTCATGACATTAATGTGCTAACATGCTATAAGCAGCCATACAGTGCATCCGGAAAGTATTCACAGTACTTCACTTTTTCCACATTTTGTTATGTTACAGCTTTATTCCAAAATGGATTAAATTAATTATTTTCCTCAATTCTATAAACAATACCCCATAATGACAACGTGAAAGAAGTCTGTTTGAAATCTTTGCAAAAAAAAAAACACCCCACACATGTACATAAGTATTCACAGCCTTTGCTCAATACTTTGTTGAAGCACCTTTGGTACCAATTACAGCCTCAAGTCTTTTTGAGTATGATGCTACAAGCTTGGCACACCTATTTTTGGGCAGTTTCTCCCATTCTTCTTTGCAGGACCTCTCAAGCTCCATCAGGTTGGATGGGGAGCATCAGTGCACAGCCATTTTCAGATCTCTCCAGAGATGTTCAATCGGGTTCAAGTCTGGGCTCTGGCTGGGCACCTCAAGGACATTCACAGAGTTGTCCCGTAACCACTCCTTTGTTATCTTGGCTGTGTGCTTAGGGTCGTTGTCCTGTTGGAAGATGAACCTTCGCCCCAGTCTGAGGTCCAGAGCACTCTGGAGCAGGTTTTCATCATGGAGGTCTCTGTACATTGCTGCATTCATCTTTCCCTCGATGCTGACTAGTCTCCCAGTTCCTGCCACTGAAAAACATCCCCACAGCATGATGCTGCCACCACCATCCTTCACTGTAGGGATGGTATTGGCCAGGTGATGAGCGGTGCCTGGTTTCCTCCAGACATGACGCTTGCATTCAGGCCAAAGAGTTCAATCTTTGTTTCATCAGACCAGAGAACTTTGTTTCTCATGGTCTGAGAGTCCTTCAGGTGCCTTTTGGCAAACTCCAGGTGGGCTGTCATGTGCCTTTTACTGAGGAGTGGCTTCCGTCTGGCCACTCTACCATACAGGCCTGATTGGTGGAGTGCTGCAGAGATGGTTGTTCTTCTGGAAGGTTCTCCTCTCTCCACAGAGAAACGCTGGAGCTCTGTCAGAGTGACCATCGTGTTCTTGGTCACCTCCCCCGGTCGCTCAGTTTGGCCGGGCGGCCAGCTCTAGGAAGAGTCCTGGTGGTTCCAAACTTCTTCCATTTACGGATGATGGAGACCACTGTGCTCACTGGGACCTTCAATGCTGCAGACATTTTTCTGTGCCCTTCCCCAGATCTGTGCCTCGATACAATCCTGTCTCGGAGGTCTACAGAAAATTCCTTGGACTTCATGGCTTGGTTTGTGCTCTGACATGCACTGTTAACTATGGGACCTTATATAGACAGGTGTGTGCCTTTCCAAATCATGTCCAATCAACTGAATTTACCACAGGTGGACTGCAATCAAGTTGTAGAAACGTCTCAAGGATGATCAGTGGAAACAGGATGCACCTGAGCTCAATTTTGAGTGTCTTGGCAAAGGCTGTGAATACTTATGTACATGTGATTTTTTTCATTTTTTATGTTTAATACATTTGCAAAGATTTCAAACAAACTTCTTTCACGTTGTCATTATGGGGTATTGTTTGTAGAATTTTGAGGAAAATAATTAATTTAATCCATTTTGGAATAAGGTTGTAACATAACAAAATGTGGAAAAAGTGAAGCGCTGTGAATACTTTCCGGATGCACTGTAATTAAACAAAAAAATAAATAAAATCACGACATGTTGGAAAATGTCTCTATGTGAACGATCATTCAGATGTAAGTTTGCACCAGCTCACTAATAAATCAGAACACTGATGTGTTCATGTTGACTGATCTTAACTGACTGAACAGCAATTAGTCGTCGGCCTCAAAGTAGGTGGAGCTCCAGTTCACACCTACTGATGACATGGATGAATGTCAGTAAGAAGGTGTTTAGCAGCCAGTACAAAGTTTTCCTGAAAGTTCGCGCTGGAGAGTGTTGTGTTCTGCTTATGTTGTACTATCCTTTAAAGAAATCTGTACAAGTATGCATGTGCTCAGAATAAGGGAGGAGAAGAAAAGTGTATGCACTGACAAGTTGAGATGACTTCAGTAAAGTTCAAGTTTTTCACAACTGTTTCTTTATTTAAATGCACAACATATAAAACAGCGAGCTATTACAGACCACTGAATCGAACTCAAAAACACCTTCATTTTGTGCAGCTTTAGTTCGAAATGACATCACACCCATTCATTCTTCCATTTTGTATTAAGCAAGCCGGTGCCTTAACCCCAAACTCTAAACCTAACCCTTAACATAACCTTAACCCCAGCCCTAACTATAACAGTTCACTTACTTCCTACTGCCAGAGATCAATAGGGATATGACATCAAAGGCACAGCAGAGGTGATTTTCTGGGCATGAACGTTTGCTGTATGGTGGCACTTCGGAATTCTGCACATTGCATACCAAATTGGTCGACAAATTTGCAGATTTCCCATGAGACAATGTTGGTATTTTGTTAATTTCAGATCTCAAGAACCAGCAGTAAAGCAAGTACAGGATCACATAAGATTCTCTAGTTTCTTGCAGAAACATTCACAGGAGCCCAATTTTAGGAGATGAGCCTGTGGGCATGCAGCGGGACACACTTCAGTGGAGGAAATTCATCACTGCACCCTTCCCTCCACGTTTTAATTACACACAACAAACAGCATAGATGTTTCCTAATAAGTTGGAGTCAGAGATGGTCTCATCAGTTATGGAGAAAAAAAGTGGGAGAGAGAAAGTGGAAGAGCTTTCACAAGGAAAAAGAGAGCATTCCTTATGCATACAGAGGGAGTTCTTCAGAAGAATACAAACCCACAGAGTACAGTAAACATCAAGTAAATGAGGACTGCTTGTGTTTGTAGTTGGACCCTTGAATTTCACTTCATTAGACAAGAAATTATCAAACCAAATGGCATCTGCAAAGAAATTATGCTAGACCATTTCTCATGCTAGAGCTAACTCCCCTTTTCAGAGCCATTTTTGCAATTAATTGAAACCAACTGGTCGCAAAGTCAACTTTAGTGGGTGTATGAAGTCATTTCCCCTTAAGTTTACACAGGTGACCTAACAGTCACCACAGGTGTGGTTCATCACTTTAACTATGGATGTGTTTCACTAATGTTTGGCAAACAGAAAGGGTCAAAATACTTTAAATTCATTTTGAACAGTTTTATCATTGACAACCTAACAAACCTTCTTTAAAAGAAATGCCTCTTTTTTTGTGTGTGTGTGCGCAATGCAATGATGCCGATACATTTTTACGTGTGGCTTATGTGGCCAAATATTTCCTGGGGATACTGAGTGATATTCTTACTGGAATAAAAATTTGTACTGAAGTTTACATTGCAGTTGTCTGCAAAACAATGGGCACGTGAACTATACACATGGTGTCATGGCCCTATGCAGTCTGTAAAATGCTATAAACAGCATGCACTCATTTTCCTAAAGGTTCGGATTTTGTTGACTAGTGCAAGGACGCAAGGACTCACCATGAACTATTTCAAAAGTGCTTCAGTCATCTGCTTCAACACTTGAGACTCACACTGAAGTTGCACAAGTGTCTTCACTGTGCCTCATTATTCTTTTGTTAAACTTAATCTTGTTTGATCTTCACATTTGCATAAAGCATCTTCTTACATTATTATCATTTATAAGCGGTTGAGTATTCTTACATAAAATCAAAGGTCTCTTATTTATCAGGCATAAAGTGGGTGCTGTTTGGTTCATTTTGGACATTTACATAGTACAATTAATCCCAGAGCAAGTTTGCAACTGTTTTTTGCTGCATGTGCTTACGAATTGCTTGAAAATCACAGCACTTAAGACACAGAGGCTTATTAAAGGAATAGTTTACCCAAAAAAGAAAACTGTGTCATTATTTACTTAAACTCATGTTGACTTTTTCCCCCCATGGAACACAAAAGATGTTAGCCACTGAGCCAGTCACCATTTACTTTAATTGTAATGGGGGGTGGGGGGTGACTGAGAGTGTCGGTCCCTAACATTCTGCCCTTTTGTGTTACATGCAATAATGAACTGTTTGGAACAACATAACTGTGAGTAAAAGATGCCTTGGGGTGAAAATTTATTTTGGGGTGAACTATCCCTTTACCCCAAATGGGATAAATATTACATTACATATTTTAAACGCTACTACTTTAAATTGGACAGGTAATGCATCCTTTTGTAACCATCATCATGTTTTTACTTCATGAGAAAAAAGAAAATACTTACTGCGCAGTTGAAAGATGCATTTGCGTTAACTCATAAAGCAGCAGAACCACTGCAGTCAAAGTCATGGAGCAACACTGCCCTCTGCAGAATGAAAACTGTTTTCCTCATAGATTAGACCAGCTGTGAGACCTAATTTATGAGATTTTAGGGTGCAATGTCAACTGTATTAATGGGTCTAATAAAACAAACAGTAGGAGAATAGTAATAGAGAATCTGACAAGAGTGGTTTAAGCCTGGCCTGAGGAACCTGTTTTATAGTATTTGGACACTTAAAACACTTAAAGTGTATGAAATGCCTATGCATTATAAAGCTAAATGAAAACCAAGTGACAAATATCAAGCAAAACAATTAACAAGAAGAGTAAGCTGGGTTTTAAATTATAAAGCAATTGATATCGATCAAAATGACAACCAAAAAGGTATTTATACACTAATTGGTAGATTAACATGAGTGTAACAATAATGTGATTAACTACACCTGTGTGAACTTGAGGAACTGACTTCGTACATCCACTACAGCTGACCTTGGTACCAGCTGGTTTAAAGTAAATGCATAAATGTAAAGTCATAAGTCAAGCATGATTTGTTTGAGGACACTTGGTTTGGTAATTTTTTATCAAATGCAATGGAATTCATACAGTTTAAGTGTCCATATACTTTTTGATGCCAATTTACTGATTACAACATGTTTGTACAACTTTACACAGTGGTGTGTCTGTAGAGTGCAGTTGTACATCTAAATTAGTGTAATACATTTAAGATATCCAGCTGTAATCATTTCATGCCTCTGGAGCAGGGGTTTCTGATGCAATTCTAAATTCTTTAGGAACGAGCTGTTTATTGATGGCTTTCGGTTGTGCTACATTTTTTTAATCTAATTGCATGATACTGTTTGCAAGAGTACAGCATTGCTGAGCAATCCTATGATTAACAAGTGAAGTGTGTATTGATTGCACATGACCAAAACAGACAAATGTCATGTTCAGTTATTTTATTGCTGATTAGAAGTTGAATATATATTTATATGTACAGTTGCATACATCGTAAACTCGTATGAATATCTCATGTTGTGGAATGAGAGATAATGGACAAATTAATAATTGAATGAATTTCTACAGACTCGCAGTGGTAATGTAGCTTAATCCAACACTGCTGATTGTCACTGTGGCACTGTCTAATACTACAAATCAGAAATCATGATGTGGAATATCATTTTGAATCCTATTTTCAGGAGCTAAAACTATAAGCATTGGATTTTTTTTTTTTTTTAATTAGTAGTTTTACTAAGCCATTCCATTTTTTAATATATATAATTAATTCACAATGTATATTGAAAAAAAAAAAAGGGGAGGGGTAATTGCAATAGAAAAAAAAAAAATGGTGTGGATGTTACTGAATCAAAACAGAAATTTAAGTCCCCTGTGATCGTGACTGATAATTTAAAAAAATAAAAAATAGCAGCAAGTGAAAGAATCACTGACTTGGAAACTAAGCCAAAATGTCTTTAAAAAAAATATAAACTAAAATCATAGCTGCAGATTCTGTAAAAGTGCCATTCATTAATGAAGAAATCCATTTTACAGTACTAGTAAAGATTTAGGATTTGCATCGATGCTCTAGATTCATTCCAATAGTATGATAATATCTGTTACATTTTAGGTGATCTGCTGTAATTTAAGTCAGAAAAGACATCGCAGTCCTAAATTGGCGACAGAGGAAGGGTCTCATCTTGGTGTAAAATTCAGGCACCCTCATAAGTCAGCAACTAAAATATTATTTAAAAATGAGCATTGCGCTTCTGCAGATGTATGTGACCATAGACACTTGTATGAGATCAACTGCTTCGATTAAAAATATATCTGAACCAACTTTAGCTGCCTTAAGATACGGTGAAGAATAAGATGACGACCATGTCTGTGTCCCCATGTGTGTGTTGATATTCTAGCCATACAGTGGGGAATGGATGAGGGAAATGCCATTCAAGGAATAGTTCAATCAAAAATGAAAATTCTGTCATCATTTTTTTATTTTTATTCCATGGAACACAAAAGGAGATATTTTGAAGAATGCACTGGTCGCCCTTTTCCAGGCAAATACAATTAATCGTGACTGGTGCTTTCAAACTTAAAAAAGGATGGAAAAACACCACAAGAGTATCATAAATGTAGTTATTTTGACTTGTGCACTATAATCAGTCTTCTGAAGCCATAAAATAGCTTTGTTACAAACAGATCAAAATTTAAATCATTCACTGAAAATCTTAACATCCGCCCTAGCTCTTATGCCTTCAGTTCATGAGAGAATTAACAATGTCTGATTGTTTATATCTATGTATCCTTTTTTTAAGCTTGATCGCCCCAGTCCCCATTCATTGCAATTGCATGGAAACAATGACCAGAACATTCTTAAAAATATCTCCTTTTTGTTCCATGAAAGAATGAAAGTCATATGGGTTTAGAACACCATGAGGGTGAGTAAATTATTTTCATTTTTGGGTGAACTATCACTTTAACCCTACTGACAAATCATCGCCTATTAACACAGATGCATTCACATGCATCCAACCTTATGCTGCACAGCATTACTAGCAACTCTAGTTTTCCCTTTTCATCAAGTTTAATTAGATCTACAAACAAGTAGATCGAGTTGTAAAGTTCACATTGCTGAACCTTGGGCCACTTGGCTTTGTGCGTCTCGTTTTAGGCAGTCCTCTGTAACACCCTGTGAGGCCAGTTCTGAGAGCACATTGTCCAGGTAGTTGGGGTCTGGGTAGCCATGGCCGGACACATTGGACATCATCTCTGTCTTGTGGTGGATCTCATTCCATATAACTGTGTCGGGTTCCCCTGTGGTGCTTGAGGTGCCCACAGTGAAGATGAGGCGCCGTGTCCACGCCACTTTCAGCAACTCCAGTACCTGGAGACAGTTACCATGGAGATGATGAGTGCCTCGGATTTAAAGTAAACACAGTGTGTGGTTTGCTCACAAAGAACGAGGCACAGACCAAAGCAATGTGCAAAGATCAACACAACACAATACATGCTGAGCAAGACCTGGGTCACGATCCAATATATACTGCATTTCTTTTGTTATTGCACTGCGGTATGCGATTTATTTTCTTGCAAGTCCTTCATGCAAGATAAATTGTATGCTGTTAAAACCCACATGCTCAATGCTCAAGAGCTCTTTGTACTATTTAACAAACATCAATCTACTTTGTTAAAAGGATAGTTCACCCAAAAATCTAAATTCTGTAATCATTTACACACAATCATGTTGTTCCAAATCCATATAACTTTCTTCCTTCCACAGAAAAGAAATGTTGGGCAGAATATAAGCCTAAGTCTCCATTAACTTTCAATGTATGGAGAAAAATGCAATGAATGTGAATGGAGACTGAGTTCTACCTAACATGTGTTCCACAGAAGAATAGTCATACAGGTTTGGAACAGCTTGAGGGTGAGTAAACAGCATCAGAATTGTTATTTTTGGGTGAAATATCCCTTTAAACGATAAAGGAAAATTATCATAAAAGAAAATCTATCAGTTGCAATAGCAGCTGTCAAAAATAGTCTTTGCCATCAATTGAACCTCTTCAGCTCTGATGCATATTTTGGCTGCCACCTGCACTTTTCACACTTAAAATTAAAAGCTCACTTCACACACTGACAACACTGACAGTGGACTAATTGCAAAATATTTTTCTCAATTTGCAAAAAAATCCCTCTCATAAAAAAATATTCCACTACTTCATAAAAAATGCTGTATATATTTACAATATTACATTGAACATCTTTTTATTTATTTGTTTTGTCCTGTCATTGAAAGCCTGTGATTCAGGCTCTGTTTGCTCCCTGCTAAAAATGTTAGTTCATTCCATTAGATGGCAGCAATTACTAGGAAAAATTAATTTTCCTCTATGCCCTTCCATGACAATATACAGATCTTAAATGCAGGTGGCGCTCTAATGCAGATGAGCACTTACCATGTGCTCGTCCATTGGCATTCAGTCTATTTTGTAAACCCACACATCTTCCCCACTGTTTCCTTGAATATCTCGGCCTCTGAGTGGACTAGAAGCTTTATCTACTTGTTGCCGGAAAACAGAAATTCTAATTTTTTTTAATGGGTAGTTGGAGGTAAGTAAAAGCAGGCAACAAGTGTCCAGCATACAGTTTATGGAAATTCCTTCAATAGTGTTTAAAATGCATCCAAGGATGCACCGTAAAGTTGGTTGAGAGAATTGCCCAGAGTGTGCAGATCTAGTATGTAATTTGTAAGTTTTCATTTGTTTAGTATTTAATTCCCATACTTTCATTTGTCATTGAAAGCTATTATTCTGAAAGTTATTATTTACCATGGAAATTTCAGCTCCAAATTAATGATGCCCTTATTTCTTATTCCAACCACAGATATGTAATTTTTGCCAAATTAAACCTTTTAACACCATTTCGGTGGAGGTTTGTGAATGGTAGCACTGTAAACCATTGCTTTTGTGATTAACAGATGCAAAACGTCTGCGTTAAAGTTTACTAAAAAAGTTAATCCGGTAACTGTATGGCAATTTAACAGGTTTTATATGTGAAAGTGGTTTATGATTCAATGTGTGGCATCAATCTTTATATGAACCAAGTCGATTCTCTTTCTATTACCTTTCTGCCTTTGTCATTATCAGGAAGGAAGCAGAATCGAGGGAAACCTCTGCATGTATACGGCTGTCCTGGGTTTGGGTGCTCCGGACCCTGCAGAGAGAATGGAGTGCATTAATATTAGTGTTTAGTACATTGCCGAGGCAAGGACAAAATTATTTTCACACAAAGGAATGAACAGTTGCGACCGGTCAGAGGAAGCCGAGCCTCCTCAAAAATGTATTAAAAAAAGAACATAACAAAAGCGATAAAATTAACACATTTTGTTTTTCAATTTACCAACTAACATACACAACTCAGAGGCAAAATTAAATTTGCCTCCTTCCACGTTCATAACCAATTATTATCAGACGTAACCATTCAAGCCATTCAGCTTTCAGTATCACATTTATTCTTCATTAAGACAGGTGAAGAGAAACTTTCAAAAATATGCCAACGATGGAATAAAATCTATTGGAAGATCTAAAAACGTGTGAAAGACTGAATGAAAGGATCACATATAAATCTGACACAATGAAGCAGTGGAAGATAGAGTTAGTCTGCACATACTGTATAAGGTGAGTAGATGTTACTGTACATGGAAAGGAGCCCTCCATTCATTTATAAATGTTTGCATTGATTGCAGTCTGTAACTGCTGCTGTGTCATTTGTTTCTTTTTTTTGTTGTATTGACAAGTGTTGAGTTGGTGATTGGAAAGATTATAACACAACAGTAGCTATCATGACTATAGACCTTATTCACGCTAGCGCCATCTTTGATTTGATTCACAATGAGGCTGTGAGGGATAGACTTAGTCTCTTCAATGGCACGAACAGTATAAAGCTGTATAAAATCTCCTAGATCACATCTGATTTTCTACAACTCATGTTGTCTGGAGTTCTTTGTATACAGAATGTTCTTGGACAAATATTTTATCAATGTTTTGTCCGCAGAACAATCCAAAAACACTTTAAACTGCAGTACAGCCCATTGAAGAGACTGTAAGTCTATCCCTCACTACCTTGTTGTCCTTCCCATTAAAAAACAAAGATGGTGCTAGCGTGAATAATGTCTATTTAAAGATATCAGGGAGAGGACATCATCTGTGTACAGGAGCATAATTATCAGCAAAAAACATATAAAAGACATGATATTTAGACACGGACTGCCGCTGGGAATGAGTCAGTTATGCATCATAAGACACCACTTTGATCTCGGACACTAACGTTGGACAGCTGGATGGAATTATTTGGCAGGTTCATATAGAGCACCAGCACAGTTGTTCAGTTTTTTGCATCTTCTAAAAAGGGGTTACTGTTAAGTATACACACAAAACATGGTTCATGTAAACAAGTCCAAAATTAACTGTCACTAAATATTATTAAAAAATAAAATAAAAAATAAAAATATATGGCCATGAAACTAATTCTGACTTGCATTTGCCAAGTGATAATGTTGGACCCTGCATATAAATATAAAACAGCACTATGCAGCACTGGTGTTAGTCAAACCTGTATTCCGGGTGGGATATTGTAAATGATTTGTATAGTGCCGCAGTCTGGGTGTCCAGGCAAAGACTGAGGAATACTGTAGATCTCCATCTTGCCCTTTGGTTGGGTGCCTGTCTTCTCTCCGTAGATTGTCTTACATGAGGGGCACTGTAAGCTCCCATCCTATATTGTGACAAGATTCGACAAGTGGAAAAAACATAATGTAATGAACTTCTGGAATGACACCAAAATTGCACAATAGTTGAAGACAAGAACTGCGCTATTCAATTTGTTAAGATCCCAAATACTTCACAGTAATTAACAACTAGGCCCGGACAGAATCTGTATTGCATTTTCTGCACTAATTTTGGAAGGAAATTTGCAGAATTCTGCTAAAATGGATTTAAAGGTGCAATCAGTAATTTTTTCCTCATTAAAAAACTTTTACTCCAAAAGAACTGAATTATAATTTTGAAACATTTGTATAAAATCATGACCACTCACATGAGATGAGGAGGGCTCTAGTCATATAAGTAACCTTATAAAAGCTCTTTTATGCTACATGGGGGAGGGGCGCCCTCATGTAGGCTGCCATTTTAGAATCACATGACCAGCTGAATACTACTCACTTAATCTCAGTAACAGTCTTGTTATTGGACACTTTCACTCTTGGATTAAATTAATCATGACTGATTGTGAATAGTGAATTTCTACAATGGCATCTGTAACTGAAAACTATTGATTTTGAATGATGCTTCCTCCACACCACTAGGTGTCACTGTAAGTCCAAGATGACACGAGCAAAAAGTTACTGAATGCACCTTTAAACATGTTGTAAACATATGTTAAATGAAGCTGAGCACACTGCACTTTATTTAGGAGCTAAAAACAAATTAGCCAAAATATTTAAAGGAATAGTTCCTCTAAAGTTCCCACCCCTTGCTTGTTTGTGTATTAAAGGAATATCTCACCCAAAAATGAACCATTCTGAAAATTCTGTCATTATTTACTGTAATTTTGTCTGTGGAACACAAAAGGGAGAGTTTGGAAAAATTGTCTGCATCTGCTTTTATCTTTGATAAAATATGCTGCAGGTCTGACGTCTGGCTGAGACATTTTATGTTATTGACGTCCAATAATGGATTGGGAAAATCATCAGTGAATGATGACTTAAATCTCAATCTGTTCCTCACACAAAGCTATCGTATGGCTTAAAGACTTCCAATACAGCACACACGTCATATGGAATACTTTTAAAGAGCTTTTTGTCCTTTTTGGAGCTTGACTGGTGTGGTAACTATAAACTGTCATTGTATGGAAAAGGTCTATGTAAGATTCTTCAAATTTCTACCTTTTTGTTCGATGGAAAAAAATAACACCACACAGGATGGGAGCAATATTACAGCGAGTGCCGGGCATTTAAATTCTTCAGAAATGCTACAGAATCCACATTGCTTACTGATGGTAAGGTAATGCACACCTTTGTTCCGTTGTTGTACATGGCCAGCATGCAGAGCATGTGGAAGGTGTGTCCACACTTCATGAGTTTGCTCACAGTGTTGGGCTGAAGAGACTGAGAGCACTCAGCAGGGACCTCATAACCAGACGGGCAGGCCAGGCGCTCCATACAGATAATACAGTCCTGAAACCACACACCCACATATTAGAAATCTCATAAGGCATCCTGCAATACCACACCTTCACAATCAGAGGTTACATTTCCAAAATAGTATACAGCGGGGACCAAAAGTCTGAGACCACTAGTGGAATAGTTCTTTTATTTTGCATTCAAGCTGGCATAGACTGAACAATCTGTGCAAAACCTGATGATCCATGTGTGGAGATGGGGACGTGGTCAAGCGACATTCTGTGGAGAGTGAGGCCGGGAGAGGAAAGCGGTAAGGATTGACACCTGTGGGAAATTATCCCTGCTATTTTGTGTTGGGGGGGTGGGGGACTGACACACAAAGCCGTAATGTGTGTGTTTGAATGTTCTGCTGAAAAGCATTATTTTGCATGTTTCACTGCAAAGTGTTGTCAATAAAAGTCTCATGCCAACTGTTTACCTGGCCCCCACTTCCTCCCCCATGGCTACACAAGGGATCTATTACACCATGTTATCCAGCATGATTTGAGAATGTTCCAAAGAGTTTTAAATGTCTCTGACTTTTGGACCCCCGTTTAATTTTTGTGAGGACCTAAAGAAATAGTACTTCAATAAACAGACTGTAAATATACCTCATCTGGGACAACAGGCACTTGCTCCATGTATTTCTTAATGACTTCTTCTGGCTTCTGAGGGGCTAAGGACACACATATAACACACTTTGAATGCGTCAACTAACAAGCAACCAAATTTAGGATTCAGATGTGACCATGGAGTTTACATTAACATACTTTATCCAATATCCTCTGAGGTTAACATTCAGATATTAAATTCTTCACAGTTATAAACATGTATTCAGAAAGTATTCACTCTTTAAGCATTACACAGACACTTACAATAAAATGTATTAGACAATAACTACCTTGCAAGCTTAATTTGATAAAATCTATTGTGTCATAATTAGTGCAGCTTATTTACAGTACATGAAAGTGCTGTGAGCAAACTACGTTTACTTCCTGGCAATTGCTATTTTTCAGTATGCTCTGGTTACTCTGGTTTCTAAAAAGATCAAATAATCCATAACATTTTGCTTTTCTATTAAGCTATGATACATAATATGGCATCACCTTTCCAGTGTATTACCAGGGATCAACAACAAATTACCTAATGCAAAAATGCCATCCTGGTAAACAGTTTGTTTTTAATGAGCATGTTTACATGCACAATCTAACACCAAGTGTACTCAATAAGCTGACAACGTGTTATGTTACGTAAACGCCTTAAACGTGTTCTTTTCTGGGAAAAGGTCATAAACGATTTAAGCAAAACTCGATTTTTGACAGTTACTCTCATTTTGCTTTGCATATAAACACTATTACCGTCAGCTTATTCGGTGTGCACATGCATGTTTGTTTTGACAACTTGCGTTGGCGGTTTCAAAGCCGTTCACACTGACAGGGATTAAATCACTGGAGGTTGCTGAGTCCAAGACGGCGACTTACCCCCTGCTGGTAGATGCTGTAACTACACCATTCTCGGGGCTGTTTTACCATTACTGGTCATTTAAAAGTTGTGACGAATTGCAAGCAGCATATAAATTGCAAATAGTTAATGCTTTATCAGTGGCAAAATTTTGTAGGGCTCTTGAAAGCATGAAATGGACTTACTTTCCATTTCCATTATTTAAAAAAATAAAAATCTAAATCCAGAACTGAATGCCCATCAGCAAAGATGGAAACATGCAGGTCACGTACATCTGGGGAGGTCATGCATCAGCCAAGTAGCTGCCATCGAGATGAAAGGGAATGCTAACCGATTGCTTCATCCATGTATTGCAGACCTCCTTGTTGGAGTCTCTGCGGTTTTGATGGTTGCCATGCGCTACTGCTCATTTGCATAAAGTTGAGTACTGTTCAGGTTTGCCGCATCGCCAACTGTCATAGTCACATGTCAACGCATATCACCATGACTTAATTTTATTGTAAAATCAATGTAACATCATTACATTATCATTGTCAGTGTGAACCCTCTGTATTGATTTGCATGAAACCCTTAATAAAGCAAAGCAATGCAGAGTGCCTAAAATACCCTCAACCAAGGGTAAATCACTGTAATGCACAGCCTCGAGTGGCTTATTGCTTTTATAAAAGGGTGACAACAACACTATAATAAGACGACAATGTTCAATAAATAGTTACATAAAAGTAAACAACTCTTCCGCAAAGTACTTGACTAAATGTAGTGCATTCTAATGCAGTAACTTGCCGCATTAAAATATAATTCAACTGATGTGCAGTCAAATGTGTTCGTATATTGTCTATTAAGAGTTGATAGAGAATTTAGAGTCATTTTATTTTTATAAAACAGGGTTTTATAATACAATTTTCCCAAAACAACATTTTTCAGAGCTATTGCCTTTGTGTTGGACATACAAACACACTCACTATTTAGGTCACAGATCTTAGTGTTTTTAGAGTTGTCAGCCAGCAGTGCAATAGCCAGTTCAATACTGAATATGTGTTTAGGATGTTTTAGTAAGCTGATATTAAAGCAGTAAACTCACATTGCTTGTGAGTGTCAGTCTGAACCTAATATGTCTTCTCTAGTAAAGTGGGCATTAAATTAAATGGCAAAAACTATATAACAGGTTATGTAGTGTTAGAGTGTAACAACAAACAGACAAGTGATCAATTGTTATTCAAAAAAAAAAAAAAAAAAAAAAAGAAAAACAGCAGACATCCGTCTACCATGTCCCATAGGTGAGCGCAGGCAGGTGTCAAGCCGTATACCATCAATAGTGCATTCATTGTGGTGACAATAAGGATGGAAGCAAGGCGTGATCGTGATGGCACAAACATGAAATGGGTGAAAACATGATGACAGAAGCAAGCGATAAAGAGCAACATATAAATGTCTTGGAATAGCTGGAAGAGCCAAATCACTTAAATCCCACTGAAACTAAAAAGCTAAAACCCATGGCAAAAGAAAACATTGGAAGTAGAATGGTAAAGCAAAACAACAAACTTTAAAGGAATACCATGAACAAAAATGAAAATTCTGAGATTATTTAATCACCCTCATGTTATTCCAAACCCATATGCTGTTATTGTTTTCCAACAAGCACAAAATTTCTTGCTCTTCTTTCTCATATAATGACTCATTATTTTTTCTAGACGTTTCAAATCTGTTTCTATAAAATGTGTTGGTATATTGTGATACATATATAATTATCAACCAATAAATATTGTGATATTATTTTTTGCTTATATCGCCCACTCCTACTTCACATAGATATTTTTAAATACCACAACAGTTCATAGTGGCCAAGTCTGTCAAGCTCCAAAAGGGACACAGAAATCACCACAAATACAGTCCACATGACTTATGCACTATATTCCAGTGCCTGTATTCACAAAGATTTATCTTACAACTAGGATGTCTCCAAAGAGTTCCTAGCTAAACGTTCCTTATTGAAACCTATTCACAAAACTACTAAGAGTATATTTTACTAAGAAAATCTTAAGGTTACTATAAGAGTACGGCAGAGTTAACATCTCTCGCATGCTCTCTTTTAACACCCCAAAGTGATTGGTGCTATTTGTCGGGAAAATCATTCTAGACAGACAGCGGGAAGTGTACAGTTTATTATTATATTTATTTATTAACTGGCTTTTAAAAAGACTACAAGTATAAAATAGCCATGGATAATACAGAACCCACACCAAAGACAATGGAAGCTTGTTGCTTCTTGCTCAACTTATATGGAAACACATAAGAGAAATTTTGAGGCGTCATCACCGTTAATGCGAAAAAGGAAGCATACGAATAAACGTTTCCACATCAATGTGGCATTTCCTTTGATTTTGCAAAATATCGAAGAGTTTCAGAAATGGTGGCACTCTTTCTCAGTCAAGAGCAGAGACTGCAGACTTTAAGTGACAAACATCTGCCACAGGTTCATTTGTTCTGTGTAATTGTAATCATACACAGCAAACTCATATTTTTTGACTATCATTTAATGTAGCCTATTTATATACAAAATGAATATATAGATTCATCCCTCATTGGCTACATGAACTTCATGACATTTCACCCCAAATTTTAGGCTAGGTTCTGTTAAGATATTGCTCAAAACTTTTATCTCTGGAGTAACTGGGTTGTTTTGGTTCGTGGGGGAGGTAATTGCATCCCTGACTAAGTTTATAATGATAATAAATAAACCATGTCATTATTTTATTCTAATATATTGACTCGATTGCGATGTGGCTTGACAACAGAATGCTTTGGAACATCTGCAATTCTTTCTTAAGGATTTAGGAGTCCTCAAGAAGATTTCTAAGTTGTCGTGGGTTTAGGAGCTATATATAATTTTTTTATGAATACGGACCCAGGTCTTTTGAAGCCATACAATAACTTTGTGTGACAAACAGACTGAAATTAATGTCATAATTCACTGATAATCTTGCTCTCCAATGAGCGATCAATTCAAGAACCGAATCAGTCTGATTAGTGAACTGAGTTGCTCTTTTGCACAAGTTATTTTCAATGAACTGACTGACTGATACAGTTCTGGAGTTCAACTCACTGACTCAATGATCCAGTCACAAAACAATCTGAGATCAGATGACTGGAGAGGAAGATTATCAGTCAATAATATCGAATTGAATGCAACTCTGTTCCCTATACAAACCTTGTGTATGGTTACAAATGCTTTGAATAAGCTGACTAAACTACTTTGACAGATGTCATCATATGGAGAATAGCATAGCAAAGATTATATATATTTTTTATATTCCACAGAAAAAAATTATAGCATATGGTTTTACAACGAAATGAAGAGGAGTTAATAATGACAGAATTTTCATTTTTAGGTGAACTATTCCTTTAAATAAAAAAGGACAGCAGCAGTGACGCTTGCAGGCCAGCAGAGGGCATAGGTTTTAGTCAGGCTTGTTGGCGGTGCTGAACTACCTGTCCTGGACTGTCTCTTTGCCCTCTTAACGGAGCTGGGCTGGGCTTTGGTGGGCCTGCTGGAGCCACGCTGGGAGAACGGGGCTGTCATGAAGCGAACTCCCAGTCCTGCAGCTGACATCAAAATGGAAGCCATGCCTGGAACGGCGGAGGCCATGTGGAGACATGCAGGAGGAGGAGGGGAGGAGGGGGGGAAGAGGAGGAGTGGAGGAAAGGAAGAGTGATGAGCCAAGAGTGGAGAGGCCAACCACAAGTGGGGCATGCTCTGATGAGGTCAAGAGAAGATTAGGGTCCTACTCACTTCTGCATCAACTACAGGAGAAATAATATCAAAACACATCCATCTATTGGTGCTGACTACTGTACAACACTTGCAGTGTCAGAAATGAACTTTTACATTTTTTGGGGGCATTTTTTACATTTATGGAGGCACATTGTTTTTTCTTCCTAACCATTTAAAACAAACTGTGCCTCATCCGTTTATGTCAAGTCAGTTTCCGCTTGCTTAGAAGACCTGCTTCTTCATTAATTGAACAGTAGGAACTGATCTGAATGCACAAATAAATAAATAAAAACACCTATACAAGGATTTAAAATATCACAAATTCACAAGGTATAAATGTATGAATGAACTGGCAAAGCCCTCAGGGCGACAGATATTTATGGGGCTGTCCCATTTTCATAATCGTCCCAGTGTACTGAAACATTTGCTCAAATTCCCAGAAAGCACTGTATAAACCAGCGAGTATCGGTTGATCACTACATTGACTTACTGGAAATGTTGTCACAAATTCTTCTCAATTTGTCAGAAATGGAACATGAGTGCACAATTCATAATGGCGCTTTACTTTCTGACTTTGTCAAATGATAAGCAAAACACATCCTACCAGAAGGATATTAGCCATGGTGTATTATAAAGCGACTATATGTTTTAATGTGTGACCCGAGTAATCAGTGTCCCAACGTGTAGTGGTTCAAGGCCCTTGTGAGTGCTCACAACATAAATTCATCGCATACAGAATTAGGGTATGGAACGAGGTAGCCTTTAAGGCACATTGGGTCTGTTCCAAAACCTCATGAGCTGCCTCACTGCCTCCATAGGCAGCTGCCTTCTGTGGCAGCATCCTTACTGAAACGGAGCCTCATATGTTAGCAATTTGCAATGCTTTTCATAGGCAGTAACTCCCTGCGCCATACAAATAGCGCTTCTCACAAGCAAAAGGCAGGAGACTCGACTCCATTCTGGGATCGTCTTCATGGACAAGGATACATATGATGATGATACCTTAGAATTTGAGGAGGCAACATAACTAAGGCACCTACCTTTTGGAAAAGCCTTCACGCCGTGAGCTCTGACCCATTGTGATCTGATCGCTCAAAGCACTTTTGGAGATAGCCAGTCATGTAAGTGTAGTATAAATGCTAATGTGCTCATGTGTCTCAAAAAACATTGAAGGACAACCTATTTCTGTTACAAGTAGCCTAATCGTTGTGCCTCCCCTTTACTAAGTCACAAATGGTCACAGGAGACGCATTTGAGAAGCATGCCAATACCAGGGAATCCGTCTCTGGGCTGACCACTTGTGATTAAAACCAGGTATAAACAGGGCCTAACTGTTTCCAGCTAAACACAACCTTAATTTAACGTCTTTGTTTCTGAAAACTCTGTCTACATGCTGTTTTATTAAGAGTTGACATAAGCCAGATCAGCACTATGAAGTCCCACAGTTACATCATGTTTTTAAAGATGACTGTATTCAAGACAGACCCAAGAGCACCCCACCATCAGTCTATTGAAAACAACCCTATAAATGTCACTTCGCCCCAGATCTGTCTGTCTGTTCCCCAACTACCTCATTTGTCTTAGTGCTGTGGCTGTCTGCTACAAGAACAACAGCTATCCACAGATCATTAACTTGACACTTTTTAAAAGCTGAGCTCTTTTATGACACATCAACTCAATACCTACAAAATGATGACTCCGACGGACAACAAAAACACTGAGGTAGAACCAAGACCGCACGTCAAAGTCTGTGGCATGAATAAACTTACTTCACAAAAAAATGTAATTCTGTCATCATTTACTCACACTCATGTTGTTCTAAACCCATATGACTTTCTTCCGAGGAACACAAAATTAGATAGTAGGCTGTTCATTCCATTTACCATTCACTTTCATTGCATGGAAAGAAGAGCAGCATCAACATACTTTAAAATCCCTCCTCTTGTGTTCCATTGCAGAAAGAAAGTCATACTGGTTTGAAACGACATGAGGATGAGTAAGCCCAGTAAGCCCAGAGTATACTTCGGTCAAGACGCGAATGCAAGATGTCTGCATACTGGAAACGTGGCGCAAATTTCATCAGCAGAGTGCTCGAGCACTGAACGTGTGCTGCCCGATTTTTCAAACCATGCGTACTGTACTCTGAACGAGGAGAATTATTTGCACTAACTAGTGGGTCCACAAGGTGGCAACACTCACAACTGAGCCTTTGCTGTCATGAAGAAGCACTAGAAGATGTAATCGCCACTTAACATCAGGAGACAAAGGTAGAAACAACAACAGCAGATGTGCGCATCAAGAGCGCATGGGTGAGGAGGTCAGGAGATACCTGCATTTGTATAACTTGAGTCTGAAGGAATTTAAAGACCTCTTTATGGGTCTAAACTCCTGAAGTGAAGTAGTCCAGTATCTCATTGCAGTCGTAGCACACATGCGGCAACCTCTAACAGACTAGTGTCCGACTGTATGCATATGCTAAGCATTTGCATCAAATCAGAAGTATATTTTAGGCTTAAATGGCAAAAGAATTTTCAGTTTTTGGTGTGGTTCATACTGACACTCCCAAGAAACAGTTCAGCTGCTACTGCAATATCAAACATCTTTCTGGAACAGAAGAAACCAATGCACCACTGTAACGACAACAAAGAGGGTTTTTTCCTCTTGTGTGAGGGCATGACGGCTGAGTGATGTACCTGCCAGTGCCGCACTCACATTACTGGATCCGTTCATTTGTAAGGGGACAGTTGGAACACTGTGGAGACAAAAAACATAGATACGTAAATGCACACAAATGCAGCATTGAGGACAACAGCACTTGACACTGACATTCAATGGATGTACAGGAGACAGAGTGAATATGATAGGTTGAGGCTGTTTTAGATGACCTACTAAAGAGAAAATGAAAGCAAGGTACTTTCCTGAAGGAAATCCCCAGCCTTTCTCAAGCAAGTCATAGTAACATGCTGTGGACCTTATTCATAGTAGTGCCATTTTTCATTTTTGATAGATATGACAATGAGGCTGTGAGGGACAGAATCCGAGTATCGCATATTGCTTGCGTATACCGGCAACAAGTGTCGTGCGAAACGACCATAGAACCCTCCTCCCCGTCCCCCCTTCAAAGGTTTT
Organism: Myxocyprinus asiaticus; assembly: GCF_019703515.2. Taxonomy (NCBI): domain Eukaryota; kingdom Metazoa; phylum Chordata; class Actinopteri; order Cypriniformes; family Catostomidae; genus Myxocyprinus; species Myxocyprinus asiaticus. The sequence continues at coordinate 15,737,022 of NC_059347.1, read as the reverse complement.
ACACTATTTGAAGGAGATCCCATATTAACCAATTGTAATTTTACAGTAGTGATAACTGTAATAACTTTTGGTGGTAAGGCTATTCAGGGCTCCAGACTAAAAAAAAAATGACTGAGGAGCCATTAGCTCCTTACCTGAAACATTAAGGAGCCAAATGGCTGTTTTTAGTCACCATATCATACAACTGCTCGATTTAGGTTGTTGTTCAGAAATGAGACAGAAAGCAGAAGAAAAGGAAGACCGCTGATAACCCATTAATCGGAGGTTTAATAAACAATATATATATAGTTGAGAAAATACGCAAGTTTGCATTCCCCTTTTGTCTCAATGTTCACACTCCTTTCATAATTCATACAAATATAAGAGATAAAACTTTTTATTTTATTTAGTACTGGCCTTCAGAATCAACATAAGAAGCTATTTACATAAAGCATAACATAGTAGGCATATAGTAGTGTGTTGCCTTCTTAAGCAGTGGGGTGGGACTTTTAATTATAAAGAAACCGAAGCGGTGCAGCGAGCTCGTCAGAAACAAAACGGGTGAAAAGCGGCTCGAGACAGACTGGTGGTGTGCGCTCTAAATATGTATTCAATAACTTACAAGATGATATCTGACGAAACCGCACATGAACGCGCACAACCTGACTGTCACCAATGGCGACTAGATTTTAAATGATTGTCCCCATCAATTATTTTTGGTTGCAGTCTGGAGCCCTGCTCATATTAAAATAACATTACTGGTATTGACTATAAAAAGTCACAGATGATGTTGTGGATAATTGACATGCCTAGTAACGGAGGTTTTAACATACCAAGCACATTGAGGGTCAACGATAATAGGCCTAATCAACAAATAAATGTCATATACTCGTATGCACATATATAAATGAAGTGAAAAGAAACAATCCTTGAGAACATTATATTATATTGATCCCAATGGAAGAGAGAATTGCATAAAAAAAATTGCAAAAAAAAAAAAAAAAAAGCGAACAAAAAATTACAACACCATATAATACACACTAATATCGTAGCAAAAACGTAATAGCATAAAGTCTGCTAAATTACACAGATTGTGATAAGGATCTCAGAGCGTTCACTCAAAGCCGAGCACTGCATAATGATCCTCTACTGCTCCCGTTGTGTTTTTAATACCGATGATCACTCATAGACAAGCATTTCTGTATGCATATTTGGGACCTTGGTAGACTGTTTTTATGTCATATTAGCCTATTATTTACCATCTGAAAAGTCACATCCTCTTACCACACGTAAAATATAAGTTTTGTCTCTTATCTTCACACCCCCTGCTGGTGACTTTTGCAAGTGCTGATGTGATGAGTTATGTAAATTAAAAAGTTTTTTTTTTTAGATTTTTGTTTTTCTTCTCCTCAATTTTAGTTTTGAGAAGGCAAATTGGGAAACAAAAAAATAGAAAAAGGCTAGAATTCTACTTTCTAAAACATCAATCTATGTGTTTGTTTTTATTTTTACAGAAAAAAGAAAAAGAAAAAAAAAGAAAACTGTTTTTTTGTTGTTTTTTTCAAAACGGATATGGAATGAACAGAAGGTACATGGATTAGACAGCGCCCGTCGATTCAGTGGGTTATATGTCTGTTTAAAGTGTCTTGGATGGTTACACTGATAAAAAAAATTTGACAAAAAAACATGAGTTGCATGAGTTGTTGAAAATTTGATGTAATCTACAAGCTTTTTACAGCTTTATACAGTGCAAGATGCCATCGAAGATACTATAATTCCATCCCTCACAGCCTCATTTTCAATCACGTCAAAATTCAAGGAATCAAAGGCGCTACTGTGAATAAAGTCTATGGCACGTGCCATGTCTTTTAAACAAATACGATCATAAATTAGATACATATAAAAAAAATTAAAATAGGGATCCAAAACTAAGGCGATCATAAATTAGGTACACACATATAAAAATAAAAAAATAAGGATCCACTGACATTTCAGCTAGTGGTCGACCGATATATAGCCGAGGCCAATAAAATGACCGATATTCTGACTTTTTTAATTATCACCATCAGCCGATACATTTTCCTGTTTGGCCAATTTTTTTCTTGAGAACGCTGAGAATCGCCTGCTTGCATGTGAAGCAACTGTGAAGATGATTTTGTACAAAGCTACTTAGGGAAGTATGTGTATGTGCTTAACCTGGAAATACAGTAAAATATATAATGTATTTTCTGTTCAGTTTTTATTATGAACTTTCCTGTTGAAATAAAAGGTGTCAATAATAAGTGTTTTTTATATATATATATATATATATATATATATATATATATATATATATATAAAAATTTATTTTTGCAGCACTAAAAACAGCACATGGTTTTCAGTTTCATTAATGAACCAGAATGACCAGAATTGCGGTTTGGGTTTCCAGAGAATGTTCATTCCGGAGCAATCAAAGCACACATCAACTAGAAACTATATGTGAGAATCCAACCCTGAAGTGACACGTTTCTAAATACAGGCATTTCCTGGTTCCCTTTCAGCCTTTTTTTTTTTTTTTTTTTTAAATCAGAGGAGAACAATACAATCCCTACATCAGGGTCTTCCCTTTCCACTCGACACAATAAGTGCAGACCTGATGTCCTACTCATTTCCTAAATCAGGCCTTTACTCATTTTCTCCATGTAGAGGGGAGGCTGACACTATTACACTGTAAACAGCCAATTATAGTATCGGGGAAAAAAATGGGGGATAATGATTCTTCTTGCTCTTGAGCTGAAATCAGTCCAGATTGAGAGGAAATGATGTTACCATAGTGGTCTTCCTGTTCATCCCACATTTAAGTCATCGTTTGTGAAATCACTTGCTTTTGCAATGTCATGGCTGTGTTATCCTTTGTCTGTGCTTTGCTGATGGACTATCAATGCTCAAGTCTTCACATCAAAAGTTTTTAATGAGAAGCAAAAAATGTGTTTGCCTTCTACAACTTAAACAAGAGGAAGGACACAATAATAGGAAGGAGAGATGCTTAGTAGCTGATGTAATAAAACCTTTGGACCTTTACTCTCATTTGAAACTCTGCGGGTCAAACATTTGTTTCCTTATCACAACAAAAAGCTTGCCGTCATGTATTTTTAAACTGCTCCCTGTGGGAGGACTTCTATGCTTTTGCAAAGTCCTTGAAAAATATGGCAAGTCTCTTGCCCTCACAAAGGGGTTTACAAATTACGGTGGCAGTATAGAGACACAGTGTTGGTATCAGATTGTAATACTTTGGTATATATACTATGGCACTGAAGGATAACCATATTAATGTACTATGACATTTACAGATGAAGTCAGAAATTTACATACACTTAGGTTGAAGTCATTAAAACCCATTTTTTAACCACTCCACAGATTTCATATTAGCAAACTATAGTTTTGGCAAGTCGTTTAGGACATCTACTTTGTGCATGACACAAGTAATATTTCCAACAATTGTTTACAGACAGATTGTTTCACTTTTAATTGACTATATCACAATTCCAGTGGGTCAGAAGTTTACATACACTAAGTTAACTGTGCCTTTAAGCAGCTTGGAAAATTCCAGAAAATGATGTCAAGCCTTTAGAAAATTAGCTTCTGATAGGCTAATTGGAGTCAATTGGAGATGTACCTGTGGATGTATCTTAAGGCCTACCTACAAACTCAGTGCCTCTTTGCTTGACATCATGGGAAAATCAAAAGAAATCAGCCAAGACCTAAAAAAATAAATAAATTTGTGGACCTCCACAAGTCTGGTTCATCCTTTGGAGCAATTTCCAAACACCTGAAGGTACCACGTTCATCTGTACAAACAATAGTACGCAAGTATAAACACCATGGGACCACGCAGCCATCATATCGCTCAGGAAGGAGACACATTCTGTCTCCTAGAGATGAACATAGTTTGGTGTGAAAGTGTAAATCAATCCCAGAACAACAGCAAAGGACCTTGTAAAGATGCAGGAGGAAACAGGTAGAAAAGTATCTATATTCACAGCAAAAAGAGTCCTATATCAACATAACCTGAAAGGCTGCTCAGCAAGGAAGAATCCAATGCTCCAAAACCGCCAAAAAAGCCAGACTACAGTTTGCAAGTGCACATGGGGACAAAGATCTTACTTTTTGGAGAAATGTCCTCTGGTCTGATGAAACAAAAATTTAACTGTTTGGCCATAATGACCATCGACATGTTTGGAGGAAAAAAGGTGAGGCTTGCAAGACAAAGAATACCATCCCAACCGTGAAGTATGGGGGTGGCAGCATCATGTTGTGGGGGTGCTTTGCTGCAGGAGGGACTGGTGCACTTCACAAAATAGATGGCATCATGAGGAAGGAAATTATGTGGATATATTGAAGCAACATCTCAAGACATCAGCCAGGAAGTTAAACCTCGGTCACAAATGGGTCTTCCAAATGAACAATGACCCCAAGAATACCTCAAAAGTTGTGGCAAAATGGCTTAAGGACAACAAAGTCAAGGTATTGGAGTGGCCATCACAAAGCCCTGACCTCAATCCGACAGAAAATTTGTGGGCAGAACTGAAAAAGCGTGTGCAAGCAAGGAGGCTTACAAACCTGACTCAGTTACACCAGTTCTGTCTGGAGGAATGGGCCAAAATTCCAGCAGCTTATTGTGAGAAGCTTGTGGAAGGCTACCCAAAACATTTGACCTAAGTTAATCAATTTAAAGGCAATGCTACCAAATACTAACAAAGTGTGTGTAAACTTCTGACCCACTGGAAATGTGATTATAGAAATAAAAGCTGAAATAAATCAATCATTCTCTGTACTATTACTATGACATTTCTCATTCTTAAAATAAAACAATGATCCTAACGGACCTAAAACAGGGAATGTTTTCTACGATTAAATATCAGGAATTGTGAAAAACTGAGTTTAAATGTATTTGGCTATATAAACTTCTGACTTCAACTGTACATGGTTTAAGGTACATCAAAGAAAATGATGGTACTACCATTGTGCATGTCCAAAAACTATGGTAGTACAAGAATCATGTTACTTTTTGATGCTTTTTTTTTGTTTTTTTTTGTGCTGCCCTAAATAAAAAGATAAGATAGAAAATATGAGTAGGCCAATATGGACAATTCATAAAATGGATTTAAAGTAGAGGTGGACCGATATATCGGTTTTACTGATTAATCTGTGCCGATAGTTTCATTTTGAAACTATTGGTTATCGGTCAAATGCTGTGGCGATAATTGATTTTTGTATTATTATTATTATTCCTCCATGTTCCTCTGTGGCCGGCACTGGAAGATTCTACAGTTATAATGACTTGGTTCTACAGTATAACAGTAGCCTCTAGATGTGAAATACATTTTATTTTATCCTCCCTTTAATGCATACTTTGTTATTTTGATTAGATAATCAAGTGTTCTATATACATCATGTCTCCAACTTCATATCTTTTGAATAATAATAAACCTTTTTCCTAATTAAACCTCATCTGGTAAATATATATACACAAATCCCTTCATCTGATGAATATTTAGGATATAAAGAGCTTAATTTAAAAAATATTTACATACAGATTATTGTAAGGGAGCCAAGTCTCCATTTCAAAATAAGAGTCCCCAGTGTATTGCGGGATTGTTTATATTTAAGTCCTGTGTTAAGCACCACATCTTCATTTTTTCCCCCCTGGCAATTATTGGGATTTTGGTTGCACAATAAAATGTATTTGGAATTGTATTCATTTTTGACTCATGTAGCATCTATGTCTGTGCCCATCATAGTAAGGAAAGACCCCAACCTAACCCTAACATTCTACAATCGATATTTAAAAACTATTGGCCAATTAATTGTTTTCTTGCTGTATGACCACCTTAGTTATCTGCAAAATACACTATCTGTCAACCTCTAATTTAAAGAAACATATGCAAGTCATCATTTATTTCCTCTCATGACCACCTAAAAGGTGTGACAAAAGGAGATATTTTGCAGAATTCCCTGGCTGCTCTTTTTCATTCAGTGAAAGTAAACAGGAATCTCCATAAATGACAAAAAAAGCACCATGAAAGTAGTCCATATGATTTGTAGGGGCGTAAATCGCAAGTTTCATCATGATATCGATTCTCTTAGCCAGTGATCCGATGTTTGCCGGTACCTTAAGTCTAAAAATAAAGTCATATACACGTGATGATCACTCGTTTGATGACAGCTCATTGCTTGTGTAATGCAGGAAAAACTACAGTGAGAATTTGTCATCTCTACAACAGTCAAGCAAGTCTTTCAATCCAATGTACTTACTGTACATACCCACGACAGAAGAGTATGTGCTATCCCGTGTTTTTTCTTGGCTACATCTTCTACAGTTGTATTGAAAAATTCTGTTACAGTTTACAGTGATAAATTTTAGTAAGGGTGTTGATGTTTAGATGTGAAAAGACTTGTAATTGATGTGGGTGCAGAGCAGGTGTTTTTTCTAGTCAGCGCTGTTCAGAATTTCACAGCTGTTTAGCCATTTGCCATTGTTGAATTGCTCCAAAGTGCTTTAAAATAGAAAATTCACCTGCAGAATTAAAATGGGTCGTATGCACCACGATATCGAGGGAAGCCCGATTTAATCGCGCATGTGAGCCACTGTACATTATCCTGACACCGAAGCTCGCAGTCCTGTTGATGCGTGCGCACAGATAGTGCAGTAGAGCAGATGACTGAGTAAATTTGGGGTGGGTAAAAATTGTTTTTCCGATTAATCGCGTTCTTCATTTGAATGATCTCAATATCGATTCTTAAATCCCATGATCGATCTTTCACTCAATGTGCAACCCTCTACTACAATGATCACGCGCATTTGCAACTAAATTTCACACTATGCGACTAAAGTGAATATATTTGGCAACTGGTTGGTAAATGTTTACATTTCACTCACCAGTAATTGTGTAGTTTAGTCGTGAAGTGTTCAGCAGCGAAATCCTTTCACAGCGTGTTGAGAGTAAAAGTTGTTCCGTGTAATGTGTATCCAAAGACGAGATCCACGCAACCCATTTGTCATTGAATACGGTCTCTTTTAATACCCTTCCTGTTCTTTACATTCAGTTGTTGATCAAAAACAACTACAAAAAAATTTGTCGCACAGATGAGGTAAAACCATTCGAGTCTTCTCTAGTTAACATGCGCTCATTTAAAGGCGCTGTGTTTACAGAAATGCCATTCTTTGTTAAAGAGACAGTACCGTTTTAGCATGTGTTCAACAAATCAATGTAAATACTTGTAAATAGTACAAACTATGCAATTTAACAATATGTAGCAAAAATACTGTTATATAATATCTTACTTATTGATTGAATACATTTGTTCATTTTTAAAAAAGCCAAAATGTGACCAAAATGATGAAAAAGTAATAAAATATCATTAGTAAAATTTATATTTTCCTAATGTACCAAGTTAAAAGGTCCCCTGTATAATTAACAACATTAGCTGGGAGATCATTTATTTTATATGCAAGCAAAAGTGACATTATAATTAAAATAAACCCATCTGAATCGATATTGAATCAAATCAAAATCGTAAGTAAATCGAGAGCTTGTGAATCGGAATTGAATTTAATCGGGAAATCTGTATCAATATCTAGCCCTAGAGTAAATGTTAGAATTTTCATTTTTTTATTAACAAGATTACGATCTATAGAACTTATCTGTGGCATACTGCTAATTATTACAATAATATGGCCTATATACAGTATAACAGCAAAATCTGATCCACACCAATAATATGACAGGAATAGAAACACTCTGCTAACTTCCACATATATCTTGGGAAACTAAACTAGGCCCACCGAATCAGTCTCACCTTGAACCGTTGGCATGGTGGCCAAAAGCTTGTGGTGGTCCTGGGGGATGAACCATGGAGGTGGAGGTCCCCCAGGGGCCGCTCCATAACAGGTTTCCCACTGAAAGAGGTCTTCTGGGATAGGGCGAGTAGACTGAAGAGGGGCTAGCTCCTGGAAGTCTTCCATGTTGGGTCTGGAGGTTGGGTCGGTTGGTCTGCCCCGCGGAGAAGGAATGCCGCGATCGACTCGGCATGGGACCAGCAGAACTACTGTTGCTCATGCACTGCTGACAGGTACAGGCTGGGCCCGAATGAATAACCGACCCAGAGGCGAGGGGATACGGTGTACTGCCCTGCCGCCTTACGCGCCGTCTGTAACTGGAGGACTTGTTGACCTGCTCAAGAGCTGTGAGGTCCACAATGTAGTTGTAACCATGTGAGCTGAGGTCTGCTGTGGCCTGCCCTGCTTGGTAACTGTGCTCCAGCAAAATGGAGGTTCGTATCTCGTACGCCGTCCAACTTCCTTCATCATTCGCCCATTCCCAAAGAACACCGCTACCCAGGGCGGACGACTGCGGGAACAGGCTTCGACGCACCGAGCGCATCTTTCCTAAGAGGAGTTAAAAAAAGAAATCACAGTAATAATGGTTCCCATTTCACAAAAATAATAGTTTTATCATTTAAAACCTAGATATATTGTTCAATAGCAAAACAGTATTGAACTTGAGACCAGTTGATTAAAAATATTTGTACAAATGGCCCAGAAAAGTGAAGTTAGTTCTTAAAAAAGCATAATTTGTTTGCAGAGGGCCACTTTTGTTTGATATTTTGTTATCTACTGCAAAGAAATTCAAACATTTGTAGGTGTGGCTTAAGTGTCCAAATACTTTTTGGGACCACTGTATGTCGTCATTATCTTTCTAATGCACATTTACATTTTTCTCTAACTAAAACAAATGGATTCTCTGGTTAAATGTGTGAAAGAGTTGTATTTCATCAACGAAATGTGCTGTGCATCCTGTAGGAATCTGATAGCTTATTTCCTGATATTTTGTCACCTCTTTCCTGTTCATTCCACAGAGACCACAGGTGTCAAATGTCGTTAAACATCCCCCCAAAACAAGCCTAATCTCTAGCTAACAGACTAAACACTATATACAGCGATCAGCCACAACATTAAAACCACCTGCCTAATATTGTGTAGGTCCCCCTCGTGCCACCAAAACAGCACCAACTCGCATCTCAGAATAGCATTCTGAGATGATATTCTTTTCACCACAATTGTACAGAGCGGTTATCTGAGTTACCGTAGACTTTGTCAGTTTGAACCAGTCTGGCACTCTGTTGACCTCTCTCATCAACAAGGCATTTCCATCCACAGAACTGCCACTCAATGGATGTTTTTTTTTCTGGCACCATTCTGAGTAAATTCTAGAGACTATTGTGTGTGAAAATCCCAGGAGATCAACAGTTACAGAAATACTCAAACCAGCCCGTCTGGCACCAACAATCATCCATGCTATTATCTAATCAGCCAATCATGTGGCAGCAGTGCAGTGCATAAAATCATGCAGATACAGGTCAGGAGCTTCAGTTAATGTTCACATCAACCATCAGAATGGGGAAAAATGTGATCTCAGTGATTTGGACCGTGGCATGATCGTTGGTGCCAGATGGGCTGGTTTGAGTATTCCTGTAACTGCTGATCTCCTGGGATTTTCACACACAACAGCCTCTAGAATTTACTCAGAATGGTCTGGTGTTTACTAAGATTGCCTTTGTTTTATGTTAGATTTTGTTAGAATTTTTGAAACTATTTAGTATGAGATTTCTCATCATCTCAGGTCTGATGAGACGCGTCTGCCATCACACTCACCTGTGTCTTGTCTGAACTGTTTAAGGTTGGGGATGTCAATGATGTATGCAGCCAGACTGGGGTCTACCTGTCCCAGTGAGATGCTGCTGGCTGTAGATGCTCCTCTCTGATGCTGGAGACACTGCTCGATGTAGCCGCACACCTGTCCAGTGTAGGGCCTCCAGTAGCCCAGATCATCCAGCCATTCCCAAACCACCACCATCGGCTGAGCCTGTCCTGGCACTCCAGTGGAGGAGGCTGCGAAAGATGGTACATTTCTAGATCCACTCCCTCCAGAGGCAAAACTAGAGCCTGTTGCCATTTTTCCAAGAGAAAAGATCGCCACTGCAGGAACTGACCTCAAAATACACCAGCAACTGGAGTAAAGAGAGTCCTGTAAAAAGCTGGGCCAGCTAGCAACACAGCGCCTCGGTTTCACCTGATTTACATCCAACGAACCAGTTTTAACCTCTAATAAATCGACCAATGTCGCCAAAACAACCTCTTATTCAGCAAGACACACTTATTTAGCCGCAGATGGGAGTGTAAACACACTGACGTCGCATCATCTTGGAGTCGCAGCTCCAGTTTAGCCGCGTCTCGCGTCTCTCTTCGCCATTCAGTGGGTTACTGTTGGATTACTAGGCAAATAAATAGATATCATGTCATTAAACTATTACTGTATTATAATGTAATCAGGTCGCGAATAAAAACATACTGCTCGGCATTGTTCTTTTTAAAGCGCGCACTAGAGTTACTTCCTCTCCTGCGGTGTCGGAGTGTGTTTGTGTCACTGGTGGTGGATTCCCATAGAGAGCACACACACACACACACACACACACACTGTGAAGCCAGACACAGAGAGCCATTTCCTGTTAATCATCTTTGTTTTTTAACAGGCTTTTCTGTACGGGCTTTTACAGGTTTGAAATAATACTAAGTAGTAAAATCGTTTCAGGTGACTTTTAATTTGGGTCATATTTTTATTGTGTCACGAACAAATAATGCAGGTATTTTTAAAACATTGATAAAACAAGTGTTATCTTTTTAATTACTTTTTAGGTGGTTGCTAGCGATTAATGTGGTGTCTATCAAATCCATTCTGTGTCCTAAATCTTAAAATTAGATTATGTTATGCCAAAGCGAACCGTCTGAGTGCACAGGACTTTTATTTTGAAAGACTAACTATAGTTGATAGCTAAGCAAAATAAAAGTCCCTCTCTACCGCTTGCCAAAGGGCCATACACAAACGTGACGTGTTGTGTTGTAAATATTTTGTGTGCCCAACCAGTCCGTAATTCTGAAGAATAGATATATCACTAAATTATTTTGATTTTGTGCATATAGTTTTGCATAAAACCTTACAATATGAACTGTGAAGACAAATCCTATCCTCACTAAGTGATAACATACTCAAATTATTTATCAAGTATTACAAACAACATTGTAGCATTGTTTGCTTCTGTGTGAAGCTTGGGACTTTCTGAAAAATAATAAATGAATAAAAGTATGAGTAAAATATTTATCATTCATTATTTGACATTAATTGTCATAACAGGCATAACACGGTCAAATTCAAGGATAACAAAATAAATAGTTCACCCAAAAATGAAAATTCTCTCATCATTTACTCACCCTCATGCCATCCCAGATGTGTATGCCTTTCTTTCTTCTGCAGAACACAAATAAAGATTTTTAGAAGAATATCCCAGCTCTTCGGGTCCATACAATGTAAGTGAATGGTGACCAGAAATTTGAAGCTCCAAAAACCACAGAAAGGCAGCATCAAAGTAATCAATATGACTCCATTGGTTAAATCAATGTCTTCAGAAGTGATATGATGTCCTTTTTTCTATAAATGTCCACTTTCACTTTTACTACTGCATTCTTCTTTTGTCTTTGACGATTCACATCCTTCCTGCATATCGCCACCTACTGGAAAGCGAGGAGAATTTATAGCAACAAAAAAAAAAAGAGGAGTTAAATATTGCCTCTGGAGATCGTTTTAAAGTTTTGACCAAAATTCACTAGCATTGTATGGACCAACAGAGCTTAGATACTTTGTTTTCAGCTAAAGAAAGTAATATAAATCTTGGATGGCATGAGGGTGAGTAAATGATTGGAGAACTTTCATTTTTTCGTGAAGTATTCCATTAATGTTTTCCCTGCTAATATTGCTTGGGCTGTGGTCCTTGCACAACATATTATTCCAGCAGATGGCGCTAATGATAGTCCCTTATGTATGTATTACACATTCTACACTGTCACTGTGTATCATTGATTACACAAGAGCATATTAAACAACTGACATATGAGGAACAAAATATAATATTAAATATAATATGTAATATTAAATAATATAAGCATTTTAAAATACACATTACATAACATCAAATCTCTAAAACATCAAGCACAATCACACAAGTAAATCAATAAACGCAAGGCAACACATTTTATTCGAAAGGCCTAAATGGCATTAAGGTACAGCATATAAATACTGGTGATTCCAGAGACAGACATTACAGAATTACATTATAGCATTCTTTCCTTTACAACCAATACATTCAAGATGTTTTCTCCTTGAAATTTCTCACTTTATGCCTTTATGTTTAATGAACTTAAGGGTAAGTTAGGAAGCTAAAATAATACAAAACATCTCTCAATGGAATATAAGTTAGTGCTATCATGTTAGGATATTCCAACTTGAGATACTCAAACCTGAAGCAAAAGTTTCTCTATGAATACATACAGTAGCTAGTTGTTTTTAGCGTCATTAGTCGTGTCATTCAGTATTTTATGCTGCATACCGAATGTGGTAGTTTACATTTCCTGCATATGCAAGTTTTTTTTATTATTATTTAAATAAATAAATAAATAGCAGTACAAACATTTGCAAGGCGTGAGACCTAGTTAAATACAGGAGTCGTATGCAGTATGCATGTACGAGCTCTTGGCACCAAAAAAGGCTGTGAACCCTAAGAGCAACCAGTCGTATTTGGGACAAGTCAAATCCCAAATTCCATTCCTACTGCTCTTTTTAAGATGGTTAATTAACCACGATTGTGTCCAGCACCTCCTAAGAGAAATCCTGGTGGCAAAGCAATACAGTTTATCTGATCTGCAAATGATGGCCACTCCAAACAACCTATTTAAGTTATAAAGATCTGGCAGAATGTCTTATTTAGTGCTAGCTTTCTCCATCATTAGCACTTCATTCGGAAACAACTGCATCCTACAGTTCACACTCTCTAAGATCTGCCAGCATACACAAGTGTCTCCATATGTGACCCACATGTGGGTTGCAGGATCAGCCATGACACTGGAGGTTTAAGCAGAATTTAGCATTCAGTAATGTCAGGTTTAAAAAAAGGTCCCATAATGTTGCAAGTCCTCAATATGGCATCAGACAGATCACTAGTATTTGACTTTGCCAGGAACTTGAACATTCACTCCACTATAGTCCACCATGTACATGGGCCATTGCTGCAAAAAAGGAGAATTAAAGAAAGTGACTTTTGTAATACTGCATCCAAATTAGCATGATCATATTTCACGTTCATCAAAATGTAATAAACTGCTCCAACTCTGAAACTATGCTTTTCGACTGATGAATGGCAAGCTATTTGATGTTACATACAACCCCAATTCCAAAAAAGGTTGGGGCAGTATGAAAAATTACAATAAAAATTAAAAGGAGTGATTTGTAAATTCTATTCACCCTGGGCTATATTGAAAGCACTAAAAAAAAACTCATTATTTCACATTTTACCTTGTGCATTTATTTATTTATTTTTTAAATATAGACTAATTTCAAATCAGACGACTGCAACACGCTCCAAAAAATTGGGACAGTCGAGTGTTTACCACTGTGTAACATCATTTCTTCCAATAACACTTATTAAGCATTTGGGCACTGAAGACACAAGTTTTTTCATTTTATCAACCAGAATTTTCCCCCATTCATCCATTATGCAGGTTTTAAGCTCCACAATTGTTCGGGGCCTTCATTGCCGTACTGTGGACTTCATAATGTACCACACATTTTCAATTGGAGACAGGTCAGGACTGCAGGCAGGCCAATCTAGCATCCGCACTCTCTGCTTATGCAGCCATCCACTTGTAATCCGGGCAGTATGTGGAAAACGCAGGGACGCCCCTAGAAAAGATGCCGTCTGGATGGCAGCATATGTTGCTCCAAAATTTTTACATATCTTTCTGCATTAATGGTGCCCTCGAAGATGTTATTGCTACCCATGCCATGGGCACTGACACCCCCCCCAAACCATGACTTCACTGGCTTTTGGGCCTGATGCTGATAACAGCTTGGATGGTCCTTTTCCTCTTTGGCCCGGGGAACACGACAACTGTTGATGAGTGTTGAGTCTTAACTTTCATCTGTGGATGCAGCTGTGAAATGGTGTTGACTGACAAAGTTTTACCAAAGTATCCCCGAGCCCATGTCATGATATTCATTACAGACGCATGATGGTTTTTAAGACAGTGATGTCTGAGGGATCAGAGATCACGCACATTCAGAAGTGGTTTTCTTCTTGCCCTTTATGCACTGAGATTTGACCGAATTCCTTGAATCTTTTAACTATATTGAGCACTGTAGAGGGTGAAATGCCCAAAATCCTACACATTTATCTTTGGGGAACATTGTTCTCAAAGTGCTGGTTTATTTGCTGACGCATCTGTTAGCAAATTGGCATCGACCAATCCTTGCTCTTGAAGGACTACACTTTTTCTGATGGCTACTTATCCACTATAACGCATTTACTTTACCTGTTTAACATCTCCTGTTTCACATCACCTTGTTATTTCAACTTGTCAGATTGTTATTAGTCCTAAAATGCACCTGTCTCAGCTTTTTTGTTTGGCATGTTGCAATCATCTAATTTAAAATGCATGTATATTTAAAAAAGAAAAAAAAAAAAAAAATCACAATGTAAAACATCAAATAATGTGTTGTAGTGTTTGCAATATAGCACATGGTGAATAGAATTGACAAATTACTCCTTTTTGTTTTTATTAGCATTTTCTAAACTGTCCCAACTTTTTTAGGATTGGGTTTGTACATTGCCAGCAAATTTGCATTCAGGTCAGACTCTGTCCTGGTAACAGCTCTGTAACTTTTCACGATCCAATCAATATCCGATGGATAAAATCAAGTCCTGCCATACATTTCCAATACTTTTCATTAAATATTCAGTTTCACTCTGAAATATGTCACATTACAGAATTAATGGTTTTCGATTGCCACTTAATGGTGACTCTAAGAGTTAAAAATAAAAGTGGAATTAGAGATCAACCCTTATGTAATTCATTGGCATACCATGACAGGTATCTGATTGGTTGATAGCGGCGAGTCTGCTCCAGTGGGCACAGGCGCTCGACTGTTGTCAAGCACCCGTTTGCGCTTGCGTCGATTGGTGGACGCTTCTTTCCCCTCTGTGAAAGAACCAGGAAAATGATAAAATTACTTCCTTTGGAAACTGAAATAAGTTAAAGACAAAGAAATGGATCTTACCTGTATTACAAGATTGACTACACAATTCTGTAAAAGGCCTAAAAGAAAACAAGAAAAATTAGATCCTTTATATCAAACCAAACTTAGATATACAGTATACATTATACTACAAGAGGGTCTCTCATCCGAGTTAGCATTGCTTGTCCACATAACAATCACTACTCATAACAATCCATTTCTGAGCACTTACTGTAGTGGGGTTTTGATATTGAAGATGACTTTATCATGGACCTGCAGGATTTTTTCCAACCGAACTATGTCATAAGTATTAGGATTTCTGAAGGAGATGTCATCTGGAAGTCCAGACACATCTAATGAGCCTGGATTGGCACGGATTAACTTGTACGGGACAAGGACTGAGCGGTCCAGACCCAGAGCTTCACCTTAACACAAGAAATTTGCAAATAAACCATTGGAGACTATTACAAACATCAATCTTTGTGTAGAGGAATATATCAGGAATTACACTAACAACTTACCATATTTCTTATTGAAGAGTTCTTTAACTTGTTCTCTTAATATCACCTTCTCTCCCATTTGGTTGATCTCATCTTCTTCTGTTGAACAGTGAGAGGATATGTGCCATGTTTACTGACAAGACTCCAAATTAAAACTATCTTTTTTGCTAAGCTTTAAACAAACATCACGGCTCAATTAGCTGTAGGTCTATACATCAGGAACAGTTAAATGGGTAAATAACTTAAAAATAAAGTGTTCATCAACTGAAGATTCATCAGACACTTGCAGTGTAAACATCTCCCTTGATTTTAATGGCAGGTTTCTAGTTTTGTTGCATCACAACTTTGTAAGTGAACAGAATATGGATAATTGTTCGTATACCACAGGGGTTCTTAAACTTAACGATGCCAAAGACCCCAAATATGATGATACCCTTGCGAGGGAAAAGTCAGCTTTATATTTTTATTTATAAAAATGATTGGCTTTTATATTACCATTGTACTAAAACCAGAAATATTTTCTCTAGAAATATTTATTTTGTATTAAGTTTGCAGTGTATCTTTTTTCTTATCATCATATTTCCACTATTAATGTTTGTATAAACCTGAAGAGAAACTTTCAATTTAATTCAAGTGTATTTGTATAACGTGTTCCCAATAAATAGTATAGACCTTTATTCACGCTAGCACCATCTTTGATTTTTAATGGGTATGACATCAAGGCTCTGAGGGATAGACTTACAGTCTCTTCAATGGCACGAACGGTATAATGCTCCTAAACCACATCTGATTTTCCACAACTCATGTTGTCTGGAGTTCTTAGTATACTGAATGTTCTTGGACAAATATTTTATCAATGTTTTGTCCGTAGAACAATCCAAAAACACTTTAAACTGAGGTACAGTCCACTGAAGATATTTTAAGTCTATCCCTCACTACCTTGTTGTCATTCCCATTAAAAAACGAAGATGGCGCTAGCGTGAATAAGGCCATCCAATCCCCAGCGAGCAAGCCAAAAATGATAGCTAAAAGTTTAAGAAATATTTTTTTCATCACAAACCTACAGTATATGCAGATTTTTAAAAATAATTTCTTAGTTAAAAACTTATCGGTTAAAATCGGATTAATCTCATGATTTCCAACAAGTTTTATTTTTTTCACTTTATTTTCCGCAGACCCACTTGCACCCCCTTGTGGCCCCCCGGATCACTGTTTGAAAACTCTGATGTACCGTTACAAATTACTACAACACCTCATCTACATACTAAATGATGCCTCATTCTTACCACTTATCGAGGTGTAACCTTTCTTCATTACGGTTATTCTTCGTGGTGCTAGAAAATGTGAAATATTTTAATTTGGACACACAACTTACTTCCATGAGAAATTCACTCAAAACAGACAATTGAAAGCAAAAGATGCTGTGAGATTCAAATGCATACCTGGCTTGGGAATTAGCCCTTGGAAAGGCCTGTAAAGACAGAAAGACTACGTTTTTCCTCACCCTTCATCATCACCAGATCATCTCAGATGTCTTATATAAATCTAATATGCAGCTGAGGCAAAAAGTATTTGGACACTTAAATCACACTTAAAGACGTAAGAATGACCTTGCGTCACCTAATAAAACAAACTAACTGACATTTACTTTAAAGAAATATAACGCAAACCCACTATAGCAAAACATGTAACAAAAAGAAATTTGATTTTAAAATTTGAGGGTTTAAAATGACATATTTGGGATATTTATCAGCTATATTTATACGACAAAGGTGTCACAAAGCTGCATCTGAAGTGGCATTTAGTTGTATTTACGCAGACTGTTTAAAGGGATAGTTCACCCAAAAATGAAAAGTCTCTCATCATTTTCTCACCCTCATGCCATCCCAGATGTGTATAACTTTCTTTCTTCAGCAGAACACAAACAAAGATTTTTAGAAGAATATCTCAGCTCTGTAGGTCCATACAACCCTTACAGAAAATCGAAACTAGCCACAATCTTGCTGTAAATTTGCCGCTCATTATTTTCACATGCAAATGAGTGTGTGAATCACCGCAAATGTTTGCCACAAGTTTGAAGCTCTTCACCGGTAGTGGTGAACCTCTGGCAAACCCTTGGCAACAATGTTTGCTCATTTGCATGTGAAAATGATCAGTGGCAAATTTGCGGCAAGTTTGCAGTGAACTCTCAGTTTTTAAAAGGGAATGCAAGTGAATGGTGATCAGACTTTTGTTGCTCCAAAAATCACAAAGAAAACATAAAAGTAATCCATAAGACTCCAGTGGTTAAATCAATGTCTACTAAAGCAATATAATAGGTGTGGGTGAGAAACAGAACAATATTTAAGTCCTTTTTTACTCTAAATCTCCACTTTCACTTTTATATCAGAAAGTCACATGTGGTGCCTGTTTAGTTTCCCATTCACATCTGAAAGTGGAGATTTAGAGTAAAAAAGGACTTAAATATTGTTCTGTTTCTTACCCAAATGTATCATATTGCTTCTGAAGACATGGATTTAACCACTGGAGTTTTATGGATTACTTTTATGCTGACTTTATTTGATTTTTGGAGCTACAAAGGTCTAGTCACTATTCACTTGCATTGTATGGACCTACAGAGCTGAGATATTCTTCTAAAAATCTTTGATTGTGTTCTGCAGAAGAAAGAAAGTCATACACATCTGGCATGAGGGTGAGTAAATGGCATGAGGGTGAGTAAATGGCATGAGGGTGAGTAAATTATGATTGACATTTTTGGGTGGAATATCCCCTTAATGTTGCTCAGAGCAGGCATAAATGCATTGATACAGGAGTTACAAATGTTACACAAAGTTACAATTAATAATGTTATGAGATGAATATTTAAAATATAGAATTATGAATACAGAAATATGAAATGAATGAAAATATGAAGCTATACTTTTAAATATGAAACTAAATTATGGAATATATGCTCTATCATGACAATAACAAAGTTTAAGGCTGCATTTTATGTACACAGAACCAAAGCAGCATCAGAACTTCCTTTGATACTAGGGGCTGAGGTGGGTCAGAGCAGGCATAATTTAGTCTTGCTTTTGCATCCTTAAACAGAATTTTAAAGCAGGCACGGAGCAGGTTTAACTCGGCTGTGTAAGGACACCTTAATGCAATGAAATTCAAACATTTTTAAGTGTGTCTAAAGTGTCCAAAAGTATACAAATACCTTTGGGGCCACTGTAAATCACAGAAATATTAACCTTCACTATTTTTCCTTACTCAAAAGGGTAAAGAAGTTAGAAGCTTAGAAGTTTAGTAGTGTTCCACCTTGTAATGCTAAAAGAGATCTTGTCTGCCACAGCTAATATCCTCTCCAGATTCTGTGAGCCGAAGGTGCAGGGCTTCCTGAAGGGGATGCCAGGGGGCAAGCCCTCGATAATCACTGAGCCAGGGTTACTCTTGATCCTCTTGTAAGGCACTTGCACAGGATACTTAATGCCCAGTGCCTCGCCGTATTTCCTGTTGAACAGGTCTTGGACCTGCTCGCGCAGTGTGTTCGCCAAGTCGATACGGGAGAGCTTGGCCTCTAAAGTGTCTGCGGGCAGAAGAATGGTGGAAAAGCCAACGGTTTAGTCACAGCGGATCAGGAAAGGAAAGGAGGGATTTGAAAACGTACTAGCATCATAGTTGTGTGGCACATGGCTTGACTCAGTGTTGAATTTATTCAGAATGCAATTGTAATGTGTACAACGCCTGATAACTTTATCAGGGTGTAACCTGAGAATCCTGGTCTCTTGGAGGCTGGGCCAGGGTCATCTGATTGGTCTTTGGAGTCAGCCTCTACTGAACATTTAATCAAAAGAGCATTATGTTAGGGTTAGGGTTAAAAATAAAAGAATTAGAATTAACATAAATATCATTCTGATCCGTAAAGAAAATGGCAGAAAACTACGCAAGTTCACCTGAATCAGAGGTTGATTTAGAAAGAGCCTCATGTTTGACCTGTTCCGTTAACAATTCTGGCCTAAAAAAAAAAAAAAAAAAAAAAAAAAGGTACATCATCTCCAGTGTTTCCCTTTTTGCCATTATCACATGTTTTTATGTCAGTAATCAGACAAGCAGCTTTTTGACATTCTGTCAATGGTTTTGATTATGTATGAATGTTAAGATCTTTTAACATGTTCTATATGACAAAAGAGCTTAAAGGAATATTCTGGGCAATTGTCAACTTACAACAATCGATAAATCTCTTCCATGTTTTTGTCCAAACCATTCTCAACATTAAAAAAAAAACATCTGCATTAATGCAGTTACAATGGAAGCCACAAACAGACAAATGGGTCAGAGGGTTTAAAAGCAGAAATGTACAGCTCGTATATTTGTTACTTACAAATATTTGTTATACTTATATGAATTCTTCAGTACAAAAAAAAAAAAGTGATGTAATTGAGCTGTAAAAACTTTTGAAGTGGAACTACTTTTCTAGGTGGATGAATTTCTGGTTATGTGATACTAATTGCAAACAACTGGTCTCATTTTAGAAAAAGCGCTCCACATAAATAAAAAATTCCAATAATTCATAAATAATTCTGTTTATGTTTACACAAATGTAATTCTGGTTCTCTTCATTCGGTATCTCACTATGGGTAATGCCTCAGGTGTGGCCAATCCTGGAAGCACCAATAACACCCAGTCTGTCAATTGACAGACCAATCACAGCAGTGATGAGGGAGTCCTACCTCCTAATATAAACTACTTTCATAGGTGCCTACTTCATTCTCGAAGCTATCCTCAGCAGGACTTGTAAGTGGTAGCTTAACAGTTCATCAGGCGAGCTGTCAAGTACGTCACAGAACGTGGCTGTTCTTTATGCAAATATATTCACTGTCAAAGTGAATATATTTTCTGCTGTATTTATATTGTTTTCTCCGGGTGGCGTGAACCAGTGCGTCGAGGCGGGTTTGCATTTTTCTGCGGAGTTTCAAGCTGTTATAGTTTCTATCTCTATGGCAAGAGGATTAACACAGAATCAAGTGGCACGTTGTGGTGAACTGTGTCTGTGTTCTTGAGTACAGGTTCTGTCATGGCAACTGCAAGCTTACCGAGTGGCGGAGTGAAAGGGAAGTATCCCTACCGTCCGTGCGCTTGTGGATCTATGATCTCGCCGAAGGATTCCCACTCACTATGTATCGCCTGTCTGGGAGGTCAAGCATGCACAGGCCACACTCGCTAATCCCATGTGTTGCCTGTATTGTTCCCGTTTGGTATGGAGATTTTTGGAAAGGAGGGTGCGGGTCACAACGTCGAATAATGAGGATCTCTATTTTTCTCCACTGCCAGCAGAGAAAGTCCCCCCACCCCAGCTGCAAGGACAGCGCAGCTGGGGCGATCTCATGGACGAAGTCTCCCCCGATCTTCCTCCCCTCTTTGAATTGGCCCCTTTGGCGGGGGACAGGGAAGAGGAGGAGGATGACGCTGATGATCGTCTTTTGGAGGACGATGGCGAGGAGGATGAAGACAATACTATTCTCCCCGCTCTTCTTCCTTCCTGGCCGGGTAGCGCGATGGACGCGTGCCCCTCTCCTGCCAAGGAGAGCTGGACCTTAATGAGATGTGTAGGAGGGTGGCAGCCAAACTCTCCATGGACTGGCCGTCACAGCAGGCTGGCCAGTGTACAGAGAGGGATCTGTACGACGGCAAATGGCTGCGGTCTCATGCTGCTCCAGTAAAGCAATTTATTCCAGCCGTCCCAGCGTGCGTTGTTTTGGGACAAGCCTTTTTCGCACAGAGTGCCTGTTAAAGGTTTCTCTATGCTGGATGTGCAGGAAATGGAGGATCTGGGGATATCCAGCCCCCCTCCAGTAGAGGCGTCGGTGGCGAATCACCTTCAACCCGACTGTCGGGCGGTTTTTTCCGTCTGCTCCCGCTTCATTGCCAGGACGGACAGCGAGATTGTCAGCCTCCATTTACCAAAAGATCTACTGATCTTCAGCCTTAGCTGTAAAGGCTCTTAACGCCACCTCGCTCCTCACAGCATATCAGACCAAGTTGATGGAGGAGATGGACTGACAAATTGATGCGGGGGCGCCAGATGCGGAGTTGGGGGAATAGATCTGCGTTATTGCAGATCTCAACCTGCGTACGTCAAGATGGGCTGTCCAAAGCTGTGGCCACAGCATGGGTCTTGACATTGTGGGTGAACGGGCTATTTGGCACAATCTGTCTGGCCTGACTGAGAGGGAGAAGACAGATTTCCTCAATGCCCTAGTGGATCCGAAAATACTTTTCAGGGCTACGGTGTCCACAATGTGGCAGCAGTGTGATTTGAGGAAAAAAGATGGGGAAGTGTTCGAGATCTGCCATCCCCGAAAATTCACTGCTCGCCGCCCACAGTCATCATGTTCTGTGTTCACAACCCATTTTAGAGGTGGACAATCTGGTTTCAGAACCCAGACCAGGCCTCCCCCACCGCCCCAGCAGTCAGGGCAGGGCACAGCCGAAACAACCTCAGCCAAGAAACAATACTTCTTTTGCGGTGGCCAAACATCGTCCGTCTAACCCTCAGGGGAACAAGAAGAGATGGGCGACCTAACTAGTGTTCTGGTTCGGGACATGGATTTGGTGAACAGCACTCGCAGAGTCTCTGTTCCACTCCTCCCTCAAGAAGTGAGTTTGTTTTCCACCCCTCCAGCAAAGAGGACAAGGAAGTTTTGTATTAAACCATAAGTTTTGTATTAAATGTTTCATACACAAATTATTTAATTGGAGTGTTGGCACCCGTTCCCCCAGTTCCTCTCAGTTTGCATCTCCCCTCTCCACCCATGGGGTCAGAAAAGAGAGAGGAATAAAGTTTGCACAAAAAAGTGTGACAAAAATAAAAATTTCCTTTGTGCATCCAGGCAGTGCTCCAAGGGCACAGCAGTGTGTGAAAATAAAATCACAAAATAATACCGAACTCAGTTGCAATCCCCAGCTCTGCCGCTAGATGGCGCTGCAGCGCCATCAGTGAGCAAGAGCTTCAGCGGGCCCCTCTCCGTTCACGCAGAAAGTTGGCGCGCATGCGCAGTTGATCCCTGGGTTTTATCTACAATAAAACAGGGTTATCGGCTGCAATTCCCTGTAAAACCACCTCTGTTCAACAGTGTGTTAATGTCAACAGCAGAGGGGGAGTCAGCTCGGATTTTAGAGGAGAAAATAGCCAATTTGCTGAGCAAAAGACTAATAAGGATTGTGCTGCTGGAGGACAGCAGTCCAAGAGAGGAGGAGGTCTCCATCCCATTCTGGATTTGCGAAACCTCAACAAATACCTTAGAAGGTTCAAGTTCAAAATGCTCGTGCTCAAAACATTCAGTTTATTCATCCCAGAGACTGGTTTACATCAGTCGATCTGAAGGATGCATATTTTCATGTGGGCATCTACCCATCACACAGAAAATTCCTAAGATTTGCCTATTAGGGAATAGCTTAAACATTTTTGACAGTGCCTTTCGGACTTTCATTGGCACCAAGAGTCTTCAGCAAGTGTGTGAAGGCAGCGCTAACGCCGCTGAGGTTAATGGGTCTCAGGTGTCTGCTTATCTAGATGTTGCGGCAGCAAGCAGAGATAGATACGAGAAAGTCTCATTTAGCGAATCCGGAATTCAAAATAAATGAGACAAAGAGCTGTCTGATGCCCCCACAGGAAATAATTTATCTGGGTCTCAGATTGAACTCCGATCAGTATCAAGGATTTCTGTTAGAGCAACGCATCGGCTCGATTCGCGGATGTTTGTCCCTTTTTCAGAAAAGTCTCATTCAGGTTGTGTCTACGCCTGATGGCCTCAACGGTGTCAGTCATTCCTTTGGGACTATTGCGAATGAGGGAGTTTCAGCATTGGATTGCAGCGCAGCAATTGTGTCCTCGCCGTCACTTTAATTGCAGAGTAAGAGTAACATCAGATGGGATGCTCGTTCTCCGTCACTGGAGAATCCCTGCTTTCCTTCATGGGGGAACCCCTTTGGGGGCAGTTTCTCTAAGGAAAGTGGTGACGACAGACGCGTCACTCACAGGTTGGGGCACGGTGTGCGAAGGCAGAATAGAGAATGGGGTTTTGCCCATGGCACAAACTTTCTGGAGTTACTGACAGTGTTTCTAGCATTGAAGCACTTTGTACAGTTCCTTAAAGTCCACAATGTCCTAGTCAGATCAGACAACACCACAACAGTTGCATACATAAACAGACAATGATCGGAAATGGGCTGTTTGAGCAGTGGTGTGCACACAGACACACTGTTAAATTTTATGTTCAGTGGCAGATGTTTTGTGTTTTCAGCAGGAACTTTTAGATAAAAGCAGGACCTTTTCTACCTTTAAGGTTTATCTCGCTGCCATAAAGGCTTGTCATGTGGGAATTGACTCGGGTCAACACCTGCTTGTTTGCAGGTTTATGAGGGACGCAAGACGTATGAACAGGGTGTCAAAACCACTGGTTCCGTCATGGGATCTGTCCGTGGTCCTGAATGTGCTTTCTCAGCCTCCCTTTGAGCCAGATGAAAGTATAGAATTCAAGGAATAGTTCATCCAAAAATAAAAATTTGCTGATAATTTACTCACCCTCAGGCTATCCAAGATGTAGAGTTTCTTTCTTCATCAAAACAGAATTTAAGACTTTTATGATTTCATTTCAGCCCTCCTCCTCTAAACAATGCAAGTGACCTTGACACAGTGTCCTAAAAATGTGGTGTTTATGACAGTGAATACCAGTGAGACGATCCAAACGTGTCTGAAGCACACACATGTACATAGAGCGACAATTAAATATAGCACAGACGGAACGCAAGAACGAGTACTGTGAGAAATGGACACATTGAAGAACTCAATGCAAAACAGATTGCTGTCACCTGTAGGCTTGTTCAATGATATGAAAATAAAACATACAATATACTGAGTTCAATACATAGCCACGTTTTCTTTAGTCTTATTAAATGCTTTATTCATCTGCCACAATGATGAAATTTATTTTAAATTTGTATTAAATTTGTATCTGAATTTCAATCCGTATTACATATTTATTATAGGCCCTATATATTAACATTTACAAATATTTGAATTAATTGGCATTATTTATCTGAATTATCTTTACTTGGGGGCCTTTCTCAGCAAATGATGTATACGATTAATTGCAATTAATTTGATTAATCGGCATGTCATGTAATTGATTCAATTAAAAATGTTAATCGATTAACAGCCCTAATATTTATATTTCTACATCATTACCAAAAGGTGGCACTCATTTGCGACATGGAGGTTTTCAGGTCTTAACTTGTTATGAATAAATGCAAAAGGGATGGTATTCTATGAAAAGTTCAGATTCTAAGCTTTCAAATTGCACCACACATGACTGACTTGTATATCCAGACACTTTTATTTTGTAATCATAACCTTATTAAACACTTCTGACCCCGCCCACGGACCCGGCAGAGTTGAAGAGGTTAAATGGTAAATAACCGGAACATGCTTGTAATTTACCCACCTCTTTATGACAAACTTAATCTGACTACTGGCAGCAAGAATCCTCCTGAGTTTTGCCGCCCCAAAACAGTTCGGTCTTCGAAATGTCATCCCTTCTGGTAACCCTGTGACATGCAGATCATCTGGATACATCTGGAACTTGGAGTATGGCACTTTAGCAGGCTCAGGCAGGCCAAGAGCCTCACCTAGAACAAGAGAGAGAGAAAGAAGAGTGAGAATATGACTCAATATGACAAACTGTTATGAAATCTGTACATTACTTCTGATCAGTTGAATACATTTAACTGACAGATTTGCAGGTCTTTGCTACTGTTGACTGTAAATTGTATGGCGAGTAAGTCATTGACTCACTGTACTTAGAGCTGAACAGACTCTCCGCTTGCTTTCTCAGCTGAAGGATCATCTCTCCGATGTCTTCTGGGGAAACGAACAATAATCACACCAACAGCCCATAATCTAAGAAGACAACCTTGAGTGATCTTTAAAAATTGAGTTTTACCTTCAACAGCTCTCTTGAGCCCTTGCGGTGTAGACTTTGGTGCCAGATCTTCTGCAGAAAAACAAACAGAAACATCAGCAACCGTGTAGTGCATGGGTAATATTTCAATGTGTATGATTTGATCAAGAACATGTGTATTCTACACACTTTGCTGGAGATGTTTTGATGATTCAACTCACCTTTGCTTTACTCCAGTGACCATGTGTTTAATGCAAACTTCAACATAACAAATTGAGTGTCATTAATTACGAGTCAAAATGCTCAAACTGTGAGTCGATATGAACACTTCAACAACACCAGGTTTCAACCTGCTGACTCTTGTAAGAATTATATATGTAAAAAAGGTTATACAAGTTGAAGTCTTAAACTCTGCAGTAAAATATTGGTTTAATAAATTCTTGAAATCAAATATGCATATAATTGCAAATAAATTATTTTAAAATATTAATAAATAAAATAAATGTGAAAATATTGTTTCAGCTTTAAATTATTATTATTAAAATATTTAAGAATGAAAACATTTACAAAAAGTATTTAAAGGTGCACTCAGTAATTGTTTACGTATGTCGTCTTGGACTTACACTGACATCTAGTGTTGTGGATGCAGCATAATTCAAACGCAACAGTTTTCAGGTACTGATGCCATTGTAGAAATTCATTATTCACAGTCAGTCATGATTAAGTCAATACTTGAGTGAAAGTGTCCAATAACAGTGTGGTTAATGAGATTAAAGGGTTAGTTCACCCAAAAATGAAAATTCTCTCATCATTAACTCACCCTCATGCCATCCCAGATGTATATGACTTACTTTCTTCTGCTGAACACAAATGGAAGATTTTTAGAAGAATATTTCAGCTCTGTAGGTTCACATAATGCAAGTGAATAGGTGCCAACATTTTGAAACTCCGAAATCCACATAAAGGCAACATTAAAGTACTCCAGACGACTCTGGTGGTTTAAGCTATATCTTTAGAAGCGATATGATAGGTGTGGGTGAGAAACAGATCAATATTTAAGTCCTTTTTCCTTCACTTTCAAATTCTCCTTCTTCTGATTTGGTGATTCAGTCTTCATGCATATCGCCCCCTACTGGGCAGGGAGGAGTATTTATGGTAAAAACGGACTTATATATTGATCTGTTTCTCACCTACGCCTATCATATCGTGTCTGAACACATGGATTTAACCATTGGAATCTTATGGATTACTTTTAAGCTCCCTTTTTGTGGATTTTGGAGTTTCAAAATTTTGGCACCCATTCACTTACATTGTGAGGACCTACAGAGCTGAAATATTTTTCTAAAAATCATAATTTGTGCTTTGCAGAAGGAAGAAAGTCATACACATCTGAGATGCCAGTGGGTTGAGTAAGACAATTTTCATTTTTGGGTGAACTATCCCTTTAAGGGATTAGTATTTGGCTGGTCATGTGATCTTAACATGGCCGCCTCCATGAGGGGACCCTCTCCATGTAGAATAAAATGGCTTTTATAAGGTTACTGATATGACTGGGGTCTTCATCTCATGTGAATGCTCATGATTTTATACATAGGTTTTAAAATTACTATTCATTTCTTTAGGGGTAAAACTTTTTAATGAGGAAAAAATTACTGAGTGCACCTTTAATTACAATAAATGCATTATAAATACATTTTGTTTAAAGCAGGGTTCCCATACTTGACAAATTAATTTCCCTGACTTTATTATAACCTTGTCAGTTGTTTGTGATAACTGAATAAGGATTTTGATTTATTTCGATTCTGACAGGTATGAGAACACGTTTGACCGATTCATTGAAAAGAACCGAATCAAAAGAACTCAAAAATCGGACATCACATTAAATATTTCAGAGCTGAGCATAACTAGAAAAATGGATATTCACTGAAGAAAATACCATTACTTTTATAATTTTTTGAGACCTGAGAAACCTTTTTAAACTCCGATATTTCCCATGGTCTTCCATACCAGGCTTTCCTTGACCATGGGAACCCAATTAAAATTTTTTGAAATCAATTAAATATACATACCACAGTGGTTGAGTGTTCATATAAACCCACAGTAAAATACTACTACATAATAAGGGCTAAGACTAAGGGTCTATATGGGTTTTAGTGGATGCTGGTTTATTGTAGGGGGGAAACTAGCACACCACAGGGAACAAGTTTGGTTTTCATACTGTACTTGGCATGGGCTAGGACTATTGTTTGGGTAAGTCTGGGGTATTGGGATTAGGGTGGAAAAAGTAATGTAAAACTTGTATCTTACCACAATTCATTCTATTTTTTGTTATAAACATTGGTTAAAATGTTTTTTTTTTGTACATCTTTTGTACAGCTGTCCTGTTTGGTTCTTCTCAGAGGTCCGAACTTGTGTTCATTTCCTTTTGAGAGATCAGGACATGGATTCTCCATCCTCAATGTGAATATAGTTCTTTCTAGCATACATTTCGAAACATTATTACTGTTCAAATCTGTATTTGAGCAACTTAAACAGCACTTAACAGTCTTGTGGTGAGCATTTGCTCAATGAAATGAGGGGTGAGCATTTGTACATTTCTATTTCCATTTATTCATTTAGCAGAGGATAATATCCAAAGCAACTTACAAATTGAGGAAGGAGACATTAACACGAAAAGTGCTGCAATCCAAACTTTCAACTGTATTAGAAAATGATTAGCCAAGATAGACATTAGACATCTTTTTTTTATAAGCATAAGTGGGTTTTTTTTTATGAGTGTATGAGTGTTTTTTTTTTTTTTTTTTTTAACCACATAAATGAGTGTATGAGAGATTTTTTAATGAGTTTTACATGCGCATATCAAACCATGACAGGCACTAAAAGCTGATTGTATGACAGGTAGAAATGTGGCGGAGGGATTTGTAACTGGAAGAATACATTGGAAAGGGTTACTTTCGAGGCTTTAATATGTCATATGTTTGGGATTATCAACATAAGCTGCCCCTTAAAGAGACAGCTTACCTGAAATTGAAAATTCACTCATCATTTATTCACCCTCATGCCATCGCCACCTACTGGGCTGTTCGGCAAATGTGATTTATTTATTATTTTCCTTTGTTTACTAACATTAAAAATCTCTTTTACAGAAGTGTCCTGGCCAAGACAGGCAGCCGCAGATGTTTACAGTCTTAAATAACATAATACAAAATACATTCTCAAAAAAGTTAAAAATAATATATAAAAACATTTGCAAATTAATACATCTTTCTCAAATTCTCGAATAAGAAATTTAAAAGTTCACATTGACACCAGACTTTGTATCTTTAAATTATTTTGTAGAGTGCTCCAATCACAGGGGGCAGCATACCGAAAAGCAAACAAATGGAACAGAAAGGGTGTAAAAATTCTGAGAGTGTAACAAATACATCACAGCAATTTTCTGTTGGGTAAGAGAACAGAGATTTAATGGCAAAAAGCCCAAAATAGATTTATAGATGAAAAGATACCAATGCTTAAGTCTATGTGTGGACAATGAGTGCCAAGTTAACCTATTATACAATTTACAATGATGAGTAGTAAAGTTACAAATTGTTATAAATCTAAGTGCACCATGATAAATAATGTCTAAGGAACGTAAAAGATAGGAGGGTGCAGATTTATACAAAACATCTCTATAATCAAGCACAGGCAGAAAAGTAGCAGAAACAAGTTTCTTTTTTGCATCAAATGAAAAACAGGACTCTGAAATAGATATTCATATCACATACTCTATCATACTACCCTGCAAAGTGCAAAGAGATGCTAGATTTGTTGTTCATTTCTTTGAGTTAGAGAAAAACATGGCTTTAGTTTTATCAGCATTTAATAGAAGTTTTAAGCTATAAAGCCTTTGTTGCACAGCATCAAACGCGGACTGTAGTTGACACAGCTTGATGTATAGTGGGAGCACTACAATAAATTACAGTGTCATCGGCATAGAAATGAAAACTAGAATTTATAATATCAAAATCAAGGCAATTAATATAAATAGTAAAAAGCTGTTGTCCCAGAACAGAACCCTGAGGAACACCCTTGATGATCTGTAAATGCGCAGATGAGCGATGTTCCGTTCACACGGTGTTCTGTCATTAAAATCATAGTCTTTTTAGTGCCAGATAAGGAATCAATATTTTTAGTTTAAATAAGGTTTATTTAAATTCAATGTAGTTTCAGTCAGAAAATATTCAGCTTTAGCTCTTCTAATCGCTACTGTACATTTATTTCGTAATTGTCTAAAATAGAGCCAATCAGATTGAAGATCAGAACGCCTAGCCATGGCCCATGCAACATCACAACATGGCCCAAGCAAATTAGAAAATGTGGATGAGAACCAGGGATTGTCCCGACCTTTAACTATATTTTTTGAAAGGAGCATACTTATTGATAATGGTAGTAAACCCATTATAAAAATATTTCCAGGCACACTCATCATCTGGGATCAGAAATGTCTTCTCCCAATCAAACTGAGCAAGATAGTGTAAAAAGCCTTGTTCAATAAATTGGGACATGCATCGTCTCAAGATAATACAAGGTTTTATTTTGGGTAACTTTGCATTTCTAACTGTAGCGACAGCACAATGGTCACTAATATCATGTGCATAAACAGACGCTATTGAATACATATGTGGAGCATTTGTTGAAATAAGATAAATAAGTGATAATTTTTCAGGGTTTTTTAAGTTAGTCTAGTAGGTGTATCTACTAATTGCAAAATATTAGGTGTCACAGAATAATTTAATTTCAGCATACAATGGCTGCAGCCAGTTCTAGTTAAAATCACCAATTAAAATGAGTTCCTTAAAGTTTAGTGATGACAAAAGACGCATTAAAGATGAAAAAGCATCACTAGTTGCTGACGGAGGTACAATAGTAAGTTTTAAATTCTTAGAGAAAACTACATTAAGTGCAAGAAGTTTAAATTGTTTAGAGATCAATTTGGATAACAAATTAACGTCATATCTATTTTTTTATATATAAACTGCTATCCCACCTACTTTTTGGCCGATCAGTCTTAAATACATTATAACCATCAAAATTAATGTCTTGACCAAATTATTAAGCCAAGACTCAGAAATGACTAAAACATCTGTATCAGAATGTTTTGCCCATATACGCACCATATCCATTTTAGGAAGCAAAATTCGTACATTGAGATGAATAAAACCTAAACCAGATCTAGACTTAAAATCTGCAGGAGTAGGGAAAGAAGTGGTAATGTTTTGGGGACTGGGATTTGGTCATATGTTCCCAGATATCAATAACAAACGTATTATCATGCCTCTTCGCATAACTGATTTAACAGGTGAATCCTTATTCACAGGTATTGTATGGTTAAGAGGACAATTTATGATGGTATAATTGTCAGTCTGTCACAGTCTGTCTCCCTCACGTTCTTCAAGGACTCATATTTTGAAGTTTTCCTCCAGACTACATCTCCCATGTTTCACTGCCCTCATCACTTCCATCTGTTTCTTATTATCCTCACCTGTATTCCATTCCCTCATTAGTTCCTTTTGTATTAATACCCTCCTGTTTTGTTCATCCATTGTCAGTCCTAGAAGTGTTACGATGTGTTATGTTTAGCTTTATTGTTTTGTTCCACTCCAGCGTTATTATTAAAAGACTTAAAGTATCTACTCCTGTGTCTCATCTCTTCCTCTTCCTCTCCAAGAACCAAGCGTTACAGAAGGTCTGACCTACAAAGAATACTGATTCACTTACCTGCTCTTCCAAACGTCCTCCTCTACTCCAGCGATCCCACTAATCCTCCTCTCATAGAAAGCCAGACCTCAACGAGCACATCTTTGAGCATGGAACTAACAGGGGTTTTCATGGAACTGTTCAGGCAGGATCTTCCCCTCTTGAAATATTCCACAAAGTTCTTCCAACTCACTGCAACAACCACCATATGTTCCTCAAGTCCATTTACAGTATGGGTTTAAACTTTCACCAAACAACAGCGCTTCCGGAGGCGGAGAATCTCTCCGTTGCGGATTATATCCTTGCCACACTGAACACCCATCACCACTCTCTATCTTCCATTACCACGGTTACTCCTCTCCCAGGTTTCTCCCCTCACATTGTGGGTTTTGGCTATAGCCTCGACCATCCCAGTGCCAATGCCTGTTGCCTTGACTGCCCCCGAGTCAGCTCTCGCTATGTTAAATGACCTGGACTTGCTCACCGCCCTAGTTCCCACCCTAACTACCCTTCATCCTCCGCTGGTTCCAGCCAGCATAACGGACACCCTTGTTCCGTCCAGTGCCCTGTCCCTTCCTCCTCCGCTGGCTCCACTCACGACATTTGCTCCTCCTCCTGGTCAGCCAGCTCCTCCCACGTCACCGGCTCGACCTTCGCTCCCTGTGAAACCATGGTCAAGGGGAACCTCAAACCCTCCGACCCCTGGACTCCGCCTTCGCCCTTCGTTCCCTCTGTCCCTCCTCAGCTCTATGTCCCTTTGGCTCCACCGTGGTCCTCCAGCCAATCAGCTTCTCCAGGGTCCCTCGTCCCTCCAGCTCCGCCTTGGTCAGTCGGTTACCTGGCTCCGCATCGGATCTCCGATCCTCCAGCTACGCTTCGTCACTCCGAGCATCCAGCTTCACCGGGGACCTCCTTCCCTACGGCTCCACCTCAGTCCTCAGTTCCAACGGCTCCGCTTCTGTCCTCAGATCCCCCAGCTCCGCCTCGGTCCTCCAAGCCTTCGGTGCTGCCTCGGTCCTCCGAGCCCCCGGCTCCACCATGGTCCTTTGAGCCTTCAGCTACGCTACGGGCACTAAGATCCCCAGTTCCGCCCCTCGAGCCTCTAACGGCTCCACCTTCCATGGCTCTACCCCTCGAGCCTCCCTTGGCTCCACCTCCCTTGGCTCCGCCTTCCATGGCTCCAACGCCCCTGGCTCCACCTTCCATGTCTCCGCCTCTCACGGCTCCGCCCTTAGAGCCTTCCATGGCTCTGCCTGCCTTCGTCGAGCCTCTCCTAGCTCCGCCCTCAGACTACCACGGCTCTGCCCTCAGACTCTTCTACGGCTCCGCCTGCTTCCCCAGAGTCTCCTCCTCCAGCGGTTCGGCCTCCTGACCCAGTCCTTGCCCTGTGGCCGCCTCTCAGGCCTCCTGACCCATTCCTTGCCCTGTGGCCACCTCCCAGGCCTCCAGATCCATTCCCAGCCCTGAAGCCGCTCCCCAGGCCTCCAGATCCATTCCCAGCCCTGAAGCTGCCCCCCAGATCGTCCTCCTTGGATCCTTCTTCACCTTCTGCATCATCCTACCCTCCTCATCTGTCTTTGGGTGCCAGGAGTCAGCCTTTAAAGGGGGGGGGTAATGTCACAGTCTGTCTCCCTCACATTCTTCAAGGACTCTTATTTTGAAGTTTTCCTCTGTACTACATCTCCCATGTTTCCATGCCCTCATCAATTCCATCTGTTTCTTATTATCCTCACCTGTATTCCATTCCCACATTAGTTTCTTTTGTATTAATACCCTCCTGTTTTGTTCATCCATTGTCAGTCCTTGAAGTGTTACAATGTGTTATGTTTAGCTTTACTGTTTTGTTCCACTCCAGCATTTGTTCCACTCCAGCGTTTATTATTAAAAGACTTAAAGGCTGTGTCACATTTGGAAGGCTGCGTCCTCCGGAGGTCGCATTTCTCAGCCGCACACGTCTCGTTTCAGAAAAGCGAGTAGGACACTTCGAATGCAGCCTTCGAATGCGACCTTCTTTCACTGGAATTCGAAGGATGCATGATGTGTATCCTTCGTGGGCACTCACAACCCACAATTCTTTGCTTCAACGGAAATGTCTAAAAAAAATAAAATAAAAAATAACACCAATTTGCCGTAAATATGATGTTCAAATGCAAGTAATATTAATTCCCAAGTTGAAGTACCTCAGTAGATGGGTGCAGTGTATATAATATGTAATATATAATTAAAATAAAGTATTAGACTAAAAGTACACCTGTAAAATCTATTTTCTTTTCTCTTTACATCTTTATAACTCTCCTAAAGTTGACCTCATACATTCCCATCTAAAGGGACTTTGTTACCTTCTCACTCAAAGCGCTCGCGCTTGTTAAAGAGTGGCGTGCTGTCATAGCAACCATGTTACGTTCCGTTTCATTTTGTCCTATGAAGGCCGTCTCGTTTAAACGAGATTTGTTTAAAGGAGGACGCTCGGTATACTGCAGCCTTCAAAGGACGCATCCTACCTAGCACGCAGCTTTCGAAACGAGACACAAAGTATCTACTCCTGCATCTCCTCTCTTCCTCTTCCTCTCCAAGAACCCAGCGTTACACAGCCTTAATTAAAACATAAATCGGAAGGTCCACAAACACATAATTCAGCATATGCAAACTCAGGTAATGTATCTCAGATGAGAAAACATGAGTGTACATCCCGTTTGATGTCCCATTTTTCCAACACACAATTACCGGTATATAATTATCCGGAGATGTAGAAGGATACTCGCCGGGATTGAAGTTTGTTTGATCGTTGGACAGGACGAATATTAAAATGAACAAAATTGTTTGGCCAATTTGTCCATGCTGCATTGTTCTTTAGAAATCACAAGGTCCGCAGCCTGCAATCCACTGAACTTGATCCAGCCGGCCAGGCCAACCATGAGAAACCTGAAGTCAGGTTCCAAACAGCTCCAGGAAACGCCCCAGTCAGCCACGCGTCCCCGATCTAAACTAAAAAGCAAGTTTCAGAGGACAATGTCAATGTCTATCGCTCATCTAGATAGTTGTACTTGTTCATGCCACGTTATGCTGTGCCCCAAAACAGCATCTACACACTGCATAGATTCTGAGAAAAAACAAACAACCGGTCAGGCCAGTGGTGAAAAAACAGAAGTCAGGTCCCAAACAGCACCAGGTCGCAGACCCGAACCTGCCACTCGTCACGACCGAAACTGGAAATCCTGGTTCAAACAGTAATGTCTATCACTCATCTAAGCGAATGTCCTTGTCAAGTAGGTTGCACTGTGCCCAATACACTTTCAAATAAAGTTTACGAAATCTTAAAAGTTTTAAAAATAAAAATCATTACATAATCCTAAAAACGAACAGTGAACAAACAGACAGACAGTCTACCAAACTACTGCGATATGCATGAAGAATGTGAATCGGCAAAAAGCAGAAGAACTCTCAATAACGTACATAGGAGGGCTTTGTGAAAGTAGATTTATAGTAAAAAAGGACTTAAATATTGATCTGTTTCTCAGCCACACTTATCATATCACTTCTAAAGACATGGATTAAACCACTGGAGTTGTATCGATTACCTTTATGCTGCCTTTATGTGATTTTTGGAGCTTCAAAGTTCTGGCCACCATTCACTTGCATTGTATAGGCCTACAGAGTTAAAATATTCTTCTAAAAATCTTTGTGTTCAGCAAAAACAAAAGTCTTACACATCTGGGATAGCATGAGAGTAAATGATGAGAGAATTTTTATTTTGGGGTGACTATTCCTTTAAGGCAAGAGAAACAGAGCATGTGGCATTAAGGAGGAGCTACGTCCAGATACATGAGAGGAGGCCAGGATGCCTTTACCTGCTACAGGCTCCAAAGGAAGACAGAGGTCAGGGGTCACCCGCTCAGCCGGAGGCTCACTCGGCTCCTCTGTAGGAGCACTGGACTCTGAGAACACAAGATGAGAGATAGACAGAAAAAGACAAATGTGGTTGTAAATGTAAAGACAACATGAGACCAAATTTGCAATGCATTTAAGTTCCGCACTGTCAAATATTTATGGGTGAGACAGAATATTTAAATTATTAGTTCAATTTCCCCATTTTTACTGTGGGAAATATTGTGTGGAGGGACTTAATGCCTTCCCATCTAGCAGACCAACAGGGATTTTGTGCTGACTTTAGAAATTAATTTAATTTAAATTCTCAACATTTCTGCATGGACTATTGTTTTGAACAAACGATGACTTCAAAAAGAGAGCAAGACTTGCAGTAATAAGCAAAATATCAACGCAATCAGCTGAAGCTTTATAGTGGGACTGGGGAGAACATACCTGGCACTGTCACCTGGATGATTTCTCCATCTGGGGGTTCAGTTTTGATCTTTTTCAAAGGTAGACAGTCCCCAGAAGGCCCTGAAAAACAAAACAATTAGATAGTTTAGATAGAAGTTTACACTTAAAAAAAAATATATTATATAATTATAAAACTACACGGCAAAAGGCAAAAGCTCTATTTAAATGATGAGTGGGCGATTTCACAAATCTACCTGCTTCACATTCAGCCAAAGGACTGACACAGGAGCTAGTCGATCTGCAACAAAGACATTTGCAAAAGATTTTGTTTGCAAAATGCTGAGGAAAAGGCTGTACACTGTATTTTTTTGTCCCATGCATTATTCCTAATTACTTTTCTACTTTTTAATTGCAGGAAATTACAGTATACCAACTATAATGCCAACTATAGTATATGAGGTATAATGTACAGCCTGCCAGTAATTTTCATAAAACATGCCCTAACAAGCTTTATTTAGCCCTAATGACTGGCTGACTGCACATTTTTCTGATTATTACATGGCTAATTACCAAATAAATAAATAAATGACATGAAATGTTGATTTGAGTTTAAACTGTTTTATTATGTAAGAAGAAAGAATGATACGAGAGACATAAAACTAGCACAACTATGTAGGAAATTAGTTGCATAGGACAACTGTCAATTGTCAATTGAATTTTAGTGGTAATTTGACTACCAATCAGAATTAAGTATTCCACAGAGCTGTGTAACAACAGTATGGAAATACTGATATTGCACTTTTGTTGTGGTGGGAACTTAAGGGAAATGGTACCTGCTACTGTGAGTGTTGCTGACCAAATCTAGGGAAGAGCTCGGCACCCTGAGTCCATCTGGGAAACCATCCTCAGGGGTGGCGCCATCCTGTTTGCCCTCCTCCTTTGCAACTTTACCAGCAGCTTACAAAGAATGAGAAAAGTTCAATACATATGCATACAAAACAAACATCATGATATAATATTGCCACACACTGTAAAAAAGGATTTTTCACTGTAACAAAGTGCTTTGAGCTAACTTCACAAAATAATAAGAATAAGAATATATTATATACAGTTGAAGTCAGAAGTTTACATACACTTAGGTTGCAGTCATTAAAACAAATTTTTTAACCACTCCACAGATTACATTTTAGCAAACTATAGTTTTGGCAAGTCGTTTAGGACATCTACTTTGTGCATGACACGAGTAATGTTTCCAATAACTGTTTACAGGCAGATTGTTTCACTTTTAATTGACTATAAATCACAATTCGTGGGTCAGAAGTATACATACGCGAAGTTAACTGTGCCTTTAAGCAGCTTGGAAAATTCCAGAAAATGATGTCAAGCCTTTAGACAATTAGCCAGTTAGCTTCTGATAGGAGGTGAACTGAATTGGAGGTGTACCTGTGGATGTATTTTAAGGCCTACCTACAAACTCAGTGCCTCTTTGCTTGGCATCATGGGAAAATCATAGAAATCAGCCAAGACCTCAGAAAAAAAAAACTGTGGACCTCCACAAGTCTGGTTCATTCTTGGGAGCAATTTCCAAACACCTGAAGGTACCACAATCATCTGTAAAAACAATAGTACGCAAGTATGAACATCATGGGACCACGCAGCCATCATACAGCTCAGGAAAGAGACACATTCGGTCTCCTAGAGATGAACGTAGTTTGGTGCAAAAAGTGCAAATCAATCCCAGAACAACAGCAAAGGACCTTGTGAAGATGCTGGAGGAAACAGGTAGACAAGTATCTCTATCCACAGTAAAACAAGTCCTATATTGACATAATCTGAAAGGCTGCTCAGCAAGGAAGAAACCACTGCTCCAAAACCACCATAAAAAAGCCAGACTACAGTTTGCAAGTGCACATGGGGACAAAGATCTTACTTTTTGGAGAAATGTCCTCTGGTCTAATGAAACAGAAATTGAACTGTTTGGCCATAATGACCATTGTTATTTTTGGAGGAAAAAGGGTGAGGCTTGCAAGCCGAAGAACACCAACCCAACTGTGAAACATGGGGGTGGCAGCATCATGTTGTGGGGGTGCTTTGCTGAGGAAGGACTGGTGCACTTCACAAAACAGATGGCATCATGAGGAAGAAAAATGTGAATATATTCAAGCAACGTCTCAAGACATCAGCCAGGAAGTTAAAGCTCGGCCACAAATGGGTCTTCCAAATGGATAATGACCCTAAGAATACCTCCAAAGTTGTGGCAAAATGGCTTAAGGACAACAAAGTCAACTTAGCCAAATACATTTAAACTCAGTTTTTCACAATTCTTGACATTTAATCGTAGAAAACATTCCCTGTCTTAGGTCAGTTAGGACCATTACTTTATTTTAAGAATGTGAAATGTCAGAATAATAGTAGAGAGAATTATAGATTTAAGCTTTTATTTCTTTCATCACATTCCCAGTGGGTCAGAAATTTACATACACTTTGTTATTATTTGGTAGCATTGCCTTTAAATTGTTTAACTTAGGTCAAATGTTTTGGGTATCCTTCCACAAGCTTCTCACAATGAGTTGCTGGAATTTTGGCCCATTCATCCAGACAGAACTGGTGTAACTGAGTCAGGTTTGTAGGCCTCCTTGCTCGCACACGCTTTTTCAGATCGGATTGAGGTCAGGGCTTTGTGATGGCCACTCCAATACCTTGACTTTGTTGTGCTTGAGTCATTTTGCCACAATTTTGGAGGTATGCTTGGGGTCATTGTCCATTTGGAAGACCCATTTGCGACCAAGCTTTAACTTCCTGGCTGATGTCTTGAGATGTTGCTTAAATATATCCATGTAATTTTCCTTCCTCATGATGTCTTCTATTTTGTGAAGTGCACCAGTCCCTCCTGCAGCAAAGCACCCCCACAACATGATGCTGCCACCCCCATGCTTCACGGTTGGGATGGTGTTCTTCGGCTTGCAAGTCTCACCCTTTTTCATACAAACATAACGATGGTCATCATGGCCAAACAGTTCACTTTTTGTTTCATTTGACCAGTGGACATTTCTCCAAAAAGTACAATCTTTGTCCCCATGTGCACTTGCAAACTGTAGTCTGGCTTTTTTATGGTGGTTTTGGAGCATTGGATTCTTCCTTGCTGAGCAGCCTTTAAGGTTATGTTGATATAGGACTTGTTTTACTGTGGATATAGATACTTTTCTACCCGTTTCCTCCAGCATCTTCACAAGGTCCTTTTCTGTTGTTCTGAGATTGATTTGCACTTTTCACACCAAACTACGTTCATCTCTAGGAGACCGAATGTGTCTCCTTCCTGAGCGGTATGATGGCTGCGTGGTCCCATGGTGTTTATACTTGTGAACTATTGTTTGTACAGATGAACGTGGTACCTTCTGGCATTTGGAAATTGCTCCAAAGAATGAACCAGACTTGTGGAGGTCCACAACTTTTTTTTTCTGAGGTCTTGGCTGATTTCTATGATTTTCCCATGATGTCAAGCAAAGAGGCACCGAGTTTGTAGATAGGCCTTAAAATACATCCACAGGTACACGTCCAATTTAGCACACCTCCTATCAGAAGCTAATTGGCTAATTTTCTAAAGGCTTGACATCATTTTCTGGAATTTTCCAAGCTGCTTAAAGGCACAGTTAGTGTATGTAAACTTCTGACCCACTGGAATTGTGATAGTCAATTAAAAGTGAAACAATCTGTCTGTAAACAATTGTTGGAAACATTACTCATGTCATGCACAAAGTAGATGTCCTAATCGACTTGCCAACACTATAGTTTGCTAATATTAAATCTGTGGATAGGTTAAACCAATGAATGTAATTTTTTTAAGGGCCACATGAGGCACAAATACAGTAGCTTAGAGGTGTCAAAGACAAAGTTATTCTAAAAAACATTTGTGTCCATTCGTGTATTGATATATTCATAATATTCTATTTTTAGATACAAGGGGACAAACAAACTCTTTAATGTAATGCTTGCATCTTAAAGTGGATAAAAGCCCTCTTTTGAATTATGGGGTCATTCACAAATAAGGTTGTCTGAGGTGAGTTTTTAAGTAAGAATTTACAAAAAAACAAAAACAAAAATATATATGTGTGTCCATGTTGGTTTCATTCATTTTTGAAAATTATTTATAGCATTTTCTAAAACAAATGATCTGACTAAAAAAAAATGTCAAGGTACCATCAAGCAAGAGATATTAAAATACTTTCCTTGTACCTTCAATGAGACATTGTCTCTGCAGAACAAAAAAAGGCATTTTCCAATCAGTGGGTGCTTTCAAACTGGGATGGGCATTTTCAACCGCTTTACACTATTTGCCTACTACACTGAGATTCCCTAGTTTCATTGAATTGTTCCGAAACGCCCATCCTGGATTGGAAACGCCCACCGATTGAAAAATGCCCATTATTGCTCCGCAGAGACATATACTTCCCTTGAACAGACGTGAGAGTGTATACAACTTAATCATTAATTTAAAAAATGCTTTCTATAAATTTGTTTTAAGGAAATTTTTTTTTTTTTTTTTTTTTACAAATATCATGAATGTTTTAGTCATGAATATCAAGAAGTTTTCTTTTCACCCTCTCTACAATGGAAGCAAGCGGAGCATCGCATCAAAAGCAACAGAACCCTTTATAATCAATGATGCCGTCTACACTGGAAGCATCCGTTCCATTCCATTTTGTGCTGCACACACTGTCAACACAAATAAACGGTTTAGAACATTGGTATTGACGTGCCCGCTGTACAAAGGGTGTTACGACAAAATGTGCCTTTACATTTGATTT
Organism: Myxocyprinus asiaticus; assembly: GCF_019703515.2. Classification (NCBI taxonomy): domain Eukaryota; kingdom Metazoa; phylum Chordata; class Actinopteri; order Cypriniformes; family Catostomidae; genus Myxocyprinus; species Myxocyprinus asiaticus. The sequence continues at coordinate 15,696,610 of NC_059347.1, read as the reverse complement.
TTTTTTTTTTTAATAAACATGAGGTTCAAAGGGGGTCTTCTTTGTTTTATGCTTTTTTTGTCACATGACATCAACATGGCTTCTTGCATCTTGGTTATACAACCTGAGTTTAATTTGGTGGAAAAAAGTTTTTCAAATTGTATTATTTTAAAACAAAATTGCCTTAATGCTTATTCTTTTTTTAAGGAAATAATAATAAAAAGATTATTCCAAACTACAAATGCCAACATTTCTTTTATCAAGAATTTCAACTTTTAATGAGACTTAGTGGTGCGTCTCTAGACGTTTACACCACTATTTTTTACTTTAACCACCACCACCACCAAAAATTCCCCCCCACCCCAAAAAACATCTCTGAAATAAAAAATAAAAAAATAAATAAAAAAAAAACATGTTCAAACAGGTATATTCAAGTAACAGTTGCATTTTTTGGTTTACCAAAAACAAAAAGAACAGTGACAACAGTTGTAACAAGTGCAATAAGGAAAGTGCAGCTAAACAGGTAATGCTTGGAACTGTTCAGGAAATACATACCTGTAAAAATGCGTTCATCAAACATTCTACGGACAAAAAAAAAAAAAAGGAAATTGTGAGTTTTTATGAGCCCACTTGAAACATACTGAAATGCTGTCTATGCACTGTCTGTTTGGAGCAGCGGGAGAGTTCCTCATTACGCCAAATCAGCGGCTCCATGCTGGCTTATGTATGGCAGCGGTTACCACAACCAGCATGGTGCTGAACTTTGGATGCCTAGTGCTGCTCTGCCAGATGGCAAAGATGGCTAGACAGTCTTTTTTTTTTCCTTTTCTAATAAAGCAAATTAAAAACTCAGTATATTCAGCATCTATGTCTAGATTCATTTTCAACAGGCTACACAGTTAATTACATGACAAAAAAAAAAAATGGTTATCAGTAATTAAATCTTTTACATCGTCGTCACAAGTGCAAAAATTGAAAGTGCTACAAAACACACCGGCACCAGACAGTTTCTATTTTACTACACCATAAATGTACTGTAGGTTTGACTTTGACTTCAGGTTATATTCAGTTTGATTGAGAAAATCCCACCAGTTAGGCCAGTATTCATTCTCCATTAGGAGTATGTTGAGATGGAGTCACCTTTTGACGACAAAGCGGACTGCATGTCTTTCCTCCAGGATCCGTTTGAGTTTAGGCACTCCGTAAGTGCATGGCCTCTTGAAGGGAATCTTGTCTGGAATTCCAATGATCTCTACTGCTTCCGGATCACAGGCGATCTTCCGGTATGGCACAGGAACCATGTGATCCAGGCCTAATGCCTCAGCTGAAATAAGTAAATTGTAATGAATCAGCCATAGGCATCTTGGCATTTTATCACTAAAATGCATCTTTTTATCATACACTATGTATTTGTGAATTCTGCATTGCAGATTTGGCTCACCGTATCTGCTGTTGAAGAGGATCTGAACACACTCTCGAAGGGTGTTGATATCCTCAGTCTCCCTGATGAACGAGTCCCATTTTTCTGTGCACACAAATCAAAAATCATGTGTTTAACACAGTGCTTCCTGCAACACTATTCATAATAAGCAGCGTTGACTATAATAAATAGTACAATAATTTCAACTGCATTGTACTCGGTGACTGCACACACAATATTTGCAAATGAATTGCTCGATTGGTGAGTGTGTGTGTGGGTTTGGGTGGTTTATGAGGAAATTTTTTTAGGTTACAAACTGGTCATTACAAGGGTATTATGCTATAAATATGGTTTGAGGACATTTCTAGTGTCCCCATTATTCAAATCGCTTAAAAAAAAAAAATTTAAAAAACATACTAAATGATGTTTTTTTGAAAAGGGTTTTTTGTGAGGGTTAGGTTTAGGGGTAGGGTCAGGGGATAGAATCTATAATTCGTACAGTATAAAAATCATTATGTCTATGGAGAGTATATGTCTAACCAACATGTGTGTGTGTGTGTGTGTGTGTGTGTGTGTGTGTGTGTTTAATTAATCAGTTGGACCGACTGGCGAATCAGACTGAAATAAACTGGAATCACCTGAATCGGAGTCACATTCACTTCTTTATTGAATTGGCCCAGATACTCACTAGCTAGAGAACTCACTAGAAACAAGAACCATTTGTGTTACATGTACTTTTGAAAGCATATTTAAAAGCTTTTCTTGAAGCTTAAAATGAGTCTAAATTACTGAGTAGTTGTTCATATGAGTTTCAGAATTTAGTTTTAATAAATAGTATTTTATTTAAAAGCATGCCCCTGCATAAAACAAAATCTTTTAGATAACACTGCTTCAACAAGCTTCCTATTCAACCAAAAGCAATAATGTCATTATCCAAAATCTTTTTTTTTTTTTTTTTTATAATAAATTTGTCATGTAGACATTGAGTTGTTTTCCTCTGTTGTTTTAGACATTTAAGACAGGTCCTGACTCTCTGCAGTGCCTGAAGATCTCATGCTGATCTTTTCAGAGGAACAGAAGCTGGAAGCCCAGGTGATCTGGCCAAACTCCCATTACTACCTTCCACACCGCCAAGATCCGTTATGTCCCATCCACCTCTAAATTTAACATCTATCTACAGCTAAACAAATAGCTCTGATATCCAAATAATCTGTGTACCATTTCCATTGACTTTTTCCATTTATTTCTGTAGCTGTACTTTCTGGATGTAGACATTTTAATTATATAGCAACTTTTAGAGTATTAAGACTCTTTGCTTTATGAGGAGGAAACAAAGTTTGCATCCTGTTCTAGTTCCATTAGGCATGTTGCTTGAGACCCCATAAAAGCCCCTGAAATGAAGCCCAGCCTGCCCTTGGCCAGACGCTGTGATAGTGTGTACAGTCTGTCGCCCACCTGATTTTTCATGCACTATGGAGAACAGAAGGCGCTTGGAGACATGGATGCTGGGAGGGCTTTGGGCAAGATCCCCTGCCAGCCCTATTCTCTCACCTGGAAGGGACACACACAGAGTCATGGCTATAGCCAAGTGTATAGAAAAGTGTATAAAAACAACCATTTACATATGGTTCAGCACCAATGTGAATGATATAGTTTGTAGTAAAGACCCCATGAAATGGACTGATGGGTGCTGTTTTCTTGACTGTGTTGACATATTTCAGGAAGCTGGGGCGGGACATATTATAATGGTCCCTTTTTTAAATGGCCAGGAGGATTTCGTTTCATCACAGCCATGAACCATGATTTGCAACCTGCTGGTCCACAGGAAGGGACATTCTAGAGAGCATTTGATTGAACAAAAAAAGGGGACATGCCTATGAGTACAAGATGATGTCATCAATATTTTTTGTTCCATTTTAAATATGTTTATCTGCTAATTGTCATAATTTGGGGAGCGGTGAGGACCCAAATGCAGAGTTCATAACCAAAAATACTTAATAAATTAAACAAAATCCCACGAGGGGGAAACCAACAAAAACTACCCAGTAGGGGAAACAGGAATCCAAACTAGGGCATAGGGAAAAAGGACCGACCGGACCGGGAACCAGGTTGAGGAACAGGACACTAGAAAACACATACAGGGCCAACTAGAGAACAAGACAAACTGGCACTGGACAGCAAACACGAGGAGACTAAAATAGGGAGAGAAATCAAGTGGGTTAATTCAGGGCAGGTGAGACTAATGAAACAATAATGAGCAAACAAGGAGGCGGGGTGTGACGTAAGACAGAGAAGCACGCAGCGCTAAAGAAACTATAACAAAGCCACGTGTTCTCACAAGAAGACACTTGTATGAGATTCGGCCACACACACACACACACACACACACCCGACACCTTACCGAAGTGACCGAACCTCAGCACAAACATGAAGACGGCTCGCGACCCGGGCACGCTGCGTGGCGCAAAGCGAGTGCAACGCGCCCACGGACACGAGAGACAGACACAAAAACCGACAGATTATTGACGCGAGTGCATGCAGCCAAGATGACACAAACGCGATGCACCCACATCAGTAACAGACAGACAAGGAGTATGAATGTCTGGGTCCTAACACAGACTGGAACCGAACTAGATAGGAAGTCAGGACCCAGACACCATACTCCAGACATGAAACACAATAGACAGAAGAGCACGTGGCCGGGAATAAAACAGGGACCGCGCACTCACACGAAGACAGACATAGGCGGATAATGCCATGACCCTGTCAGACCAAAACCCAGACTGACAGAGAGACAGGACCGTGACACTAATTTTGTCAAATTTTAGAGTACATCAGAATATATATGAAAGACCCAAAGGCTAACAGACATGGATTAAAAGCCACAACTTAAATTTTGACTCATGGGGTAATTAAGATTACTGTATTAATGGCCCAATGATTTCCGCATTGCGGAAAACATGGACGGAATCGTGGAATCCAGTCATAAAAACGGAATTACCTATAAAACACGGAATGTCACAGAATTTGGCATATTTAGGATAAAATGTATAAATGCACAATTAATCAAATTAAAATCATGATACGTCCTAGTGTGATGATTGAACAACAAAAGGCTGATTTAATTAAACAAATTTACGGTTTGCATGAGCTGCATGCTTTAACAGTAAGTGAATGTGAGAAGCCACTGTTTAAACACTAACCGCATCCTTAACATCACGTGAGCTCTGTGTGCGTATTAATGACAAAGAGCAGAGCACTTTATGCACACATCCACGAGCTTCTCCCCCTGCTACTGCAGCCAGTGCCAGGTTCTCCATTCTTTGCCAGCACATTTTAAGTTGCTATTTATTGTTAATAAATCCCTTGAACTGTTCCTCTGCTCTTGGGTCTCTTTGTCTCGCTCTCGCTCTGTGACAGAACAATCTAGCCAAGTATGGACCCAGCGGAGGAATCTACTCTTCGCTCCACCCTGTCTCAGCAGGGAGCTTTACTGGTACGTCAGCAGGATCATATCTCCGCATCTAACCGGGCTCTGGAGATGATGGCGTCGCAGCTCACTGAGCTCACCTCTGTCGTTCAACAACTCCACCAACCTCCCAATGCTGTTCTCACTAAGGAGGCACCCTCACTGGCTCCGGCAGTTCCCCATGTTTCTGGGTGCTCAGAGGCTCGTATCCCTCCTCCAAACCCGTTTTAAGGTGAGGCGGGATCCTGTAGCACATTCTTTTCATAATGTTCCTTGTTCTTCAGTTTACAGCCCTCAAAGGGCTGAGACAATGAAGGTAGCTTGCGTAATCACACTCCTCACTGGAAGGGCCGGTGAATGGGGGACTGCCATGTGGGACAACAGACATCCCTGTTGTGCTTCATTTCACACCTTCTCCACGGAGCTCTGCCGAGTGTTTGATCGCTTGGCTCAAAGTCAGGAGGCGGCGAGGGTCTTATCCGGACTGTCTCAGGGAGATCGGCGAGTCTCAGATTATGAAATCGAGTTCCGCACCCTGGCTGCTTCTTGTGAGTGGAACGATCACACCATGTGGGACGGATTTTTGCATGGGCTTTCCGACGACAACCTGGACGAAATCTATCCTTTGGATCTGCCTCCACGCTTCTACGATTTGGTTGATATGGCCATCTGAGAAGATCAATGCCTGGCCCTATGCCGTCGCCGCACTCCACCCACCTGAGCAGCTAGCCATCCAACCCAGTCAACTGCTTCTGCCAGGTCACCAGAATCACGGCCCGACACAGAGCCCATGCAAGTCGGGAGAACTCGGATCTCACATTAGGAGAAGCGGTGATACCTTGTTCAAGGATTATGCTTTCATTGTGCCCGGTCTAGTCATTTCTCCACTTCCTGTCTGGTAAAAGACACCACTTGTCAGTAGGAAGGGGGTTACTGGTGAGCGCAACACCCTTGGACAAAGCCCCCAAATTACGCACACTTCTCCTGGGCCAGCTGCAGTATGGATCTACCAGTCATACAATTTCATCCCTGGTGGATTACGGAGCTGTAGGGAACTTTTTAAACATTGACTTTGCTTCCGAATGGCGGGTTCCTATGGTCAGGTTGGATGAACCTATCACCGCCCACACCCTCAGTGGCACCTCCCGCCATCACCCAGTAAAGCAAGCCAGTCACCTTATCTCTGGAAATCTCTGGAGCAGTTGTCCTTTTACCTGATCCAATCTCCATCGGCACCGGTAGTGTTGGGGCATCCTTGGTTGGTAATGCACAACCCACGCATAGACTGGTCAACCAACACGGTTCCTGCTTGGAGTCCTTACTGTTTGTCGCACTGTCTTAACTCTGCTGTCTCCCGTTTAGTCTTGTGTTTCATTGCAGGATGAACTGGCAGATTTATCCGGAGTACTGTTGACATACCATGACTTGAGTGCGGTGTTTAGCCGGTCCTGCACCGCGACCATTCCTCCTCATCGCCCGTATGACTATGTTACTGAATTCCTTCCTGGCACTTCCCTTCAACTCGAGGACGGCTGTATTTGCTCTCGTCTCCTGAGAGGGAGGCCATGAACAGGTATAACAATGATTCTCTGTCAGCTAGTCTCATCCGCCCTTCCTCATCGCCGGCAGGGGCGGGGTTCTTTTTCATGGAGAAGAAGGCCGGCTCGCTTAGACCCTGTATAGATTATCTGGGGCTGAATGACATCACGGTAAACAATCGTTATCCTTTGCCGTTGATGCTCTCAGCTTTCGAACTCTTTAAGGGAGCATCCATCTTTATGAAGTTGGACCTACGCAATGCTTATCACCTTGTTCGGATCAGGAAGGGGGATGAGTGGAAGACGGCTTTTAAAACCCATAGGGGGCACTCTGAATATTTGGTCAAGCCTTTCGGATTGGTCAACACCACCTCCGTCTTCCAGGGGCTTGTAAATGACATGCTCAGAGACATGGTTGATCGTTTTGTGTTAGTTTATCTTGATGATAGTCTGATCTTCTCCCAGAATATCCCGGCAGGTGCTTCAGCAACTGCTAGAGAATCAGCTGTTTGTCAAGGAGAAGTGTGCGCACACTCCTGGGGTTCATCGTTTCATCGAGGGAGTGTGCATGGACCCTGCCAATGTCAGAGCCATCTCCGATTGGCCAACCCTAGTTTCTTGCAAGGCTTTGCAGAGGTTTCTGGGGTTCGCTAATTTCTATTGGAGGTTTATTCGGAATTACAGCCAACTCGCCGTGCCTCTGACGGACCTCACCTCCACCTACACTGATTTTTGTTTGTCTCCACGGGCCGAGGCCATGTTTTTAAAATTAAAGAAGTGGTTTTCTACCACACCTATCCTAGTAACTCCTGACCCTGCTTGTCAGTTTGTGGTGGAGGTGGATGCTTCTGAGGTTGGTGTCGGAGTGTGCCTGTTGCAGCGCTCTTCCTCGGATGGAAAAATGTATCCGTATGCCTTTTTTTCACACCGCTTAACACCAGCAGAACGGAACTACGACATCGGTAACAGAGAATTGCTGGCTTTGGGCGAGTGGCGTCATTGGTTAGAGGGTTCGGGGGTACCTTTCATGGTCTGGACTGATCATAAGAACCTAAAGTACATTCATAGCACAAAACGTCTTAACTGTAGACAGGCTCACTGTGCACTATTTTTCACCCGTTTTAATTTCGTTCTCATGTATCGCCCGGGCTCTAAAAACATTAAGCCTGACTTATTGTCTCTATGTTTTGAGGTCGAGACCTCCACCGTCCTACTAGATACCATTCTACCTGCCACTGAGTGGTAGGCACAGTATCCTGGGATGTGGAAGCTAAAGTCCGTGCTGCGCTACGTGCCCAGCTGGTCGGTTGTTTGTTCCGTGATCAGTTCGGATGCACGTCCTACAGTGGGTTCACTCATCCAATGTTGCTTGTCATCCAGGGTCAACTCGCACCCAGACGCTCATTAGACAGCGATTCTGGTGGCCATCGCTTGAGCAAGACATTTGCTGGTTTGTAGCCGCTTGCCCCGTTTGCATGACAAATAAGACCTCCTGTAACCCCCTGGCCGGGCTCCTCCAACCGCTGTCTGTCCCTTCTAGACCCTGGTCGCACATAGCCATGGATTTTGTAACTGGTCCCCCCTCCCATGGCAACACAGTAATTTTGACTGTTGTGGACCGGTTCTCGAAGGCAGCTAATTTCATTTCCCTCCAGTCATAAACCACATCTTCTGCATTCATGGCCTCCCGGTCGATGTGGTTTCTGACAGAGGCCCCCAATTACTGTCACGGCTCCGGTGAGTTTGTCAGTTTGTTTTGGTATTTCTCCTCAGCAGGTGCTGATTGTTCCCAGGGGAACTCTGATCATGCCACTAATTAGCGTGCTAGCAGCACCTAGTTCTCCGATGATTCACTTCCTACTTAATCCCTTCGTGTTGTCAGTATCTTGGCTAGATTGTTGTTTGGTGAGAAGTAACTTACCTCACTCTCTCTGCCTAGTTGGTCCTGTCTCGTGTATCAGTTTGGTTGCCCATCTCTGCCTGAGTGTCGGGAGTGCGGTTGCCTTCCAGTTTGCTTTATGCTTGTTTTCTGCGCTCACAAATCTTCAACTAAGGATTCCTCATCTTTGCCCATGTGTCAAGAGAGTGATTGCCTTCCAGTCTGCTGTGCGCTGGTTCTCTGCAACTCACTACGCTTCAATAGAGGATTCCTCACAAATCTGCTCCTAACTACCACAACGCACACACTCGCCTACGAACACACTATTCACTGAGTCCTCACAGATTTGCCCACTATGCGGCCACAGCGCGCACACATCCTCAAGCTTCTCCCCTTGCTAGTGCAGCCAGTGCCGGGTACTCCATTCTTCGCCAGCACAGTTTAAGTTGCTATTTATTGTTAATAAATTCTTTGAACTGTTCCTCTGCTCTTGGGTCTCTTTGTCTCGCTCTGTGACACATTAGCCCAACAAACTGCTTTTCCGGAGGTGAGAAGTGAAGTCGTCAAAAACATCCAGTTTGCAGCAAAAACAGCAAAATAAAAGGTCCATTTAACTAGACGCATGATAGTAAATGTATAGTAAAATGTTATATTCAATGTAGTAGTAGTGATAATGATAATAATAATTATATATATATATATATAAAAATAATTACATTATATTTAAGCAATATATCACAAGCAAGAGTTTCACCACTGGTTGTTTTCGTTTGATTATAATTTTCATGATAAAATGTAATTTAACTTTAAAACCCGGAATCCAGAGAAAATAAAACAGAAAACATGGAATTTGGAAAAAATAATAACTGATTTCATAGGGCCCTACATATTTTCCAGAAATAAAGTTGCACCTGAGTATAAGTCACACCTGGTCAAAATCATGTTGCTGAAAAAAACTGACAGCAGTTGCATGCAGCAGGCATGATGTTTTCATGTTTGAAACCATATGTGTTTTGAGGTAGAGTGTGTTTGACAGGCCAACATCAATTCAAGTAAGTTAAGTCGCTACGGACAATAAGTCGAAGGATCTTTCAGATGATAAAAAAATGACAGAGATCCAGAAACATAATGAAAGAGCAATGAAAGAGCAAATATACTGTATGTTTGTGTGCATCACTGTTTCTATAAAGGTACATATGCTACTAATAGTTAAACATGGTGTGAGCTTCATTTACAGGTGTCAGGTGTGAGCCTCATTAACATAATCACCGGCCAGGCAGAGGGAGACAACGTGTGCATTAACGTCTGTCAGCAGGAGGTCGTTAATCACTTGACAGTCGGGACCTGCTGAGTAAATGGCTTCAATAACTGAAAAAGCACTTGCTTGCTTGAGAAAAATAATTCTGTCACCAGGGCAGGCTCTTGTGTTCTCTTCAAGTGACCAATGAGCTTCTTCTTTTACTAATACCTAGTGCGTTTTCTCCCTTGGTTCGGTTTGTATAGACACATATGAACATGACAATTGCACTCGGATCCCCACCAAAACAATCGGCCCGAGACCACCTGGACGGAAAATAAATCTGAAGGTCAGCTCATCACTGTAATTCTTTATCAAAATGCAAATTTGGCAGCTATATTAGATATAAATCGATCTTCACAATCGCATCACTCTTTTGGATAGTGGCAAAACAGACACAGGTAGTATGGCCTCAGCAGCTTGTCACTGTAATTCTTTATCAAAATGCAAATACAGCCTTTTGGCAGCTATATTAGATATAAATCGATCTTCACAATCGCATCACTCTTTTGGATAGCAGCAGAACAGACACAGATAGGACGGCCTCAGCTTCACTCTTTCTGTGTGTATATGTGTATGCAAGTGAGAGCAGATATTTTTCAATGCAGAAATAATGCAAAAGCAACTAATGATGGATAAAAATAAAATATACCTTGTGAAAGCGAACCGAACCATGAAGAAAATGCAATATTGTAACTAATTTAGTCCCTGTTTCAAAACAAATCAAGCAAGCTACAGGTCTGAAAACATCCTAAATCACTCTATTGCGATTGTTTATGCTCACGCGGTACTCCTGTTGTTATTCGCAAGCTTCACATTACAGGGAATCAGAAAGAGAGTTGTGGTGAGTTGGTATGTTTGTCACCCCTCCACCATTTTGTATCGGCAAGTCAAACCTCCAACTGAAGAAAGCGAGATTTCAGTCTGCACGTGTGACACCCTCGGACAAAATCTAGTTGTTTGGAGTCTGCTAGTGTGGCACAGGCTTAATATGCATTCTAGAAAAGCACTATCTAGATCCTTCCCACCTACAAACACCTGGAGTTTCTTACCATTGTCAGCATATTCCTTGGCCTGCACAGCTTTATCATCAGCAGACGTCCACATGCCCAGCCGCTCTTTACCTAAGCTGTGCAGGGATGTGGGCTTCAGGTCCAGCTTGCTGTCTGGGTGGGGCTGGGAGGACATGGGCATGCCGTACAGGAAGCTGGAGAGCATGGAGTTGCTAGCAGACACTTCCTGCACGGTGGGTTTGACGGAGGCCTGATTGCTTGCACTCTTTGAGATCGAAGAGTGATGGTTGACTTCCGGACAGGATTTGGCATCCCGTGAGGGTTCCTCTTGTGTTCTATTAACAAAACAGAAAGAATTTGGTCTTTGGTCAAGCTAATTAATGCGGTTATGTGGCTAATTACTGGCGATTTATAAAAATCTGACAAAATTCTGTAAAGCTCAGGCCTGATCACTCAAAGTCTGTTGCGAATAAACAGCTCAAAGGTTTGCGAATTATTTTTCACACCAACGCAAAGTGCAAAGTGAATTTTTATCATTCTCAGAACAAATTTAGCATACCTGAATGAAAGCACTATAGTCATTCACATGCTTTAATGCAAAATACAGCCTATCTTATAATACATATACACTTGCTGTAATGAATGCCCTTCAATAGGATAACAGACAGATATTCTAAAAAAAAAAGGAAAAAAAAGGCTAAATATCCTTTCATTGCACAAAACTATTATAGTCCTCAAAAAATAAGAGCTTTACGGATTATGTATATTACCTGCTGATAGCAGGCTACTTTGCAGTCTGACAGTAACTGTCTAACAAAAATAGTGTTCCAGTCAGTTGTTGGACGATAAAACCCAAAGTATACTTCGGTCAGATGCGTACACTAGGCTTCCAAACTCCTGAGGAGTATTAGTCCAGTATCTCATAGCCATCGTAGCGCACATGCGTCAACCGCCTGTGTGTGTGCACGTGCACAGTCAAATGAAGCATACTTTGAAAGGCAAGCTTTTGACTGTACGCAGAAACTAAGCGTGCACGTCAAAATCGAAGTATACTTTAGGTATCATTCGACTTGTTGATCATCCTGACCCATCCCTGGTGTGAACAGGGCTTCTGTTTAGAGTCCCCAATGTTGCTCTAATCAATGTATAATACACTTAAAGACTGACCTTTTGACTATGAAACGGATTCGATTGCTCTGTTCTAAGATCTTCATTAAGGTCTTGGTGTCGTATTCAGAAGGCTTTCTCAAAGTTACACCATCAGGTAGGCCATACGCAACAACTGAGCTAGGATCCTTAAGAATCCAGTCATAAGGCACCGGGACCAGGCTGCTCTTCCCAACAGCCTCACCTGAAACACATTACATGGAATAACCAATGTTTTTGCTTCTAAGCCAAATCTCACACATCCACGCTATATTTTGTCCATTCAAACATAAAAATAAATAAATAAATAAATAATGAGAGTCTGTTTGGTTCTTACTATAAAGCACACTGAACACCTCCTCCACCATCTTCCTCAGAACGAAGATGTTGGAGTGAGTGTCTGTTAAGGCTCTCTGTCTTCCCTGCTGCCCGCACTCTTTGCCAGTCCTGCTGCAGTCCACATCAGGAACTTTGGGGTGGGAGTTTAAAGAGGTCAACGCTTGCAGACAGGATACTTCTGTGGATAACGAATCTGTTACTTCTGAGAAAAACAGCACAACCAGTCTGTACAACTTCGTGTAATTAGAGCATTTAATTACTGATTTTTCATATATTGAGATGTAATGACATTCCTCAAGTTGTTATTTTGTATATTAAGAACCTCAACATAGTGAGATATTGTACAGATTTTCCCATTCTTTAGAAATGTGAACAAATGACTCACTGCAGAACTTGTGGAAGTCGGTCTGGATTTCCTTTCTGGAGTTCAGGAAGATTCTTCCCTTCTCTGTTCCCACGGCAATGACGCTGTCCTCATGCACCGTGACACAGGCCACCTCAGCATTCAGTTTAGACATGGCAGAGCACTGCAAACACATTCCTCTTCAAGTCATCCACCACCAAAATGCTGCATAAACACTGTCAGTATGGGTAAACTCAGAATGTGCTGCAGTCTTACCACAGAGTCCAGAGCAGACACAAGGCTGGTGAGGATCTCTTGTCTGGCTGACACATGTGGAACTTTGAGCTCTGGCCGAGAGTTCGTCCTCAGCACATCACAGCCCAGTTTCCGTATCTGTGCCATTTTTCTGCAGGCAAAGTAGAAAGAAGAAAGCTTTATTTCTCTGTTCACACCCAGACAGAGCACTCAGCCCTTGAGTTTTCTTTTTTGTTGAATAAGAGCCCCTGCTGGCATTGTCGCTGCCAAAACACTGAACAGAATATTGGCATGTGCATTTTGCTTGCTCAAGTATTTCAGTATTCATATATGCAATAATTTTCAATTTTCGTGTCTTTCACCATTGCATTGCATCTCAAACCAAAAGTGCTGTCAACTTGTAGAAATGAGGTGGAGTACATGACGACAACATTTTATTTTTGTGTGAACTATCCCTTTAAGACCCTTGTATTCCATTTAATTCCATCATTTGTGCTCTGTTTGGCTGTTTTGGAAGGCAAGAACACATCCTCTGTGCACACGCCAAAATACTCTCTAAACAGAGGGTTAAGCACGAACCAATTGGACTGCAAGGTATCAATTAAAACAAATTTAAAATGTTAAAAAAGCTTTTGAAACAGCCCTCATTATTGTTCATAGGTAGGCTATTCCTAGTACGAAACATTTACACATATTTTTGTACATTTTGATAGACGCTGAAACATACAATATGGACTATTGACAGCTTCTAAAATACAAACATTTTAATGTTTTTACACATTTAGAAACGTACGAATACTTACGAATATATTTAATATATAAATATACTGTATATATTCAGAAAACAAGTTTTATATCCAATGGCAAACACAAGAATTAAATGATTAAGTAATGAATAAATGATTAGTCCATTTTTTTTCCTTTTTCTTTTTTTTCCATTTTAACATTTTAAAGTTTAGTCTTGATTAAAGTGATGGAATTCTTCAAAACGAGTTGAATACAAGACCAAAAATCACACAGAACAGAATTAAACCATTATAATGTCCAATTAGGTAAATGCGTCAACTGCGTTAAATACATGTGATGGCACTGAACATTTAATTAATCTTACTGATTATTAATTCAATAAACCCACCAATTAATTCCAGGAATTCAATATTCATGGATTCAACAAGGATTCGTAAAACATTTGGATGTCTCATGTTGCTAAAGTTGTAAATATGTCAAATGATTTACGTTTTAGATGCTGTGTCTCTTTGGTACGTTTCAGTGTCTAGAACCACTTTACGTAAGAATACCTACAAATACTCATGAGATTACGTTCATGGTCAATCATTGCTCGGGGACATACTCGCGAACTCTGGTACCTGTGCACATCCCTAAAGAACATACTTAAAAAGTGAATTCCACATCAAAGCACTGTTTGCTGTTGCGGCAACTTTTGTAATCATATGGTTGGTAGGGACAACAAAACAATGAGAATGCAATAACAGCTAATTGTAATTTATAGTGTTATAATCAATAGAAAATAGAGACTCGGAGTAGGTTTCAAGTTCCCCATTAACTTTTTAAAATATTTTCAGCTGTTCAAAACGTATTGAAGGATGGAAAAACCTATAAGAAGCTTTTGAAAGTGAAAGTAATACCCTTCTCTGTGCTAATAGAGCAAAATCTGTCACACACACATGTGAAAGTAGCTAATTACGATAAGCCTTTGTCAACCAATTAAAGCTGGCTCAGATTATTGCCTTAAAACCCTTCATCCTTAATTTGTTCTCCTTGGAAGCAAGACAGGGCCTGGAAACATCAGACCTCTAAAGTGAACTACTTTAGCCATCCCCCTCAACAGACGGCCCCCAATCCGATCTTAATTTCAGCCACGTTGCCTCTGCACTAAAATGCAGTGAACTTGTTTATAGACCAGCCTAGGTTTAGGTTTTACATTAAGCCGAAACTGAAAAACAGTTTAAAGAGGAAACAAACAAAAACAGCAGAGATGAAAAATGTACCCTGAGAAACAAACAAATAAATAAATAAACAAACAAACAACACAATCCTAATTCCAGGCCTTGTGTTCACATGGCAACCGCAATCCGTTTCCTTGGAAACTAATCTCGAGGCATGTGAACAATGCAGCTCTGGCCTTTAATCTCTCCAGACACTGGGAGCCATTATCCCAGCCTCCGGGCAAAGCCAAAACCACAGACTGCACAGAGAGAGCCCAGTACTACTATTACTTGTCTGAATGTGTCTCTCCCGTAAATACAGGAAAATCCTGGTGCAACACAAAGCTGGATGGTTCTGCCTGAGCGTGATCTCATTAACAACATCATAACAACATCAACATGAACACCTAACTCTAGTTTGTGTCTAAATTATTAAATTACCAAATAAAATTAAAAATGCGAAGCACGATATATTGGCCAATAAAAGCAATTATCTGTTGATTGTTTAAAAACATCAGATGATCTGGGGCCAATTATTTCCTGTCAATCAAAATGGGCAGGAAAAATGCATCGGACAATCAGCCTGCAACTCATGCTATGTGTGAGAAAATCTCTTCTGTGGAATTACTTTGAATTGGGTGACAATAATGACAGCAGAGTGGCAATTTGTAAGCTTCGCAATGCTATGTGCAAATGTGCAAACTGTTATGTGTAAAAGGAGTATGCTTCAGCTAAAAAAGGACAAGCTTCATCATTCAGAATTCAGTTCATGTGAGTTTAGAACATAAAAAAATAAGAAACCTTACCAATTTAATGTGAGCCAAAGAAGAGGCTATTCAGAATTCAGTTAATATTTTGTTTCAGTGTTTATGAGACCTGTTACTCTGAAACATGGAAGACACGTAGAGACATAAACAATGAAGTTACTGTTTAAATTTATTTCACAGTTGTGCAGTTAATTATCAGTGATTTGCAACAAGGTAGCATAAAAAAGCTGAACTATTGGTATAGACAAATGGTGTTCTAAATAATCAGATATCGGTGTCAGTATCTGTATCTGCAGAAGTTTTTCTACATAATAACAGATTTTGTTATCAGTATCTGTATTGGCATGAGTTGTTCTAAATAATCGGATATCGGTATGGATATCGGCAGAAGTTGTTCTAAATAATCAGATATTGATATCAGTATCGGCGGAAGTTGTTCTAAATAATCAGATATTGGTATCAGTATCGGTATTGGCATAAATTGTTCGAATTAATCGGATATCGTATCAGTATCCG
Source organism: Myxocyprinus asiaticus (assembly GCF_019703515.2). Lineage (NCBI taxonomy): Eukaryota > Metazoa > Chordata > Actinopteri > Cypriniformes > Catostomidae > Myxocyprinus > Myxocyprinus asiaticus. The sequence continues at coordinate 15,680,703 of NC_059347.1, read as the reverse complement.
TATCGGCAGAAGTTGTTCCACATAATCAGATTTTGTTATCAGTATATGCATTGGCATAAGTTGTTCTAAATAATCAGATATCTGTATCAAAATTGTTATCAGCAGAAGTTGTTCTAAACAATCAGATATTGGTATCAGTATCTGTATCGGCAGAAGTTGTTCTAAATAATCAGTTATTGGTCTCAGAAGTAGTTGTTCGAATTCATTAGATATCAGTATCAATATCGGTCTCAGCTACGGCTGCAACGGTACATGTATCCATGCCAAACCGAACGGATACAGGGCCTTCGGTACGGTACACGCAGTCACATGAATGATTACATATCTTAGTATGCATGAAACCAATATTAAAACAACATATAACAAACAACACAAACCACGTGGAACTAAAATGAAAAAAGACTGCGGAGCAACAGGGACCTCACGGAACCTAACTTTAACAGAACAGAGTGCCACAAGGTACACTAGAAACTGCGGATCAGATAAATAAATGTGAAGTTTATAGTAGCTAGTTCCCTATTTTTCCCAACTGTGATGGAACTAAACAAAATATAAATATGTCGGACATAAATAAGCCAGAGATTGAAGACCCACCACCATCTTTAAAATCTGTTTTTTAGGAGCATTATGGTTTCACAGTAAACTACAATAATACTGGGCAACAAGTAGCGAACAGGACAAAGGCTGTGTGTCGGCTCTGTTTCACCAAAGTCGGGCATGTCTCAAGAAGCACATCTAACATGACGACTCATTTGCAGCGACATTATCCACATGTGTCTCTTCAGCTTACGGGAGGAAAGCATAAACAGCCTGTGCAATTCAGTCTCTCCACTGCATTCAAGCAGCCTCTCGCTGCAAGCTCAGACAGAGCTAAAGCGATAATGAACGCCATAGCAGTATTTATTGCTGCAGATATGCAACCATACTCAGTCGTAGAGAACACAGGATTTAAGCATCTGCTTAACGTGCTTGAGCCCCATTATAAAGTTCCTACAAGAACACATTTCAGCAATTCTGTAGTGTCTGCTCTAAACAAGCACGCACTGTAATTGTCCATGAATTGTCCTCTCCTCTGATAAAGTGGATATTCTGATATTCCTGAAATTGTTTTTTTTTTGTTTTTAAGTGATAAGTACAAGTGGTGAGATGAAAGGAAAAGACACAGAAATCTGCACTGCTAATGTCTTAATTTTGTTACAATTATTGTACAGTAATTGCACTTTTTTACTTTTGTTGTTTTTATACAATAAAATGCTCTTAAGTTTTGTATTGTAATTTCATTGAAGAAATATGCATAGTGCAGTCATGTATAAATGAGCCTTCACAATAAGAATTATTGCCCATCAGCCACTGTTTTCAAAATAAATAATTTAGATTCTTTGTTTTTCCTGCTATACCGAAACTGTACCGAACCGTGATCCCAAAACGAGGTACGTACTGAACCGTGAATTTTGTAGCCCTAGTCTTGGCAGAAGTTATTCTAAAGAATCAGATATCGGTATCAATATCGGTATCAGCAGAAGTTGCTCTAAATAATTACATATCATTATCAATACAGGTCTCTGCAAAAGTTGTTCTAAATCAGATATTTAATTTTGGTTTTGGCAGAAGTTGTTCTAAATCAGATACTGGTATTAGTTTCAGTATTGGCAGAAGTTGTTCTAAATCAGATACTGGTATTAGTTTTGGTATTGGCAGAAATTGTTCTAAACCAGATATTTAGTTTCAGTATTGGCAGAAGTTGTTCTAAATCAGATATTGGTATTAGTTTTGGTATGGGCAGAAGTTGTTTTAAATAATCAGATATCGTCTCGACACTATAATCAGATAACATAGCATCCCTATAAAAACCTCAAATTTACTGAATTGAGTCATGAATTGTGGTTGACAGGGTGTTCTAAGTGGTTGCTTTCTGGCTCAAAAGAGCCAACCTCCAAATCTATAATGTAATATAATTAACATTTACATACACCTTAGTCAAATACATTTAAACTCAGCTTTTCACAATTCCTGACATTTAATCGTAGAAAAAAAAATTCCCTGTCTTAGGTTAGTTAGGATCACTATATTTTAAGAATGTGAAATGTCAGAATAATAGTAGAGAGAATTATTTATATCAGCTTTTATTTTTCATCACATTCCCAGTGGGTCAGACTCAGAATTTACATACACTTTGTTAGTATTTGATTGCATTGCCATTCAATTATTTAACTTGGGTCAAACATTTTGGGCAGCCTTCCACAAGCTTCTCACAATAAGTTGCTGGAATTTTGGCCCATTCCTCCAGACAGAACTGGTGTAACTGAGTCAGGTTTGTAGGCCTCCTTGCTTGCACATGCTTTTTCAGATCAGATTGAGGTCAGGGCTTTGTGATGGCCACTCCAATACCTTGACTTTGTTGTCCTTAAGCCATTTTGCCACAACTTTGGAGGTATGCTTGGGGTCGTTGTTCATTTGGAAGACCCATTTGCGACAGAGCTTTAACTTCCTGGCTGATGTCTTGAGATTTTGCTTCAATATAGCCACATAATTTTCCTTCCTAATGATGCCATCTATTTTGTGAAGTGCACCAGTCTCTCCTGCAGCAAAGCACCCCCACAACATGATGCTGCCACCCCCATGCTTCACGGTTGGGATGGTATTCTTGGTCGATTTCTTTAGATTTTTCCATGATGTCAAGGAAAGAGGCACTGAGTTTGAAGGTAGGCCATAAAATACATCCACAGGTACACCTCCAATAGATGAAGTTACTGTTTACAAACAAATGCTCCACCCCACCCCTTTCGGGTTCTTTTGGTAGCCCAGAATAGAACTGCTGTATATGGGTGCTTCGCTAAAATTGCGCTGAAACTGCCCCAAAACTGCTGTTTGTGGGGTTGGAACACCCCATTTTCAACAGATTACTGGAGAGCGGGGCTTCATAAAATTCCCACCAGATCGTTGCATCAGGAAAAATACAGGATTTTACATAAATGATGATAATTCAAGGGTCACCGTCACTGTTATCGCGTCTGCTCTATTAGACACAATTGACCTGCAGCAGCAGTTGATATTAACTTTTTTATGAAAAAATTGTGTGAACTCTGATTGCAAAGTACTGCGTGTACCATTTTTTATTCCAAAGTGCTGTCACTTTGACAGATACGAGGTCGATGATCTTATCTGATCAAGACCACGATACATGATAGGAGGAACAGATCCCGTCACCACCACCGTGGCGCATGGACTATTGTTTGTGAAAGGATAAGTGAATAAAAATAATGTCATACAGCAAAAATTATGTCTTTGCATTTATTTTGAATTCAGTAAATAATATTTTTCAATCTGAAACAGATGTTATTAAGTTTATATATCGAATATGATATTGAAGAATATTATTATTGATTGTATGTGGGTTAATAATTTATGCAGTTAAGACACATATTGCATGTCTAGTGGCAGTTTTTATTTTTATCACATTTCTTAGGCTTTAGAAGCGTGTTAAACATGTGAGGATATGTATTCATCAACCTGTTACATGTCTGACATAATCATACAGGCTCATTAAACCAAGTTTAAACTTGTTTTGCTGATATTTCAGAAAAGAACCCACAAAATGTCTCCACTGTAAACCATAGATAAGCCATTTATAATAACTTTTATTAACATTAAAATACATTATTACATTCTATAAAGCCTAAAAGATTATTAAAACTGCAGCACTACCTATTTCCACCATTGAAATCTGCTGCTCGAAAGAACCCATAAGCATGTTTTCCTGCAGTGTGACATTAGAGTAATTTCATCTATTGACTCCAATTAGCCTATCAGAATCTAATTGGCTAATTGTCTAAAGGCTTGACATCATTTTCTGGAATTTTCCAAGCTGCTTAAAGGCACAGTTAACTTAGTGTATGTAAACTTCTGATCCACTGGAATTGTGATATAGTCAATTCAAAGTGAAACAATCTGTCTGTAAACAATTGTTGGAAACATTACTCGTGTCATGCACAAAGTTGATGTCCTACATGACTTGCCCAAACTATAGTTTGATAATATGAAATTTGTGGAGTGGTTAAAAAATGAGTTTTAATTACTTTAACCTAAGTGTATGTAAACTTCTGACTTCAACTGTATATATGATGGTCCCTTATAGCTCGGGTCCCTTTATCAGTTATCAAGTCTACGAGAGTTTATTCGGCCGTTTTATATAATTCGCCATGTGGAAATCTTAAGTCCAACTGCTCAAAGTAATATTACCCATCTTCTCAACAAGCTTCACAAATTGAAGCATATCATCCATGTCAGTAGCACAACGATGCCGTATGACTTACACGCCAAAATGTTATACTTATGGTTACGAGCTTGTTCAAATCACTAACCCAAAGTATGAGCAACAGTAAAACTGATGTTTGCCTAAGCAAACACCACTTATTACCTTGTATGGGAAGGGTTAAGGTTATTTAATAGCTTCATCTTGACACTTCTGAGTTTACCAAATCCCTCTGATGAAAAAGAGATGAGTAAGTCTTTGAACAAGCTTATCCTATTTGCAGGTGAAACTACAATCATCTGACACCTTAAGCTTTATGTATAAACCACTTGTTTTGTACTCTGCACTAAGCTCTTTCCAGTAGCCAAAAGAAATTAGTTAACTATAACAAATATATGTTTTCTTAGAGTCAAACACACACACACACACAAGAAACAATCAACTGGAGTCTCTCTTTAAAATATGCAGGAAAACCAAGGATTCGGACTGACCTGCTTAAATGATCAGATTAATGACTTCCTTATTAGGAGTCCGCCCTGCCAAAATACAGTTTTTTCATTCACGTTATCTGAGATAGTCAGCTCTGTAGGAGGCATAATGCAGCTGGTTCTTGAATTTCTACAGCCTCTATGGTGCTTAAAGATATTACCGGCATCTCAATAAAGAGTATCGTTGGTTTATGAGCTGTTTTGCCCTAAGAGGCTTGTGGCTCTGCCACTGATACACAATACTTTTGCTAACAGCCTATATAAAGATGCTGTACATAGATCCTTTCAAAAATACAACAGTATCTAAATCGTTTAGCTCATGGACTGATCGTTGACTTGTAATTGGTCTTAACTCCTTTCATCCTGGCCGTTATCCAGAGGGCCACACAAACATGTTGCATCATGAAAACACAGAATAGGGTGGCCTGGAAAGATGCTGCCTTGATTTTGATCCACATTGGAAAAGGACACGCGGATCTACACTTACTTTTATACACAAATTCAGTACTGTTAAAGTTCTCTCTGAGCAGAAAGCTTGTCGTAAATGACATGCGGGCATAATGAAATCTTTATCAATATAATGCAATAATCTGAGCTGTGAATCAATCAACCAACAGTTCAAGTACCTTGATAAATACAATGGTCCTGAATGATTACCATCTACATATTCTATGGTATATACATGGTCCTCCAAAGTACTTCAAAGACTGACATGGTACTACCATGGTACCTGTCTAAAAGAAAAAAAAAAAAAAAAAAAAAAGTAATAGCATTGCCTTAGTACATGTCCAAAAAACATTTTGTTTGTTCAAACCAAGGACTCATTTAAAGATATGTTCTCAAACGCTTGCAGAGTGTTTGTAGATTTTAGATTGTTTGTTGTTGTTTATTTGGAGTGCTATTGGTTGTCTTGCCTTAAAGGGATAGTTCACCCAAAAATTAAAATTCTCTCATTTACTCACCCTCATGCCATCCCAGATGTGTATGACTTTCTTTCTTCAGCAGAACACAAACAAAGATTTTTAGAAGAATATCTCAGCTCTGTAGGTCCTCACAATGCAAGTGAATGGGTGACCAAACCTCTGAAGCTCCAAAAGCTCATGAAGGCAGCATAAAAGTAATCTAAAAGACTCCAGTGGTCTAATCCATGTCTTCTGAAACGATATGATAAGTGTGGGTGAGAAACAGGTCTATTTTAAGTTCTTTTTTACTATAAATCTCCACTTTCAAACAGCCCTGCTTAATGCTCTTCTCTCCTAAGAGTTATTCTTTTGTTTTTGCCGATTACCATTCTTTGTGCATATCGCCACCTACTGGGCAGGGAAGAAAATTAATAGTAAAAAAGGTTAAATATTGTACCGTTTCTCAACCGCACCTATCATATCGCTTCTGAAAATACAGATTTAACCACTGGAGTCATATGGATTACTTTTAGGTTTCCTTTTTGTGCTTTTTGAAGCTTCAAAGTTCTGATCACCATTCACTTGCATTGTATGGACCTACAGAGCTGAGATATTCCTCTAAAAATCTTCATTTGTGTTCAGCAGAAGAAAGAGAGTCATACACATCTGGGATGGCATGAGGGTGAATAAATGATGAGAGAATTTTCATTTTTGGGTGAACTATCCCTTTAAATCATTTTACATACACAATGTCCAAAAAAATAAAACATGGAACTTGTAAGTGAAAGGGTAAATTCAAATTAACAATAATTAAGAATTGAGTTTTGGGTATCTATCAATCTAAATATCCTATACTTGTACAGTACTGACAGTAAATTATTCTTGCATAGTTTTTGTTGCAGTTAAAGCGATATCATTAGACAGAAGAACTGCATAGATCTTGACACTCATTGTCTTTATTATTGGATCTGACAGTCTAAAAGTCCTTCGAGGAATTGTGCAAGTTTAGAAACATGTGATATTATTACTCAATAGAAAATTTACGGGGACATATTGACATATGCATAATCTACTACACCAACCTTCATAGTGGAGGCAGTGGTAGATTAGTGGATATGACATTGTAAACATGACCTTCTCAGGTCAGCGTCCATTTCTCCCCGTTACGACGCAAATGAACACCATTTTCATCAGACTGCACGGAATAAACGCGATTAAAACAATCCGTCATCCAGCCAACAATAGAACTGCTGTATTTCTGCGATTTGCTAGCACTCAGATTGCGTTGCCATTTTCTACAAGACAAATAAAACACTTGAGTTGCCGCTACAGTTCACAATAAAACGCTCTACGCAAATGTTTGACTTATCCACCAAGAACAAGTGTGTTGTTGTTTTAAATGCGTATAAAAACATCGCGTTGCGTGTCATCTTTTCGCGTGCACAGCGTTAGCATGATAGCCAGTGTGCTAACACTCCTCCCCCTGAATTATAATCTGTAATTTCACTTTTTCAACATCCATAAAAAGTCACGTGTTCAAGAATCATAACTGTAAATGTCATTTCACATATAAGTAAACAGTATTAGACTTAATCCTTACTAATTACCCCGTCTTTAATTACCTTATGCTGTCAATCCCGGAATAGGTTTATTCTCCGTTTAATCCAATAGTGAGGGCTGAATTCCCATCTGAGGAAAAGCGATAGCTTTCAAGCGATCATAATCTCGAGCGTGTGCCTCGCGTTGGTAGTCTGTTGAAATTTTATCGACGTGATTTATTTGATCAATTTCCCCCGTTTTTCTTAAACGGAGTGTGTCCCCTTTCCCCTTTCTTTGTTCTGTAATCCAGTAAAATTGAAACTCATTCGCCTCCGCTAATCCCAGCCCAACTCAACAACAGCATCTATTGGCTGTAATTTACATACAGGATTAAAGAACCGCTGGAAGAGCACGGGGGGAAACTCTTACGATAAATGTGTCCAACTAACTCTTTTGACATTGTGACTGTAACGTGTATATTCCCCACTGCCCCCTCTCCAAAGCCCCCATTCCATTGTTGTTTTAAGATGAACTAGACCACTATAAATAATCGTAGAATTGTTAAGTAGCCCAATAACAACTCATTGCGGTTTGCCGATGAGTTGAAAAAAACAACAACACAGATTTTAAGAATATACTGTACAAATGCAATAATAATGATAAAATATGCACAATGCATTGTTGATTAGAAAACCTTAAATATCCTGACTCAGATGACCGAATCATTTATAATACAATTGAATTCAGTTTAAAACATTAAAATATAATAATTCAAATTATATATATATATATATATATATATATATATATATATATATATGTATATATATATATATATATCTTAAAAAATAAACTGAATATAAAAATGTATTAACCTATTCTAAACTATAACCTATACTTTAACATCTAATTATATAATTGAAAATAATGCATGCATAAAGTATGTATTTATTTATATAATCTCCTCTAAACATATCTTGAAACTTCAGCAAAAGTTCAATTCAAATCACTCAAAAGAATAAGTGATCACACAGAATGACCATGTTTGTTACCATGTCAGAAAATTTTAATATAGACCTGTGTCTTTTATCTCTAAATCGTACGGTTGACTGGTTTCTTTTCTTTCTTTCTTTTTCTACTTGTTTGTTATTTTTATTTTACTTTAAATGATCTTCTATTACCTGAGTATTAGTGCAGAAGAAGCAGAGGATTGCCCCCTGTTGTCACGATAGAAAACAGCTACTTCAACAGAATATTAGTATGCTTATCAAAACAAATAGTTTGTAGTAAATAAAAATACATGAAATCATAAACATACACCAAAGAATGGCGGAACTGTTAAAACAATGTGTGTATAATATTCTCTGAGGAGCTCAGACCTTTTCACATTATTTGATCATGTATTCTACCTCTAAGTGAGTGTGTAATGCAGAATACATTTTAAAAGAAAACACAGGAATATCAGCCGATTTGAATTACATTTCACTGGGTTACAGAACATTTTGAACGCTTCCAAAATCTTGCTTTTATTGCAATTAAAGCATCACGCTTGCACTATGCAGTTTGATTAATGCTTGCATATTTTTTTTTTCTTTTTTTGAAGAAATCCTAAATTTGTCTTTGTCCCCCGCTTCGTTCAATTATACTGTGATATTTCCCCCTTTAAAAGGGTGCCATACCATCATAAAAGCAGTTTGTGTGTGCGTGCACAACTTTGTCAGTATTTCATTGTTGTTACATTTATATTGGCCTCTTCAAGCTCAATAAGTTCAACTCTAATGGGGAAAAATGCCAAACTGCATTTTTTCTTGACATACTGAACAAAAATATTTGCTGAATGGTGTGCTGCAATAATATTTGCCATGCAGTTAGAGCCATTGTATTGACCTTAAACCCTGAGACATTTAACTTAACTATAACTAAAACTATTGCTAATTTGCAAGGCTGTAACAAGGTAGTAGTAAAAAAAAAAAAAAAAAAACTATTTATTTAACCACTAATCTAATAATATCAATGACGGTTTCAGCACTACAGCCAATTGACTTAAGCCCCTTCTGTTCACCCAAAAATGAAAATTCTCTCATCATTTACTCACCTTCATGCTATCTCAGATGTCTATAACTTTCTTTCTTCTGCAGAACACAAATGAAGATTTTTAGAAGAATATTTCTTCTCTGTATGTCCTCACAATGGAAGTGAATGGGTGCCAAAATTTTGAAATTCCAAAATCCACATAAAGGCATCACAAAAGTAATCCATACGACTCCAATGGTTTAATTCATGTTTTCAGAAATGATATGATAGGTGTCAGTGAGAAACAGATCAATTACTATAAATTCTCCTCCCTCTCACTTTCACATTCTTCTCCTTCTGTTTTTGGTAATTCATATTCTTCGTGCATATCTCCCCCTACTGGGCAGGGAGGAGAATTTATGATAAAACATTTTTTTACTTAAACATGTATCTGTTTCTCACCCACACCTATCATTTTGTGTCTGAAGATATGGATTTAACCACTGGAGTCATATAGTTTACTTTTGTGATGCCTTTATGTGGATTTTGGAACTTCAACATTTTGGCATCCATTTACTTGCATTGTATGGACCTACAGAGATGAAATATTCTTCTAAAAATCTTCATCTGTGTTCTGCAGAAGAAAGAAAGTCATACACATCTGGGATGTCAGGAGGGTGAGTAAATGATAAGAGAATTTTCAATCTTGGGTGAACTATCCCTTTTAAGAAAAACCTTCATTATAATACCTTTCCAATTGCAACTGAAGGTGTTTTCTTCTTTTTTTAACTTGAGGGGTGTGTTGCACTTGCAACTGGGCACAGGTACTTTGGGCCTGAGGTGGGAAATTGTGATTATACAGTAAATACAAATACAAATAATACTTCATAAGATTCTGTTTTGTTAATGTTTAATTATTGATTCTCAGGAACCATTACAGCAATTTCTATTAATGAACTGTTTTCCAACAGATAAAAGGCATCTTTGAATCCAACAGCAATTTGAAGCAAATTCAAATGCAAAACTTGGGGCCAGCCCTATCATTTTCCCTCTTTTTTTTTTTTTGGATTACAAATCATTTTTATTTATTTATGTTTTGCTTGGAATGACAATCACATGAGTATAAAGTTGCTTTATGACCAAAAAAAAGACCTAAATCAACATTATTAATCAATCCGATTTTTAATGGAGAGAATAACTTCTGGATTACCACTGTGAATATATTGATTTATGGGATAGCAGTTACACCTGTGGTTGTTTTTGTATTGTTTCAACATCGGATCTGATCTGTAGTTCATAATTGTATAGATCAGTATAGACAAAGTTCAATCTGATCTTAGAGTAGCACCTACTCAATGGATGCATCACATAATCTAATCTTTGTTCTTGTGAGGGGAGGTACTACAAGTGTATAGGCATTTGTCCTTTTATCCAAATATAGTTTAAACCTGTTTAAGAAGCAAAATGTGTCTTTAGGAGTCTGTACCTATAATGGAACAAATTATGTTTGCTATATGAACAAAATGTCACTTCAAGAAAATCCTTACTGAAAGATGAAAACCACAGAACGTCAATTAAATCCAACCAAAATCCTCACGTATGCATGTAGTGCCTCCCCTTTAGAGTGTAAAAAAAACTCCAAAAAAAACCTGCAACCCTAATTTACCAACATCTGAAATAAAACATCATAGATCAATGGAATGATTCAGAATTGGGGTTTACACTGCATCAGTTCTAAAAACAACAAGTGAAAGCTGTTGGCTCATTGTTGAATTGAATTTAACTACATATTGAGAGTTGGTACTTGTCTGCTAATATTGTATAATAATACAATGGTAAGCACTAATGTTTACTTAAAACCGCAATACTGGCCCTTGTAACTTTATGGTGCACCTTAACTTGCTAATTTGATTCAACATGGTGGCTGAATACTGTATAATTCATTCTTTAAAATTCATGTCTCAATGGAAACACAAAAATGAGCAGGTATGGAATCCAGTATGAGAGCCTGTCTTTTTGATTTACTTGTTTGCTACAGTATCTAGGAAGAGTGACAAGTCTGATTCCTTAACCCTAAGTAGGGAGTTGGCCAGTCTATCTCTTTGATTATTTCATCTAAAAGAAGGTGAAAAGCGTAAACGGCAAATAAATTAATCAGGTAAAAATTGAGGGCAAAATCATTTTCTAAACTGCAACAGCAAACAGGGAGTATTAAGGATTCAAGCATCCTGATCATTGCTCACCCATTTCGAAAGTCAGATATCAATGTCCATCTCAGAGGTAGTCTACAGGGTCAGTGTCAGTTGTCAGAAATTGTACCATGACCTTAAAAACCACTTTTTTAGCATCTCAGATCATTTTAGATATTTTTTAATAAGTGGTTTCTGTTTGTTCATCTATGAAGTCATTGTTTTGGTGTTAACTGTAAACTGAAAATAAGATGTCCAGTGAAGCATTAGTCCAAAGGTCTAGGCATCAAACTGGCTGCTTCTTCTTTTGCAATACATCTCCATTCTTCCTTAAAACATCTGAGAATTGCTTTAGCCCTCATCAGTGTTCTCCCTAGAAGACACATAGGGTTTTGCAGACAAATTTTCAATATGAATACATAGTTAATGCACATTTTTAATTTCAGTGACAATGACAAAGGGTTAGGACACTCAAAATAACATTTCTGTCATCATGTGCTTACCCTCATGTTGTTCTAAATCATTAGAACACAAACCCGTAGAACCGGTGAACACAAAAGGAGATGTAAAGCAGAATGTTAGCTTTCATTGCACTTTCATACAATGAAAGTAAATGGTGACTGGGGCTTACATTCTGCCAAACATCTCTTTTTGTGTTCTATGGAAAAAAAAGAATGTCATATGGGTTTGGAACAACATGAGAATGAAAATGACAGAATTTCTTTCTGTAGTTGATTCTTTATGATTTTTAGACATTGAACTATTAACCTGTTGTGTTAAGGAAGCGTCTTCTTGATGGATTCCATTTGCAGAATTTGCGCTAGCATGTGCCTGTAGAAAGCAAAGCTGGGTTAATTCAACTATAGTTTACAGGACAATAAAGCAGGAGCAAATGAACTGATACACTACATGGCTAAAAGTATGCGAACATCCCCTTTTTATTAAAGGGATAGTTCACCCAAAAATGAAAATTCTCTCATTATTTACTCCCCCTCATGCCATCCCAGATGTGTATGACTTTCTTTCTTCTGCAGAACACAAATTAAGATTTTTAGAAGATTATTTCAGCTCTGTAGGTCCATACAATATAAGTGAATGGTGACCAGAACTCAGAAGTTCCAAAAAGGACATAAATGCAGCATAAAAGTGATCCATACTACAAATCTCCACTACCACGTTCACATCCACATTCTTCTTCTTTTGTTTTTTTGCCGATTCGCATTCTCCATGCATATAGCCACCTACTGGTCGGGGCTGGTACAAGGTGAAGATTTATAGTAAAAAAGGACTTAGATGTTGATCTGTTTCTCACCCACACTTATCATATCACATCTGAAGACATGGATTTAACCACTAAAGTCTCATGGATTACTTTTATGCTGCATTCATGTCATTTTATTTCTGGCCACCATTTGCATGCATTGCATGGGCCTACAGAGCTGAGATATTCTTCAAAAAATCTTCAATTGTGTTCAGCAGAAGAAAGAAAGTCATTCACATCTGAGATGGCATGAGGGTGAGTAAATGAAGAGATAATTTTAATTTTTGGGTGAACTATCCCTTTCAGGTGTGCTCGGGTGTGTGTTTACCTGGTTCTTGTCCGGGCGAGTACACATAGCCTGCACTAGCTGGTCCACGTGTTGGTTGTGTTCTAGAGCGTTCCTCAGAGCCTCTTCTGTGTTTAGCAGCCGTTGACGAAGACAGGCCACCTCAGTGTCTGAAGCAGACGGGTCCATCATTGAGTACCGGCGGTGGTCAGGTGACGACCTCTCCCGACCCTGAGATATGGAAGCCGTACAAATTAAAAATAATTTACAAGTATAAAAAAAGTTAGCCATTAATGCTATTTACCTCACCGATGGAAATTGTACAGTTGAAAAGTGAATAGCAAACATTCTGTGACGCTCAAACAGGAAACACAAGTTTAAGTACAACTCGCTACATTTCTTGATCCTGTACCCACTCTATTTCTCTCTCCTAACCATTTATAGCCCTCTCTCTACTTTACTCTCAAATAAAAACGAATCATTACAAGTCATTACAAACATATCACCAAAAGAATGGTAAAAATTAAATGTGCTGACAACGTGAGATGTCTGTCATGAAACTATCCATCTGCCATCCATCTGTCTCACCAGCAGCAATAGTTTCTCCCGCAGGGTTTTGATGTCATCCTGTAGTTTCTGTTCCTTCACCCTCCACTCGGCCCTGTGGACTTCATGACTCAGATCACGATCCACTCCAGGGGAGTGATGCGGAGATTCCAGCAACAACACCCGCAGTTCATTCAGGCTCCTGATACACACACACACACACACACACACACACACACACACACAGAGAAAAACGCAGTGGAATTATAAATCAGTGACACTGGTCCTTGATTAAGGCTCATCAAATCTAAGGACAAAAGGTGCAGCCAGTCAAGTCTTAACACCTTTTAGATTTTAATGCCTATATCTGTGTAGTTACACAACTGCCTCCATTGTGCAGAGCAATGGTTCAGCACAATAGAAAACAGTTCTCAGTGTAGGGTTCATACCTAAAACCCCTGATATGAAGCAAGGTATTTTCAGCAGATAGTATTGATCTAAAAGGCTAAATTGCATTTAGGCCAGAGTTTTAATCAGTGTAATTGTCTTCATTACCTCAAATTGCTCTTCAGTGGAACACACTCAGAAATACTACATGGGTAACCATTTATGCAAGTGTATTGGAAAGCAATACACATTCCAGATGATGGCTTTCCATGCCACAGATAAAACATAGGGTGGTGCATTCATTTCAAGGAGACGTGTACAAGTGTAAGAGAGTGGAAGAAAGCATATCCTGGAATGTACTTCAATAACCATGACAATAAATAAGCACCAAAGTCAATTTCCATATGGCCCATGCTGTCATTGCCATCTCATAAGGTTCAATCTTCACTCAGACCAGTAATAAATCATATAGCTTCCTCTGCTCCCCCATGTCATGGTCTTTACCTCTCTTTCTTCAGCAGCTCCTGGCTAATAATCACCAGCTGGCCTGATGCATCATGAGATTTTTTGGTCATTGACTCCAGCTCCGCCTCCAAACGCATCTTCTCCCGAAAGAGTCCATCTGCCTTCTTCTCGCCCAAATTAACCTTTTCTTCCAAGGCTACACACGAGGTGCAGTTGAGTTCGTTGTTTGAAAGAGAACAAAATATAGCAAACATCATTGTAAACATAGTTCTTTTTACTGTATTGTTTTACAAAATTGCAGTGAGAATGACATAAATGTAACACTCAAAATGTGATATGTGTTTAATTACCAGTCATTTGGGTCTTTAGAGCATCTACTTGGGTTGTTAGAGTGGATACTTCTTTTTCCCGTTTTGTGAGTTTCTCCAACGTTTCTTAAAAGAAAGTTTAAAGTCATAAACATTTCAAGTTTCATTTCAAAAATACTGTATGAATAAAAATACAAAGATGGCAAAAGGAAAATATTAATACCAGTAAGTTGATTTCTTTTCATAACATTCTATTATCAGATCATAACAAGAAGAAACATAATAACTTGTGTCACTGAACTTTGATTGTACCTTCCATATTCTGTTTTAATTTAATCTTCTCTTCAGAGTTGTCATTTTTTTCTATCATCTAGATGGGGAGAAAACATCATATTTATGTTTGAAAGGGAACCATCAAAAATTGTTTTGTCAACCTTAGTCAAAAATCCTGAAGTACTGTGAAGGACACTGGAATTGCGGTTATAATTTGGAACAAATCCAAAAGGATTTTAATGGGATGAAAAAAGAATCCTTCAGGCATTAAATATCCTACTGGATAAACAAAGTTTGGTTTATTTGAGTTTTTTCAGGATTTCACTTTTTACAGAATCTTAGGATTCTTATTCATCCCATTAGGGATCCTTTAGAATTGGTTCCAAATAATGTTAGAGCCCTGTACATATTCCTTTTGGGATTTCTGACAAAAAATCTACAAAATGATCTGCACAGATTTGCTGTTTATTACTAGAGATGCAGCGATGCATCGGCCAAAAAAAATCGGTAGCGGCCGAGAAAGCAAAAAAAGGAAAGTTATTATTTAAATGTATTTCAAAGTTGTTTAATTATCAGTGATTTGAAACAAGGTAGCATAAAAAAGCAGAACCAGATATTTGGCAGTTGTTGCTCTAAATAACCAGATATCGGACATCCCTGTTTATTACTCTTGTGCAGTGCAGAGCAAACAATTTAGTAAACTTATAAATGTCAGAGTCATATAAACATTGAAAAATAGGGTTTTGTCCCAGTGGTTTCTTACATTGACATCCTTGGTGGTGTGATCCACATTCACAGCTTGTAGTCGGTTCTCACTGACCCTCAGCTTCTCCTGAAGAGAAAGTATCTCGGCTCTACTCTCAGCTTCAGCCTTCTGTAGGGCCACATAGTCCACCATTTTCTTTTCAGCCAGCTCCAGCTGCTCTTTCAGAACTTGTTTGGCCCTTTCATGCTCCTCATGTGACTTATCCATCTCACTGATCCTCAACTCAGCCTTCTGGAGCTTCTCCAAGACCTCTTTAAGCTCCAGACTATGCTGGTTGCTCTTGGTTTCCACCTGTATCTTCCAGTTCTCCTCACTCTCCTCTAGCTGGTCACGGAGTTCCTGAAGTCGGGCACGTAGGTCTTCACGCTCTTTGGCCATCACTGCAGCTTCAATCTCATGTTTGGCCTTCAGGTTCTCCAACTCCAGTTGCTGCTCCATCTTTAAGCTCTCCAGAGCTGCTCTCATCTCAGGTGTGGTTCCTTCACCTTCTCCTCCGCTACTTTCAGCTGCTCCACGATCTCCCGTTAACGAGGCTTTTAGCTCCTCTAGGGCACGCTGATGGTCTCCAACCAAGGTGTCAAGCTTGACTTTCCAGCTGTCCATCATCTCCATATTTTCACGTGTGGCCTGCTGAAGTCTTTGCTTCAGGTCGGAGATCTCCTGGCCTTGACGTTCTGAGGTGGCTTTAAGGCGTTCAACTTCTTTCTGGCTGGTGCTCAGGGTTGCCTCGTACATATCGCGCAGCTGGCTGCTCTCTTCACGGTGTTCGCGGCCTGCGGAGAGAAGCTGTTCCCGCAAGACCAGGGTCTCGGACCTCAAGCCTGGCCCCGTGTCACCAGCATCTGTCCCAGGGCCGGAGGAGCCTCTCCGCAGCCGAGCCTGGAGCTCCTCGACCTCAGCTTTTTGCATGGCCAGCTCCTCTTCCAGCTGCATAACCCGGCTCTTCTCCTCAACTGTAGTTTGCTAGAGGACAGAAAGAGGGTCTTACTGTAAATCCTGGACTCCACTGTTTATGTGCCAAAGCCTCCAGTTCTTGCTGCTCAGGGGCAACTCTCAAAATGTTTTGTAATTTCCTCAATTTGACTTGTGGAGATTTGGAGGGATTTAAATATGGACTCAAAATAGGGCAAACTTTCAAGTTTTTTTGTGGTTATAACAAATACGTCAAAACATGGCAAAACATACTGAAAATAGTTAAATAAGTAATTAAAATAGGGACCAAAGATATATCGCTGATCACATAGTGATCTCACATAGAAATAACCAGGTCATACTTCTTAAATTCAAATGTAAAAACATTTGAAATTATTTTTGCATAAAATGCGTAAATGAGGGAAAAAAAGACTTGCCATTTTCATGACAATTAAGCACATCTTTTACACAAATTCTCACAGCTTTAATGAAAAATAGCTAATTCTCATTACTGTAAAATTACATTAATTTATGATTATTTTTTTAATCATCATAAATTAAAGGCAGTGCAAAAAATCATAATGTACTTACATGGGTAATTTAGAAATGTGCTTTACAATTTAAATAATATACTGTAGCTTTTTGCATTATTGCAATGAGAATGAGATTTTTTTTAGCATTGCAGAAGTTTACCGAGACTTTTTTTATTATTATTAATATTTATTTATTTATTTTAAGAATTATTGTCTTCAGCCTGATTTTGAAGACGTTGAAAGCAGATATTATTAAAGGGATAGTTCACCCAAAAATGGAAATTCTCTCATGACTTACCCTCCTGTCAACCCAGATGTGTATGACTTTCTTTCTTCTGCAGAGCACAAATTAAGATTTTTAAAAGAATATTTCAGCTCTGTAGGTCCTCAAAATGGAAGTGAACAGGTTTCAACATCTTGAAGCTCCAAAATCCAGATAAAGGGAGCATAAAAGTAATCCATATGACTCCAGGGGTTAAATCCATGTGTTCAGACATGATATGATAGGTGTGTGTGTGTGTGAGAAACAGATAAAAATGTAAGTAATTTTTATAATAAATTCTTCTCTCTGCCCAGTAGTGGGTTATATGCATTAAGACTGTGAATCACCAAAAACAGAAGAAGAATGGGAAAGTGGAACAAGGAGGAGAATTGATAGTTAAAAAAAAAAGAACTTAAATATTGATCCGTTTCTCACCCACACCTATCATATTGCTTTAGAAGACATTGATTTAACCACTGGAGTCATCTGGAGTACTTTTATGTTACCCTTGTGTGGAATTTTGGCACCCATTCACTTGCATTGTATGGATCAACACAGGTGAGATATTCTTTTAAAAAGCTCAGTTTCTGTTCTGCAGAAGAAAGAAAGTCATACACATCTTGGATGGCATGAGGGTGAGTAAATAATGAGAGAATTCTCATTTTTGGGTGAACTATTCCTTTAAGGCTTGTTTTTTTCCCCATTCAAACCATTATAATCTCTATACCAGATTTCAAAGTGCTAAACAGTCCAACTTTCTACGTATATTATAATGTTTTGTTGCCTAATTTCACATGTAAGAGCTTTCAAAATGCAACATTGGAGATTTAGTGTGGACAGAAAAAAACTCACAATTTATTAGATTTATTATAAAAGTCATCATACATGGGCTAACATGGGCCACTACATATTTTTAACAAAAACATTCAGCTATCACCCAAAATTTTTATATCGGTGCATGCCTAAATGAATTGTTATGATGTTGTTAATAATCAAATGTAAAGTGTTTTAGAGAGTTGCCCACTACAACTGGAGACTCGCACTCGACATTACAGGCAAGAGAAGCAAATAAGGCATTTTGCTTGCCCCGCAAACATTTCAGTGATGGCCATTTCTTGAAAAATGCCTCTTGCAAGTTCATAAAGTAGATACAGTGCATCCTATAAGACTACAACAGCATTCCTGTTGAATCCATGCCCAAGCAAGCCTCATATTTCCGTCCATCTAGAAGCAGCCAGGCAATTATAAAATGACATAGCACACAGCAAGTCCAAAGGAACACGCAAGCAATCACTACTAGGGTTCAAACTACGTTTAAAGAACAGATATTTCACAAACCATATGATTATTTATTTTATTTTGATGTAAAATGTAAATGTTAGTCATTGTGGGAGCATCATAACAATAATGGAAAATCTGATGCTTCCAAGGAAAAGATCATTAGATGTTATCAAAGATCAGATAGTACTACAAGAATTCATAGAGGCAGTCTCAAACCACAAGAGAGATGCCGAAGAGTAGAGCACACTTCTAAATGTAATGTTCCCTTTTAAAGAAATAGTTTACCCACAAATTAAAATTCTGTAGTCTTTTACTCAACCTCAAGTTGTTCCAAAGCCATATGGCTTTCTTTCTTCCATGGAATCCTAGCTTCAGTCACAATTAACTTTCATTACATCTTTTCACATACAATGAAAGTTTATGGTGACTGAGGCTATCATTCTGCCTAACATCTACTTTTGTTTTCCACAGAAAAAAGAAAGTCATACAGGTTTGGACCAACATGATTAAATGATGACAGAATTTTTCTCTTTGGGTTTTTTATTAAAACTATTCCTTTAATTTAGAAGGTGACTTTAAGCACTCAGAAACAACACAGTGTGTTACTCCCTTTATATCACCTTGATACTTTTGCCCAGCCTCATGGGTGCTGGCTGGAGTCTGCCTCTGACCTGTTGATAAATGTGAAATCCTGTTTATTAGAGTGCCTGAACTGTGCTGGATTCACTCTAATCATCATTCACCATAGCCTTTCACAATGAGAGCCAAAATAAGATTTGTATACATTTGTATACAGCCATGGTGTTTTTTGTGGTCACTAGGGTATTGCTAAGTTATTCTGGTAGGTTGCTAGGGGGCTCAGGATGGTTGCAAGAGCTTTACTAAGAGTGTTCTGGGTGGTCACTAGGGTGTTGCTAGGTTGTTTTGGATGGTCACTTGGGCATTGCTAGGTAGTTGCTACGGTTTTCTAGTGGTTGCTAGGATGTTGTTAAGCGGTTGCTAGAGCATTAGTGTGTTTTGCGTGGTCATTAGGGCATTTCTAAGCAGTTATTTGGGTGTTCAATTTGTTGGGTTGTCAATTTGGTTTTCTGGGATGTCGCAAGGGCATTGCTGTTGCGGGTTAGTCGCTAAGGTGTAACTATTTAGGGGAGGTCACTAGGGTGTTGTTAGTGTGTTCTGGGTGTTGGCTAGGGCAGTGCTGTGGTGTTTTAGTTGATTGCTAGGGTGTTACTTTTTAAGGTGGCCACTAAGGTGTTGTTAGGGTGTTCTGGGTGGTCGCTAGGGTGATCTGTGTGGTTGCTATGCCATTTCTAGGTGGTTGCTAGGGAGTTCTGGGTGATCACTTTGGTTTTCTGGGTTGTCACAAGGGCATCATTAGGCAGTTCTGGGTGTTTGCTGGTGCATTACTATGGTGTTTTGGTTGGTCGCTAGTGTGTTACTATTTAGTGTGGTCACTAGGGTGTTGTTAGGGTTTTCTGGGTGTTTGCTGGGGCATTGCTATGGTGTTTTAGTTGGTCGCAAGGGTGCTACTATTTAGGGTGGCCACTAAGGTGTTGTTAGGGTGTTCTAGGTGGTCGCTAGGGTGTTCTGTGTGGTTGCTATGGCATTGCTAGGGTGTTCTAGGTGGTCACTTTGTATTTCTGGGTTGTCGCAAAGGCCTTGCAAGGCTGTTCTGGGTGTTTTGCTGGGGCATTGCTGTGGTGTTTTGGTTGGTTGCTAGGGTGTTAATAGTTAGGGTGGTGGTCACTCCAGTGTTTTTTGGGTATTCTAGTAGCATTCTGGGTGGTTATTAGGTGGTTCTAGGTGGTTTCTAGGGTGCTGCTAGGCCGTTGCTAGGGAATTATGGGCCGTTGCTACCTGAAGGATGATTACTGGTCCAAGTGAAACAGGCCCACCCCCAAGTCTCTAAGATATTCTCATCCCTGGATATGCTGCTACATCCAGGACAGAAAAATAAGGCCTGGGATAAAATGTAAAGCCATATCTAGACTATTCAGAGGCTGGAGGCTGTATTTCAGCATGTAAAAACTATATGAAGGCTGTCATGTGAAAATTAGACTCAATTAGAATCAGACAAAATTTGACAATCCTTAACTCAACCTGAGGGTCTCAGACAGATGCTAAGACAGAAAACAAAAGAAGACAAACATGAAAAAAAAATACTCGCAAATGAAATGTGAAAGCAGCTATCTAGACCAGCGCTTGTGACTTTGGGTTTCACAGCAATGACATTGTTGAACATGTCAGCAACTTAAATGCAAAAATAGTTAGCAAAAATAGGATAGTTCACCAAAATATGAACATTTTGTCATCATGTACTTACTCTTATGTTGTTCCAAGCCTGACTTTTTTCTTCGGTGGAACAAAAAAAGAGATGTTAAGCAGAAAGTTGGCTTCAGTCACCATTTACATCCATTGTACGGTAAAAAGATGCAATGAAAGTAAATGGTTTTTCATTTTATGGTGAAGTATCCTTTTAATACTGGCATTAGACAAAAAGAGCATGTTCAAGCGACTGTAAAAAATGTTTTTTAAATTTTTTGCAATAAATGATGGAGATCCCGGACTGGGTAAATCAAGCACAAGCATTGGCCTCCCAAAGACACAAGACTCTAACAAGTGGGGCTGACAGAGAAATGGGTATGAGAGAGATGGCTGCAGGCTGGATGTCTGATATCCCAGCACATTTACCATCTTCTCGTCTAACTCTTTCTGAAGCCGTTCTGCTTTGGACTTTTCCAAATGCAGACACTGCTCGAGCTGCCGAATACGGGCATGCTCCAGTTTGGTCTGAGTCTACAGAGAGAAAGAGAGGGGAGGAGTGGAAAGACAAACGAGAGACAGAGAAAACGAGAGAGAAACATACATAGGTAGTACAAAAGATTAGCAGGTCTTCACCCATTATAAGCTGTCAAGAGGTATTAAGGCAGGATATAGGAAAGCTTGGAATGAGACTAGCTCAGTTCAGTGATTTCCAGTCTGACCATGTGACTGCCAATTAAACATCCTAAACGCCCACTAGAGTGTTTTGGCATCAAGCATGACATCATAAGGCCTGATGGACTGAGTCAATGAACTGATTAACTGAGCGTTTTATCTGATATTCAAATAGACCACAGTTAGAGTGAACGACATACTTCGGTTGGCATAAATTAAAGTGAGGCTTTGAGGATAGATGTGCAGTCTGTTCAATATGTCATACTTGCCTATTGATTGCTCTAATGTCGAATCTTTGAAAATACATGTTTTTTTTTTTAATAATATATATATATATATATATATATATATATATATATTTCCTATTTACAAAAACTCCAGAAAACATGAGTTGTGAAAATTAGACAAGACCTATATACCCAAGTCTATTCTGACTAATGTCTATTGCAACTAATTTAATTTGTAACATATAGAAACAATACTAAATCACTTAAAATATTAAGAATAAATGTACATGCACAGATAAAGCTCAATTCAATCCATGAGTCCTAACATCAGTTCTCTTCTTTAAAAATCTCTTCTCTTCTTTGAAATCCTCCAAGGACGACATACTACTTATTTTGACATATTCTGATTTTTTTCTTTCTTTTAAATATAATAATTTTTTACAAATCATCTCTCAGAGGCAGAAAGCATTAAGAAGTCTGTGCATATTTCAGTAAAACAGATACCTCCAGGTCTCCTTTGGTAATGCACTCTTCCTCAACTCTGAACTGAAGATCCTCCACCTTCCTGTCATAACACAGAATGACCACCAGGTGTCAGGAAATTCCTAATTTGTACAACAAAGCATTTAAAGGCGCACTAAGTCGTTTTTTTGTTTTTGTTTGCTTCACTGGCTGATACATCAGTGATCTTGGACTTTATACTGACACCTATTGGTGTGGATGAAACAAAAGAAGAAAGTAAAACAAACTTAGTGCACCTTTTACTTGACAACAATGACTCAAACATAGCCTGGCTTATTATGAAAGCAAACATCTTGTATTACTGAGGTTACAAAGAAAGGATAACACAGCACCTTCTTTCTTCTTCAAGTTGATTGGCCAGTTCCATTTTGTCCTTCTGAGTGCTTGCTAGCAGGGCTCGAACTTGCTGTAGGTTGCTCTCTGACTCTGTTGCATACTAAATGGGAAAAAAGAAAGAAAAAATCCAGCAATAACCATTCAGAGACTTTCATAGATGCGAATAAGTCAAAGGCTTGAATGACAAAAATGAGTGTAAAGTTAGTAACTGAGAGTAAATGTAGTAAATAAAATGCACATTTAAGGGCTGTTGGGGTGCGAGTCACACCTGCAGATGTCGGGCCTTCAGTGCCGCCAGCTCTTTTTCCACTTCACAGATGTGGCTGGTTGCCTTGGCGACCTCGGCCCGCTCCAGGTCTCTCTCAGCCAGGAGCTGCTCTATGTGCTGCTGTTTCTCCTTCAGGGCCTCCTGCAGCGCTGTGGTCCCCGAGATCTTCCGTGCGTACCTCGAAGACGTCTCTGTCAACTGCCGGCGAGAAAAGGCCAAAACCCCACTTAACGTAATGGCATAAGACTACTGAATTCAGAACATGATTTCCCATTGGATTCTTAAATGGGAGAGATAATAAAAAAAATCGAATTTTCTTGATCTTTTGAAAGAAAACACAAAGTAACTTTCAGAACTCAAAACTTACTAGTATAAAAAGAGCATCTATTAAAACTAAGTTACAAAAATTGCATGAGAAACCTGGAAACATTCACCCATGACTGCCCACTTATGCATCTTGGAATAATTGTAAGAGTTTGGGGAAGTTTGCCCAACGTTGTGTTGTTTCTGGTTGTGGGATAGCACGTTGTTCTGCACAGCCTTCCAAAAGAGCCAAACAGTTAGAAAGACTGGCTCAAAGTTCATTTTTAGCAAGGTCTGTGAAAATTTCAGTGTTTAGATTGTTTTGTGAACCTGTCACAATGTAATGCAGACTTTGAAAGAGGCTTTGGATGGGGCAGTGTCAAATATATTTGACCTAACACCAAACCTGCAACCCTTGAGCAAGCATTGTTACTCGTTTGTTACTCACTTGAGCAAGCATTTGATTAAACTTGTTACTCGTTTAACCTCTACAAAGAGGTTAGCCAGTTCAATTATAACTGCTTTTGATGCAAGAAACATTGAATAACTTGTGGACATGAGAGAAAAATGTGTAATATATTAAATATAAATAATACTGAAATGACCCATTTAATTGTTTTCTTGATTTAACAATCTCTGTCTCTCACCAGGCCTGTGCGGCTGGGTCTGCCCCCAACACTTGAGGCCACAGAGCTGACGGAGCTGATGGAGGAGCTGGAAGGACTGTGAGCCAGAGACGACACGCCCATTGCCATACGCTTGCTCTTCTTAGCTTTAGCTGGACTGGTGGACGGGAAGCCAATGCGGATCACTTTGTGGATCGGAGCGAAAAGGCCAAACTTGGGCGGGCACTGGAAATATCTAGGGAGAGAGAGAGAGAGAGAGGAAGAGGGAGAAAGAGAAAAAAAGAGAGAGGAAGTGAGTGATGAAATAGCTGAAATGCAGTATACACAGGGGAGGCAAGCAGAACATTGGCAACACTGAATGACTTTCCCTAGTGACACCTCAGAAAATTAATACATACAAAGTACAATTCATTTTTTTATTTGAATAATTTGTGCTACTTATAATCTTAAAGGGATAGTTCACCCAAAAATGAAAATTCTCACATCATTTATTCACCCTCATGCCATCCCAGATGTGTATGACTCTTTCTTCTTCCAAACTCAAATGAAGATTTTTAGAAGAATATTTCAGCTTTGTAGGTCCATACAATGCATGTGAATGGTTGCCAAAACTTTGAAGCTCAAAAAGCATATAAAAGGCAGCATAAAATTAATCCATACGACTCCAGTGGTTTAATCCATGTCTTCTGAAGCGATATGATAGATGTAGGTGAGAAACAGATCAATATTTATATAATAAGTCCTTTTTTACAATAAATCTCCATCTTTGACCAGCCCCAACCAGTAGGTGGCGAAATGCACAAAGAATGTGAATCGCCAAAAAACAAAAGATGAATGTTGAAGTGAAAGTGGAGATTTATAGTTAAAAAAAAAAAAAAAAAGGACTTAAGTATTGATCTGTTTCTCACCCACACCCATCATATTGCTTTTTGTTTATTAAAATTACAGAACTCTTTTTGAATTTTGTTGCTTTTCTTAGCACCAAGCACCGGAGTTCAGACGAATGTCATGTTTTCATTTTAAAAACAAACCACATTATCTAACAGATCCAGTCTTGGGCCACATGCCAACAATTAATTAGTATTCATTAAACTGTTATTTCTGTTTAGAACGGATGAAAAATGAAAAGACACCAGAGGTATTAACCTTAGCAATGAATGTGAAACATTACATGTACTGTACCTCTTAGTTTGTATTTAAGCAAACCATTCTGCTTCTGTAAAGTGATGTATTTTCAAGATCAAAAAATTGTATGTCAACCAAAAAGGACAGGCAGAGAAAGTTTTGATTATAGATTATGAAGACCAACCTTTTTTCTTTAGAACAATGTGCACTGATGAATTGTGCAGAATAAGACCAGGAATGTGTGTTAAGAAAGTAAATGGGTAACTTGTGACTTTTAAGGCATAGTTCACCAAAAAATTCTGTTCCAAACCCATACAGCCCAAAACGTAATAAACACAAGTATGTGAACCCATAAGCTTCTAACTACGCAAGCTCAATTTCACGCTTCATTGCGGTTTAATGTGTGTCAGACCGCAATTCAAAACTCAATGCAAGTACGCACTGCATTCTCAACATTGCCGCAAGGTGTGGCATAGCAGACATTAGCGTGAACTTTTATGAAAGAGAATATTGCTGAACAAGTACAGTAATATATTTATCGCAACTTAACTGAATAATAACATACGGTTTTATAGCACAAACTTTTGAAGGTAACACTATTGCCCTGTTGAGTACTGTTACCGCCACAGTTACTGAAGAACGTACTGTATAGTATATTCAACCAGACCGCACATTGGCAATGCGTTGGCCAAGTGCTCTGGTCTACATTTGTGTAAAGTACTTGTGTAAAGTATGTTTCTGGCCCAAGACTTCCTTTCTTTCTGTGGAACGCAGAATGTTAGCCTCAGTCACCATTCACTTTTATTGTATGGAAAAAAGATGCAACGACAGCGATTTTCAGTTTTGGTTGAACTATCCCTTTAAACTGAATTACAACTGTACAACTGAGATATATTCAGAAACTAAATATAATATTTAAACTCTTATTAAAAAGGCAGATCGAAAGAAACAGTGAGGCCCATAACAGTTGATAACCATTGTAGGTGCATTTAAAGACAGGAAACTAATGATGTACCTGGTTCCAGCTACAGCTCCATCGTTTTTCCCTAACGGTTCGTCCAGCTCCACCCCACACCACTCGCCCTTGGCAAAGTCAGTCTCGCCCACATAACGCACTACTCCTGTTTTAGTGCCACCAACCTGAGGACAGAGCAGAGGAAGTTATATATAGCTATATTTAGTGGTAACATACTGAAGACACAGTTTATTACCATAACAGTGTATTGGTGTTACTGAATAAGTTTGGAAGTATTTCACTCTGACTTAAAGATGAAAACAGGCAAACCATAAAAATAGCGAATACAGATCAGTCATTGGTGATGTAATACTGAGCTGGGTGTTGGTACAAGTGATTTTGTGTTTAGTTGCCAGCCGTTACAACAGTGGTCTTGGACTGTATATTGACATTTATCAGTGTGAATGCAGCATCACTCAAAAGCAAAAGTTTTTGGATTCCAATGTTATTATAGGCATGCACTATTCACAGGTATATTTTTATCCATGATTAATTTATTCTGCAACTGAAAGTGTCCGATAATCGGGGTTACCAAAATAGTAGCCTTGGTATCAATGCCTTTTCATGCATCGATAATCAGAAAAGTTTCCTATATCTGCATTTTTTCAGATAAATAAATAGGGCTACTCACTGCACAGTAGTCTTTGTCTCTTTATGCATATTTCTCAACACAACTTTAATAAAGTGTGAGTGGCAGGTTAAATTAAAGGGGGGGGGGGGGGGGGGGTCGCACACCGGATGATATGACGTATTCTAAAATTAGAAACAATAATTTTCTATGAAGGTACTCACACAGTCGTTGCTGCTTGTCGTCTGTCGGCGGCACCCAGCTACAACTCCGCAGGCTGCTTAAAATTCTGCAGTGCCACGGAGCGCAACTCGCATAGTTTTCCATTAAATTCACCCCAAATAATTTTCAAAGGACATTTATTTGACTTTAATAAATTAGATTAGATTATTGACTCTGTCCATCACTGGATGAAATATTTTGTATATGTATCTTTCATATAGCCTACACAATGTATTTTCAGCTACAAATATGTATTTTTGTAGTTTGACAGCTTGAATTAAACAATTTCTAATCGTTCAGTTTGCTCAGTTACACCAGTTTCATACACTAACCTGAAAACTCATCAACGTCACTTTGTTCATTCTTGAAGTACAAAAACCTTTGTAAACTTTGCGTGCATGTTGACTAGATTCACCATTGGGACTGCCACCTGCACCGCATCGACGCTTCCAGTGTGTAATACCTGTGCCTTGTTCTACACATGACTGGTATCACACCCTTGTGGTCTCCCAAAGCTATTACGTCAGACTACATATAACGGAGGACTAAATGACAGTGAATTGGAAAGCACACAATATAGCTTCTAATTTAAATGTCGGCTAATGTTAACATATCAGTCCCTCAAAAAACGTATAGAGAAAATAACGTGATGATCAATAATCAATGTATCGTTATTTTATGACATTCCTAAAAGTTGTATCCATAAGTATTATTCGGCTGTAAAACAGCTTTATAAAAATAGAATAAAATAAAACAGCTTATTTTCTAGGCCACTGATATGACCGGAGTCTTCTCATATGAGTGTACATCGCCGTGGCAAGCGTTAAGACAAAGTTGAGAAAATGTCAACTTTTTACAAATGACAAGCGACATTTGCAAGCGACTACCAATGAGAGTGAAGACAGTGGAGCTCACATCATCCATCTGCTGTGAGTGTGAGATACTTGAGTGGAGTGAAGGCAAGACGGAGAAGTTAAAAGTTTCTGTGAGCGATTTCACTGTTCTATATCATTTGTCTGTAATCACATACACTACCGGTCAAAAGTTTTGAAACACTTATTCATTCTTTATTTTAATTTGTTTTTTCACAATTTAGAATAATAGTAAAGTCATCAAAACTATGGAATAACATAAATGAACTATGGGAATTATGTTGTGACTACACAATAAATCAAAACTGTGTTATATTTTAGCATCTTCAAAGTAGTCACCCTTTGCCTAGAATTTGCAGACATGTACTCTTGACATTTTCTCAACCAACTTCTTGAGGTATCATCCTGGGATGCTTTTTAAACAGTATTGAAGGAGTTCCCATCTATGTTGGGCACTTATTGGCTGCTTTTCTTTATTATTTTGTCCAAGTCATCCATTTCAAAAACTTTTTTTAATTTTTTTATTACATTTTAGTTTAATAATGAAATAAATTAATATACCAGCATTCTGAGTGAGTTTGATTTATGCATTGATAGATTGTTCGTCTTGTTCATGGTGCATTGAGCACTTCTGTAGGTTATGTAAAAAACACTCTCCCCAGCAAAATGTTCATTTTTAGAAGCAACAGAACTGATTCCTTGTCAAATTAGAATGACATGCAGTTCACCAATAACATTAAAGCGACAGCAGAATGAACGCCCACCAGCGACACAGATCGCAGAGTCTAGCGACACCAAGTGGGGCTTAAGTATGTAAAACTTTCTTTAAATGGAAAAAATGCAGAGATAGAGTAAACAGAGACAGTCCCACTGCATGTTAACAGTAGCTATGCTTCCATACAATTAGCAAATTTAATTTATGTGAACAATCATAATTTCACAAATAAATGTGTGAATAAAGCCGCACTTCCATCCCATGTGCTCAAAAGAGAAATTGTAGCCATTGTGACTCTTTTATTGATAAAATAAATTAATAAATAAATTATTAAGGTTTAGAGCACACAGTCAAAACACTGTAAAGAACTTTGTCCCATGTCTGAGAGTGACAGCACATCACACAGCTCTGGAAATGCTATGTGTGTGCATTCCTCCATCCTTATGACGTTACAGTGCAGATCTATTAACATTTTTTCAAAAGTGCCAATAAACCTGCTCTTCAGCACATTTCAAGTTTGTACTCGACTTATTTGCTGTACAAACTCTTTGCAGGCTTTAGATTTTCTAGACACCGTTATTTCAGGATGACCAGAGTAATATTTCAGATGCGATGATTGGTCCACTGGTTAGTCCAGTTATGATGCGCATCTTGTATTCCAAATAAATTCGAAAGAAGTTAATTCGTTTCAATCATAGTTTATGCACATTTCTTCTTATCAAATAAAAAAATGCATCCACCTCAAGCAATCATATAGGCCAACGTTTTTTATGTGCATTTTGGAGTTTTCATCCAGCAGTTTTTATGCAATTTCCAAAAATATACTTAAAAATATGTTGATGGAAACCCAGCTAGTGTAGTTGCAAATCAGTGGCATCAACATGGAAAAACTCTGCCAGCTGATGCTGCCCTGACGCTGCAATATACCTTGGCATCGACTGTGGTGCTGGTTAAACTGGCCTACATTCAGCAAACCCAGCACTGGAAAAAGAGGTCACAAACCAGTCACTATTCACATTTAATAAGGCCTGATAGCTACACATCAGGAAGCATTAACTACACAATGAAGCATATATGACACATTTAGTGGGCTGCAAAATCATCACAAACAAGCTTCTCTTTATAAATGTACCCTCTTTAACGCTCTCATTCACACACACAAAGATTGAACTCAAACTAATGGCCACAATTAGTGATGTTAATGATTAATCGATTAATCAGTTATGATTAATGATTAATCACTTTGACCTCTGAGACATCTGTGTGATGTCCATGAAAGCTGCACAATTGATTACATTGAAACTGAAATCGTGGTATGATTTTGCAAGATAACTAAACCGCAAAGCACAGTTGAATGTAAATGATTGCACTCTCTTTCTCCATTGCGATCGGTTTGATTGACACGGTATGGGGGCCCATTTGTAACACACAATAATCAATTGACAAATAAATCAATCAACTGAGATATTGATAAATCAATTGAGCAATTTTAAACGTAATTTGATAAATCAATAAATCAATATATTAATTGAGAAATCAATAAATCAATTGAGCAATCAATTATATTCATGTGGATAAATAGATAAAAAGAATCAACAATATGAAAATCAAAAAAGAACCAATTAATAAAAAACACAGATACATAAATTAAAACTGCAATATTCAATATAGCCATTTATAATATAGAAATTATGATGAAATTGTTTTTTTTTTTGTATTATTAATGTGATTACGGAGTGATTGAAAATT
The DNA here is from genome assembly GCF_019703515.2 of Myxocyprinus asiaticus. Taxonomy (NCBI): domain Eukaryota; kingdom Metazoa; phylum Chordata; class Actinopteri; order Cypriniformes; family Catostomidae; genus Myxocyprinus; species Myxocyprinus asiaticus. The sequence continues at coordinate 15,650,555 of NC_059347.1, read as the reverse complement.
GTCACTGATCAGTGCATGTTGATTGCACTGTTTCATGCCGTTTCCACATTATTAACGTTTAAGCCGTTGAAGATGTCTGGCGTCTCGTATTCTAAGAGAGGCAGCCGACCAACTGGAGAGTCTAGGCCCTCCATCTCCATCAGATTTGTACCGACTGAACGTGCAGCATGAAATTCTGTATCAGCGGTCACCAATTAGCGGACTGTGGTCCGGGTCCAGACTCCGGACTGCGAGACATCAAGACAATGGTTGCCCCATATGACCTCACCTCACAACACATTTTTCACTAGGCTTTAAAGTGACGTCACTGACAGAGCTTCTCCATGCTCATTGCACATACCCAATTATTAATCGATAATAAGATTTGTTGTCAATGATTTTCATTGTTGATCATTATCGAGTTTATAGATTAGCTGTTGCAGCTCTAACGCACCCTTTTTGACCAAACAAATTCAGTGAAATTATAAATTATATTAGAACTATTGGAAATCTAGAAATATGAAAAGCCCCTAAAAGTGTGCACTAACTGATTTACTCTAATACTATTTTAAGAAACTCCATTTTGAAGAGTGGCCTTTTGAATGCGGTGCCCTTTAAAAATCAAATAAAACACTCTGCTAAACACTATTTGAAAATGCATTTGTTTTGTACTACTGTTCTGTCTTTCTGTAAATCATTCAATTCTGGTGAGTTTAATAATTACACATTTTAATACTGTTGACTTTACATCTCACCATAAAACCACAAATGGTCCTAATCCGTAACCTTGGGGCACTTTTTCTATACAAAGATCCATTTTACTTTTTTTTCACAAAGAGGCCTAAACCAAAAGGTTTTTCCAAGCATGCTTTCACATAAGATGCACCAAAACAGCACATCAGAAAGCAGGAAACCATCCATCCTTTGGCCCAGTTCCACATACTAACTAGAGCCATTATGTTCTGCAATAAATGTAAGCGCAAGCGTAGTTCTAGCAGGAAGATCTCGGGATTCGTTTATCAGGCATCACATCCAATCACAATACAGCCTCCGCTTTATAAGCCTGCCAGCTGTCTCTCATTGTTCGCATACTTCTGTGTTTTCACCCCCCATCCCACCCCATCTCCACCAGTTTAGGTCCTGTCCTGGGCAGGGGTAAGCTCCGCTCTCCTGCAGTCATCGCCTCCGGCAGGATCTGACGGTTCAAGCAGCATTGGAGCACTGAACCGTAGGACGGGGCTTATGCCAAATGATACAAGTATCTTTTCGTTCATATTATTCCAATAATCTCAAGCCTTTCTGATACAACTAAATAAAAAAGCAACTGATATCGCCTCACACACACAGTACTTAAGGATTAATGAATGTCGTAGTATCTGTTTGGGGATCAAAAGCATGTCTATATAATCTGTTTTGAATTGGTTTGGAATGGATCCAGAAACACAACTACACAATGTCTACAATCATATCTCACAGACAAAGAGACAAACAGAGAACTTTTGATTACTGTGTCAGGTTTACCCATTCACAGAGACTGTGATGGAGGAGATGGAAGAGATCCAAACCATTACAGTGGACCATACAATTCATAAACGTGTGCTTGCATGTGTGCCCTACAATTGTGTACACGCCTGTATTTTAGTCTGTTTCTATTCACATAGAATAAAAAGCCAAAATTTGCTGACTTGAAAATTTGAATCTAATTTCAAACTTTGGTAACATTTAAGGTAAAAATTCTAATTTAGTTTCTAAGCCCTTTTGGCAGACCTAGCTGGATGTGCTTACAATGTTCGTAGCAACAAGTCTTTAAAAATGAGGCTAGTGGAAACGTATCTTTTTTCTAAAATACGAAACTTCACTTAGAAATACACAGAATACATTGTGTCAATGCTTGAACTGACATAAAGAATGACATATCAGCTGGCGCTGAGTCCCTGGTTTGACGTAGGAGAGAATATATTCAGACAGATACATCACATCCTTCTGCCAGTGAGCCAGTCTGTGTGTGTGTGTGTGTGTGTGTGTGTGTGTGTGTGTCTCTGGCAGACGTGACAGTTGAGCGACAGTACGCTCCAGTGTGAAGAAAGTGATAACACAAACATTCCAGAGGGAAAATTCCAGTCGTGCAATATTACATTTATCATGCTGTTGTTTCTCATAGGAACAGTTTTATGTCCCAAAACCCAAAAAGCAGACACATTTGTCAGACACATTTTTTTGGGCAAAATCTCTCAAGTCACCAATAACAAAAGGGCTTTAAACAGCCATCCTTTAACAATCCTTCTGGGTGTCAGTAGAACTATGAATTCAGCAGAATACATAAGTAAATGAGAGGTGAGAAGAGGGAAAGAGTGGAGTGGAGAAAGCCGACTCAGACCTTTGTCTGTCTCCTTCTCTCTCAAAATCTCTCAGTCAAACACACACACACACCTCACTCGCCATGCTGCAGATCAACAACCAGTCAGCATAAGCCTGAACTTGGCAGTGACTTAATCCACCTTCCCGTTCCATTGACGGACTGGCTGAGCTGACTGAGGCACATTAACAAGTGTGCTCAATAACACAGGAGCGAAAATACCTTCCCCCATTCAAGCAGATAGAAGCTGCACTGGCATGACTGGAAATAGCCTCCCGAGAGCGCTCCAAAGATGGCAGATAGTGGACTGAATTGCTAAAACAACTTTGCCTTCACGCAGCTTCTTTCCATACGACACGTCTTTACCATAGTGATGTCTGTCAAGCTCCAAAAAGTCCATATGACTTGTGTGCTTTATACAATAGCTTTTGTGGAAAACATACTCAAATTTAAGTAGTTATTCACTAATAATCATGTCATTTTTCAATCTAAATGGATGCAAATAAGATTTCAAAGTTTCAGTGAAAGGGAAGATAACATTGAATAAAAACGTACATTTCAGTCTGTTCCACACACAAAGCTATCGAATGTCTTTAAAGCACATGGAATTTAGTCAAATGGTCCTTTTATGGTGTTTTTTCAACATAATCACACAGGAAGTTGGCATGTTACTGATAGCTAGTTCCGATAGACCCTAGGATCAGCCACATTCTGCCGACTCACCACCAAGCACCATAACATATCAGATATTTTTGCATCAGCTCCAGAGTGTTTAACTTCCCTTGTGGTGCGTCCTGAAGCACATTGTGTCAGCTGTGTGGGAGATCCAGATTCAGATCCCATGTGGAAAACAGGAAGTTACCACGTTCGCATAATCAGTGACAAGCGCGATATATCAATTTTCCAATGCATTGCGAACTTCATTTGAATTATCTCGATATCGATTCATAAATCCCAAGATCTATCTTTTACTATATGTGCAACTCTCTTTTACAATGAGAGGAAATCACTCACATTTGCAACCAAATTTTGCACTATGCACTAAAATGTATATATCTGGTAAATGGCTGGTAAATGTTCAGATTTCACTAACCAGTGACTGTGTAGTTTAGTGGTGAAGTATTCAGCAGCGAGATTCTTTCACTTAAACGTTGAGTAGTAAATGTTGTTAAGCAAAATAACTTGCTTAAATGACTGGCGTCCTGTTGCTCTGATCCCCATAATCAGCAAATGCTTTGAGAGACTAATCAGAGATTATATCTGCTCTGTGCTGCCTCTCTCTCTTGACCCGTTGCAGTTTGCTTACCGCAACAACCGCTCCACTGATGATGCCATTGCATCTACAATACACACTGCTCTCTCCCACCTGGATAAAAAGAACACTTATGTGAGAATGCGGCTTGTAGACTACAGCTCAGCATTCAACACCATAGTGCCCTCCAAGCTAGATGAGAAACTCCGGGCTCTGGGCTTAAACAGCTCGCTGTGCAGCTGGATCCTGGACTTCCTGTCACGCAGACGCCAGGTGGTTAGAATAGGCAGCAACATCTCATCACTGACCCTCAACACTGGAGCCCCGCAGGGCTGTGTTCTCAGCCCACTACTGTATTCCTTGTAAACACATGACTGTGTGGCAACACATAACTCCAATGCCATCATTAAGTTTGCTGATGACACGACGGTGGTAGGTCTGATCACTGACAATGATGAAACGGCCTACAGAGAGCACACTCTGACACACTGGTGTCAGGAGCACAACCTCTCCCTCAACGTCAGTAAGACAAAGGAGCTTGTGGTGGACTTCAGAAGAAAAGACAGAGAACACAGTCCCATCACCATCAATGGAGCACCGGTGGAGAGAGTCAGCAGCTTCAAGTTCCTCGTTATCCACATCACTGAGGAACTCACATGGTCCATCCACACTGAAGCCGTTGTGAAGAAGGCTGATCAGCGCCTCTTCTTCCTGAGACGGCTGAGGAAGTTTGGAATGAACCGCCACATCCTCACACGGTTCTACACCTGCACTGTAGAGAGCATCCTGACTGGCTGCATTTCCGCCTGGTACGGCAATAGCACCGCCCACAACCGCAAAGCACTGCAAAGGGTGATGCGAACTGCCAGACACATCAGAAGAGGTGAGCTTCCCTCCCTCCAGGAAATATATACAAGGCGGTGTGTGAAAAAAGCTCGGAGGATCATCAGAGACTCCAGCCACCCGAGCCATGGGCTGTTCTCACTGCTACCATCAGGTAGGCGGTATCGCAGCATCAGGACCCGCACCAGCCGACTCCATGATAGCTTCTTCCCCCAAGCAATCAGATTTCTGAACTCTTGATCTCCCATGATCAAAATACATCAGCACTGCACTTTATTACTCTTACTCTTATATCTCACACTGGACTGTCATAAATTATATTATTATTATTATATTCTCTCTTAACAACTGACTATCAACCGACAGCCTGAATGTCAATACAGTACAATACTGTACATTCTACATAAACTATATATACTTTATATATTTTTATTTTTAAATTTTTACTGAATAATGTGTATCTATATAGTGCGTATTGTATACTGTACAGTGTATGTTATTATTTGTATATTGTTGAGTGTAATTATGTGTACATCAGATGTTTAAATTGTGCTGTGTTAATTTGATGTTATTGTAAATTGGTATATGTCTCATCACTGTCACGACTGCTATGTTGATCAGAACTGCACCCAAGAATTTCACACACCATTGCACTTGTGTATATGGCTATGTGACAATAAAAGTGATTTGATTTTGATTTGGGGGGTTTTGTGTAATGTGGGTCCAAACATGAGATCCATGCAACATATTTGTCATTGAACAATGTCTCTTTTAATGCCCTTCCAGTTCTTTACAGTCCGTTGTTAATCAAAAACAACAAAACATTCTAAACATGCATAGCAAAGATGAGATAAAGCCATTTGCATCCTCTCTCATTAATATGTGCTCATCTATAGACGGTCTTTACAGAAATGCTGGTTTTGTTAAAGAGACCGATTTTTAGCACATGATCAACAAATCCATGTAAATACTATAAATTATGCACCTAAACAATAAACATAACAAAACAATTTTATTTGCAATATAATATATTTATTGATTAAATGAATAAATGGATTTTTCTTTTTTAAAAAGCTCAAATGTGACCAATATTATGAAAAAATAATAACATTTAATTACCTAAATTAATATTTTCATAATGTACCTAGTTAGAAAGTAACAACATTAGCTGGGAGAGATGTTTTTTTTCATATGTAACCAAAAGGGACATTATAACTGAAATATACCCATTTGAATCGATATCGAATCAACAACTGAATCTGAATCGAACTGAATGGGGAAATCTGTATCAATACCCAGGCCTAATTCGGAGGTTGCATTTCTCCCTCTAATGTTACATTTTTACTCCACTGTTTAGGTGTGGGGTTTGGTTTGGGGGTACGGTTAAAATACCCATTCATCTTTACTGTATGACAGCCTGTACAGCTGAAAACAACTTGCTTCACTTTAGGCGCCCCTCTGTATAAATATTTCACCTGAAAAATGGAGCTCACACGTGTCCATTCACTCAACAAAACAGACTGATTTTAGCTAAAGAAAACTCAACCTACTGTTTCCGATTTCACTGTGAGACAAGTCGGTTGTTGTTGTAAAACTAAAAGTTTACTAGCCTATAGAAATATATTCAATACAAAAGGATATATGTGTTATATGTGTCCATGTACGATTGGGTATTCTTCATGATGTGTTCATCACTGGAAAAGCCAATCAGGTATCAATAAGGATTGAAGCAGACAGTAAAGTAGATGGCTGGGATCAATAGCAGATGGTTTATGGAGCAGTAATCCCATCTGAATAAAGATATTGACTGCTTGAAAGGCTTTAAGACTGTGCTGTACTAAATGGCAAGCAATCTGACCCAAAGCCAATCAAGTGTATGGTAAAGCTGACAGCTAGTGGGCAACATCTATAACATAACACAAGGAAGCTAACACTAGGAAAGATACACATTAGTAATGTGTATCCAGATTTTAGACTAAATCTTGTATGTTTAATTATTTTTTTTCATTAGAATGAATTGTTAGAAAGAATTAATTAAGATTTACACAAATGAAAATGTTAACATAATGAACACATAGGCTATAACTGTGTGATAAACAGTAAACAGTTAAACAGGTAGCAACAAGTATTATGCCGTTAAATCTCAATATAACTTTTCTAAACTGCTTAATTGACCTAATATCACTTCCATCATACATTAGAGTTGCGTGGGGTTGGGGTTGAAGAAGCGCGATATATCACATCACAATCGAGTTGCATTGTGGGATATGGAGTTGCCTGAAGCGTACATCAGAGTAGGCTCACTCACTTGGTCAAAATCGAGGGGTTGAGGGACTGTCAACAGAAACTTCCCTCGCTCACTTAACGAAGTGGAACGGACTTCCAAAAAGGCGGCAGGGATTCCCCCGAGCGGAAGTGCTTAGGGGAGTTAGCGAGTGGATGTTAAAAGTGAAGTGGAACGCAGCCTAGAAGGGGTCCCTCCCATGTCAATCTCGCGAGATTCTTACACAGCGTTTATTTGAAGTCGCACAGCAACGAGGAGCGCTCGTAAAAGATTATTTTAAATTGTTTTGATGAATAGTCATTCTTGATGGCCAATTCAAGCTCTAAAAATAAATATTTCACAAATTTGATAACTTCAGCTCTACATCTGCTACTGTCGGTCATGAGATATTGTTGGTCAGTGGAGAATTACATCAATCAGTTCTTTAGATAAACATCTGACTGGGTGGTCTAGTGGTATCTAATTCGCCCCCTGCGTTAGAGGCTCCGAGTTCTAGTCCACCCATATGGAACTTTACATTTTAATAAACAAAGATTGCATCCAGACCTCAGTGGATGTATATCTTGAGCGGGTACACATTTGTTTGCATTTTTCTTTGCAATTCGACTGCAAAACTCACAGCAACGAGGAGCGCTCACAACCCATTCTCGTTTCCCCAAGTACATCACTGCGGCACATATGTTGCCATCTTCTTATTACTGTATAATTAATACGTCACGTTTTTAAAATTAAAGCAGTTCATGAGCATGCCATAATTTTACCGGGATCAAACCTTTCACTCAACTCTCTGACCTTTAATCGTGACCAAATCACTGCGAGGAAATACAATTTATATGCATTTTCCTTAGTATTATATAGCATTAAAGAAAAATATTAATAGTGGAGACAGGTCTACCACACCTGGAGTCGCAAGTTCGAATCCAAGGCGTGCTGAGTGACTCCAGTCAGGCTTCCTAAGCAACCAGTTGGCCCGGTTGTTAGGGCGGGTAGAGTCACATTGGGTTAACCTCCTCGTGGTCGCTATAATGTGGTTCTCTGTGGGGCATGTGGCAAGTTGTGCGTGGATGTTGCGGAGAACAGCATGAAGCCTCCACACATGCTAGGTCTCCGCAGTAACGCGCTCAACAAGCCACATTATAAGATGCGCGGATTGACTGTCTCGGACACGTCCTCCGCCACCTGGATTGAGGTCACACCACTATGAGGACTTAGAGCACATTGGGAATTCCAAATTGGGGAGAAGAGAAAAAAAAAAAAAAAAGTGGAGACAGGTAACAAGATAGGGAAAACTGGGTTAATAGGCAGATTTGAACTCAGGTCATCCACATGGAAAAAACACATCCATACTGCTTTTACACTGAGCCATTGCGGCAACACATACTGTAAGAATGCAGTTTGTCTTTAATTTCTTTGTTTCCACCAGATTTTTTTAGAGCAAAAAGCTGCACTGTGCGTCAGGTATGAACAACTAGTGTAAATAGTCACTTTGAATTAATAGTAATAATGTTATATTGTTAATATTATTGAAGTTATTAATGCTCTCCATCATTAGTACGTTGAGGCGAGCGGAAAAAGCACCACAGCATCATACTAGAATGCGCATGCGTGAGAACTTGACGTGAGAGGGATACCTTCTAGACACAACACTCAGGCGTGCTTGACACCAGCGACAGCACAAGATGAGAACGTGTTCTTGCTTCCAAACACAGCTGGACGGAGCGCAGCAGGGATCTTGAGAAATGTTTTTCTAAGTTTCAAACTATGTTTAACTTGACACAGTGACCTACGTAAAAACGCAGTGTTTATGACACGAAGCAACCAAAGTGAGACGCTCCAGATGCGTCCGTCTGACACTTGTGTATATTGGTGCATCCTTAGAAAAGCCCTTATAATAAATCTCTGACAGACTGACAAATTAAATTGCAAAAATGGATTGCTGTAGACTGTAGGCCAAAGATAGGCTCATGTTCAATAATATGGAAATAAATATATTGCCTTCTAAAGCCACTTTTTGTCTAATTATTTGATAATTATATACTGAACTACTATTAAGTGAGGGGCTTTGTCAGCAAATATTTATGTGATTAATTGCGATTAATTTGATTACCTAATCGCCATTTCGTAATTAATCCAGATACATTTTTGAAAGCCCTAATATACGTAGATATACAAAACATAATTTTAAAGCATCTGAAGTATTTTGATAAATTTTGGTGGCATTGTTGGCCTGAGTCTTGGTTCATTTTTGGCCTAGTCTCCACAAATTTTTTTACAGAAAACACAGAAGAGGAAACTAGTGGAAAATGCATATAAGCCCTACATTTGCATGTAGTATCTGTGCTTCTCCACTCTTGAAAAGCACCAGTTGACACTAGTACATATTTTTTTTTATCCTTGTTTTCTCGATTTATCATACTCGCTGTGAAAAATATCAACACTCACCAGCACTCGATCTCCAACCTTCAGGTCCTTCTCTCCCCCTTTCTTCACTGATCCACTGTCAGACATGTTGGATCCAGACTCATTGCCGGTCTTTACTGAGCTGTTGAGCATCCCTTCTCTGAGCGGCATGACCACACGCTGGCCGGCTGCGCCTACACCCCCCTGCAGCTGCGCGTTCTGCTGCAACTCGTCGATGCCGTCTCCAATGGGCTGTCGCATTAGTTTGGAGGGCCTGGTAAAGATGCCTTGCAAAGGCTGGCACTCGAAGTAACGCACCCCGTTGACTGAGCCATCATTCTTCCCAACCAGGTCATTAAGTACCACTCCTGCCCACTGTCCAGGGGAAAACTGGGTCTCTCCAAGATAGGCGATGACTCCTGGCTTCACTCCGTTCACCCAGACACGTTCACCCACTACAAAGTCTCCAGCCACCTCATCACCCACCTCAGAGGCTTTGGAGCTGGACTTGTCTGAGGCATTGCTGCTGGGGGTGGGAGGGGTTGGCTTGTAGAGGCAACCTGAGGACAGACAGAAGGACAAGATTCAAAAGGAGAATATTAAAAGTTACGTACGTGTTGAATGTATCTGCCTGCTAGATTGATACAGTAGCGATGGGAACTAAGCACTATGTGATTTTCATGACTTTCAGTTCCGTTAACGCTTCCCGAACTTACAATTTTCTGTTGATGTGGACCGGAACATCTTACTAAAATTCTCTAACAGTGATTCCTGAGGCATAATTCAGTGGCGGCGCTGCCCCGCTACAGAATCTACAGCATCAAACACATGCGCGGGCAGTAAAGTCCCGAACGAATTACTCCTATGACCCGGTTCTTTTGAATCTATTGCATGAATCACACAGCACGACCAGTGTACTCCAATTACTGAACAAATGATTGTTATGAGCCAGTTCTTTTGAATCTACAGTGCGAAGCATACAGCACTAGGAATGTAGTGTGGTTCCCAAACAAATAACTTTTATGAGCTGGTTCATTTCATTTAATCAAAAACTACAGTGTGACCAGTGTAGTGAGGTGTGGAGAGATGGGCGTGGCCAAGCAATGTCTGTGGAGAGCGAGGCTGAGAGAGAGAGAACGGTAAGGATTGAAACCTGGGGAAAATTATCTCTAACAGCTGTTTTGTGTTAACAGTGAATGCTGGAGTGAGTTAAAACAGCAGTGGAGCTGCAGTGAAGAGAAAGGAGACCTGAAGCTTACGAAGCTGCGAAGGGCAGCGTGAATTTATGCTGAACCTTTGAAAAAGGACTTTATGTTGAAAGCTGATGAGTTTTAGTGTGCCAGCTGATAAGCAACTAAATAAATCACCCTGAAGTGTGTAAGCTGGTTCCCGCTTCCTTATTTTCCCTCTTAACTGATCTGAGAGTGTCATATGCGTTTCCCGAACGATATTACAATGATACACCCCTAATCAGGGATATCAATAATCACCCATTAATAGCAATCCTGGTCTCCTGAATGTCATAGCATATGTTGTCAACACTTGTTACACATCTCATTTAATGTATCAGTGTGTACTGTGTACTTTTACAATTTTGCTCATGTCTGGATGTCATTGCAGCCTTCATGCAAGGCTGAGCAGCACTCAAATATTTGACTAAATCTGGGTCAATGGGATTGCACTGCGATTGCGATGGGATACACTGTTTATGAACTGAGTACTCTGCACATGTGGCCCATTTGACACATGCCATTTAACTGATTTTTCTTAAAGCATGCAGTGATGAATTAGCATGTGTTCGACTAGCCTTCATACCTCAGTCTTAGTATGTGTGTGTGTGGGCGGGTTTGGGTGGTTTACGAGGACATTTTTTTTAGGTTACAAACTGGTAATTACAAGGGTATTATTATGCTATAAATGTGGTTTATGAGAACATTTCTAGTGTCCCCATAATTCAAATAGCTTTAAAAAAAAATTTAAATGACATACTAAATGATGTTTTTTTTTAAATGTAAAAATGCAGAAAATTTTTTGTGAGGGTTCGGTTTAAGGGTAGGCTTAGGGGATAGACTCTGTAGTTCGTACCGTATAAAAATAATTGTTTATGAAGATTCCTCATTAGGATAGTCACACCAGCATGTGTGTGTGTGTGTGTGTGTGTGTATTGATGCCAGGGTGTACTTTAGCTGGGGAGAGGGTGTAATGACTGCTTTTGTGTCTCAATTGCTCCAACATGTTCTTTAATAACAAAAGTGGTTAAGGATCTTTGATATGAAGAACATTATCATATCTTTTTTAACACCTTATCTGTCAAAAAACATCCTGATTTAATTTACTGTTCTTTAGTAGGGGTGTGACGAGATCTCGTGCCACGGAAAAAAAAAGCTGTCTCACGATATCAGCATGATGGAGTGTGAGGGTGAAATTAGCATAGAAGATGCCCCCGCCACTTTTAAATCGTTTGTGTGGCAGCATTTTAGGTACAATAAATGGCGACAGAATAAATGGCGACAGAGTGACAGACAAGAAGGCTGCGTCCTCCGGAGGTCGCATTTATCGGCCGCATACGTCATCGAGGCTGTCTCCCTTCATTTTCTTTTTTTTGTCTTTCTTATTTTTTATCTATTGTCAATGCCTTTTATGTATATGCACTTACATTTATACAATTGTTAATCTTTTTTGCATTCCCAATAAAAATAAATAAATAAATAAATAAATAAATAAAAATGAAATGAGACAGCCTTGATGATGTATGAGGCCAACAAATGTGACCTCCGGAGGATGCAGCCTTCCAAACGAGACACAGCCAATATATAAGCACTGTAAGAAAATAGTGCCGTTCACTGCGGCTAACACAAGCACTATGCAAAGACACCTACAGAACCACCGCAGCTCTCAACTAAAATCAACCAGGTCTGAAGAGACTCATGTGAAATCATACAGGAGAGAAGCCAGTCAGTTGAGTTTATGGCAAAATCTTTTACAGTACTTGCATATTGTTCTGTCTTTTACTGCATATGATAATTCATACTCAAAGTAGAACTGAAGTGACATTCATTACAAGATGATTAGTTAAAACATTTCAAAATGCACCTGCATTGTTTTGCATTTTGCGACTTTCAGTCGAATAAAAGACTATTTTTCCAGTCATATACACTACCGGTCAAAAGTTTCGAAACAATTGACTGAAATGTTTCTCATGATCTTAAAAATATTTTGATCTGAAGGTGTATGCTTTAATGTTTGAAATTAGTTCTGTAGACAAAAATATAATTGTGCCAACATATTAATTTATTTCAATATAAAACTAAAATTTAATTAAAAAAATGTTTTTGAAATTGATGACTTGGACCAAATAATAAAGAAAAGCAGCCAATAACTGCCCAACATAGATGGGAACTCCTTCAATACTGTTTAAAAAGCATCCCAGGGTGATACCTCAAGAATTTGGCTGAGAAAATATAAAGAGTACATGTCTGCAAATTCTAGGCAAAGGGTGACTACTTTGAAGATGTTAAAATATAACACAGTTTTGATTTATTTTGGATTTTGTTTAGTCACAACATAATTCCCATAGTTCCATTTATGTTATTCATAGTTTTGATGACTTTACTATTATTCTAAAATGTGAAAAAAATTATAATAAAAATAAGTGTTTCAAAACTTTTGACCGGTAGTGTATATAGAGTTAAAATATTGTCTCGTCTCGTGAGCTAAGTGTATCGTCACACCCCTATTCTTTAGCAAATGGTTGGAATACTGCGGGTGGTTTGCCTTGAGAGCGGACAGACTGTCTGTATCGTGAGTTTTGGACGTTATTCAACTGTTATTGAGGTCAGTAGTTTACCATACAGAGGGTGACGAGTTAACAGCCTTGATAGAAATACATAAACAATCTTCTGTATGGCAGAAAATAGGCTAGCAAACATACAATTACAGAAACAAAAAAATTAGGTGTAGGTCTTTTTCAAGAAAAGCCAAAACAACCAATGCCACTAGAACAACAGTGCAAATAGTGCAGAGTTGAATCTTAGGTTCACTGGCCAGACCACAACAGCATTACAGTGCTTTGTTCAGCCTGGTCTCATGAACATTTCTGACCGTAGCAACATTTTTACGAAACAAAATTACGTGCCTTATTACACGTTTGGCTGCAGTTTCCCAGTGAAATGCCCAGCGTGGGCGCCAAAAGCAAGTGAAATGTTGGATGAAGGTTTTAATGAGTAAAACGTACCTTCCTAACCTAAAACTTTAACCTAAACCTAACCAATAGCGATCTAAAAATCAAACTGGAGGTAGACACAAAACCTTAACTAGCGCCTAACCTAACCGATAGTGTCCAAATACTAAGTGAGGAACGAAAAACGCATTTTCTGAAGCAACCACGTCATCTCGTGTAACTTCTATGACACTCTTGTCTCACGTGTCAGCTTGCGTGCTTGGCTGGACTCGAACCGCAAACTTCAGAGTCCAAAGTCCAAGCCCAATCAGGTTACTGTGCAAGCTTATCACATTGGAATAGCGGCCTGTACACACATGCAGCAGCTTTATCGCTTGATGTCGCTAGTCTCTGTACTGTGAAGTCACTAGTGTGCGTTCCTACTGCTGACGCTCTAACTTTATTGATGGAGAGCACGTCTGCCCATGTCTTTGGAAAATCTGATCACAGATGAGGCATTTTGCCAGTAAAACTAAGATATCATTCTAATTTGACAAGGATTCAGTTTTCTTGTCCCTAGAAATGCACATTCTGCAAGGGAGTGTGTTTTTATATAACCTGCAGCAGTGCTCAATGCATCAGATCATAAGTTGAACGAGCTATCAATGTATGAATCAATCTCACTCAGACTGCTCACAGTTTCTTTTCCACACATCATCTTATTATATACTAGGGCTGCATCTAACGATTATTTTGATAATCGATTAATCTAACGATTATTAAAACGACTATTCGGCAATTATTGCAGCGATTAATCATTAGCTCTTAACCAATTATTCAGCTTGTGCCCCGACTTAAAAGAGGACAAAATCATCTTTTAAAAATACCTCTAAATGACATTCACTGAATTAAAGGGAAAAAACAAACTTTAAGTTTAATTCAGTAAAAAGAAATCCTGTTGTTATCAAGTGTTTTCCATTTAAAATTGTCTAAAAATCCTTAAAACAAGATACATTTACTTGAGAACAACATATAAGATATTTAGACATGCTTTAAGAGAATGTATCTTAAATATAAGTGTATTTTGTATACAAGTATATTTTTTCACTTGGTTATACTTCTGTGCAGTAAAGACAAAATATACTTATATTCAAGATCTGTTATCTAAAAGCAAGTCTAAATATCTTATATGCTGCTTCTCGCGTGAATGCATCTTTTTTAAAGAATTTTTAGATACAACCCCAATTCCGAAAAAGTTGGGATAGTATGAAAAATGCTAATAAAAACAAAAAGGAGTGATTTGTAAATTATGTTCACCCTTTGCTATATTTAAAGCACTACAACTACACATTATATGATGTCTTTCCATGTGAATTTCATTGTTTTTTAAAAATGTACAGTAACTTTAAATCAGATGATTGCAACACGCTCCCAAACATTTGGGACAGTCGAGTGTTTACCACTGTGTAACATCACCATTTCTTCTAATAACACTTATTAAGCATTTGGGCACTGAAGACACAAGTTTGTTAAGTTTAAAATGTGGAATTTTCCCCCAGTCATCCATTATGCAGGTCTTTAGCTGCACAATTGTACGGGGTCTTCGTTGCCATATGGTGTGCTTCATAATGCAACACACATTCTCAACTGGAGATGGTCAGGACTGCAGGCAGGCCATTCTAGCACCCACACTCTCTGCTTACACAGCCATGCACTTGAAATCCGGGCAGTATGTGGTTTGAAGTTGTCCTGCTGGAAAATGCAGGGACATCCCTGGAAAAGACAGTGCTGGACGGCAGTATATGTTGCTCCAAAATGTTTACATATCTGTCTGCATTCATGGTGTTCTCACAGATGTGCAAGTTATCCATGCTATGGGCACTGACACACCCCTGGCCCATACAGACACTGGCTTTTGGACCTGACGCTAATAACAGCTTGGATGGCCCTTTTTCTCTTTGGCCCGGATAATACAATGACTTTGTTTTTCAAAAATTTTTGGAAATGTGGACTCTTCAGGCCAAAAAACACAGTTCCACTGTTCTACTTTCCATCTAAGATGAGACCGAGCCCAGAGAAGTCGTGTTGATGTAGGGCTTCTTCGGTCTTAACTTGGATCTGTGGATGCAGTGGCGAGTGGTGTTGTCTAAAAAAGGTTTACTAAAGTTATCCCAAGCCCATGTTCATTATATCCATTACAGATAAATGCTGTTTAAGACAGTGACGTCTGAGGGATCAGAGATCACACACGCATTCAGAAATGGTTTTCGTCTTACCCTTTACGCACTGAGATTTGACCAGATTCCTTGAATCTTTTAACTATATTGTGCACTTTAGAAGGTGAAATGCCCAAAATCCTTCCAATTTGTCTTTGGGGAACACTGTTCTCAAAGTGCTGGTTTATTTGCTGAAGCATCTGTTGGCAAATTGACAAGTCTCAAATGATCCTTGCTCTTGAAGGACTAGGCTGTTTTTGGAGGCTCCTTATATACTATGACACAATTGCCTCACCTGTTTAACATTTTATTAGTCTTAAATTGCCCGTCTCAACTTTTTTGGAGTGTGTTGCAATCATCTGATTTAAAGTTACTGTACATTTTCAAAAAACAATGAAATTCACAAGGTAAAACATCATATAATGTGTAGTTGTAGTGCTTTCAATGTAGCAAAGGGTGTATATAATTTACAAATCACTCCTTTTGTTTTTATCAGCATTTTTCATACTGTCCCAACTTTTTCGGAATTGGGGTTATATTTTAAAATATTTTTATTTTTAATATTATATTCAACATTCTCAGATAAAAAATGTTTCCTTCTGCAGTATAGCTGCTAAAGTAAATGTACATTGTTTTAAAGGAGTTTTAGATATTGTGGAGCGGGACGTGATCATGTGTCTGTCACTGGGGAGAGAGGAAGCGGTAAGGGCCATCATCTGGTGATTAATGATACGTAACACCTGTGTCTCGTTACAGTGATGACGGAGATGGGCTTGAAAAGGCTGCCGAGAACGCCAGTGAGGGAGAGAGAGTCCCAGTCACACAGACCTGCCAGATCGTGAAGCTAAACGCTGCAAAGCTGTTAACCTTAACTGTTTATGAGTTTATGTTATCTCTTATGACTAAAGCTAAAGCAGATACCTTGTTGTGAAGCTGAATAGTAAATGCACTGCTGTGAAGCTGAAAAGTCAAAGACTGTTTGTTAGACTGGGAAAAACCATGCAGTGCTGCTCTCGCACGTCATCATTAGAGTTTAATGAGATCTCATGTTACGTTAAATGAGATCAAACAACTGTTTGACAACAAACAATTGTCTAATCATTTTAGCCCTATTATATACATGTAGTGGTTACAGATAAATCATACGAAATCAAGTCACTCCTCATTTGCATAAAGTTAAACTTTTCTCAACTTTGTCATGTCACTCGCCATGCCCACATCTATTCGCCAGAGGTCACTGCCGCTCGTGTCGCTGGAGTCGCTAGCTCTCATTGAAAATGAATGAGAACTAGTCGCTTTGTTGCTGGAAGTCACTGCATGTGTGTCAATGTAGGTGAGTCTGTAATACAAGCTTTAAAATATATAGTTTTTCAAATTATGTATTAAAGTAAAAGTGTTTCTATATTATAACATTGCAGTGTGTAAGTAATTGTGCAAAACAAATAAGTGTTATAAAGTCATAATCAGCCATTCCAAAATGCACAGCTGTTGTAGCGCCTCTAGTGTTAATTTCACCAGGGACCTGCGAAACATAGAATTCGGCACGTAAAAGTCAGTTTTTAAAAAATGTAGTTATAGTAATGTTCAAAATCATGATAAAAAATATTTGAGAACCACTGGGCTAATATATGATGCTGCAAATGAAAATATTACCTGTGCTGTTTGCTACAAATAAATGCTATGCAAATAAACAAATAAATAATCCCATTGTCAAAGAACAATGCAAAATACAGTTAATGGCCAGTAAAGACATTTTCTCAATTTGGCTGCCATTGGCAAGTGTGGCAATTTCATTTGTTTTTATTAATTAATTTAGTTCATTAAAGTTAATTTTGGACACTGGCTGTGTGGTTTTGTTCTACAAAGCACGGTTTTATGTTTTTATGCACGTGCGGAGAAAAAAAAAATCGTATTCTCATAGAAATGTGTAGTTTGATGCATGAGTCTTTCTCCCTTGTTTCACAAGTTGATAACCCCATTACAAACCAAAATAACCAGCACATATAGTGCAGTATAGCACACTCAGCGCAGTGAAACATAAGTACAGGTAGCGTGCTAATGTGTGCATGTGCTGGGACTCAAGGGTGGCGTACATGAGCACTACACCGTGTTAGAGAAAACTGGCCCATTCAGGAAGTCTCGGCCCACTGCAGGGCTTGAGCTCAGGCGCTGGTGCATTGCTTGCCCAAGTAGCAGCATTGCTACGGAAACAGTAGATCAGCCAAGGGAAAAAAGGAAAAAGGAGTGATACAGGAGGAAGAGAAGAACACAAGCTTCACTTCACTATTGTTCCTGCATTCCTCCTCCAACCATCTGAATCCCACCATTCAGCAGCACAAGCTAACACAATGACCCCAGCTCAGCCTTTAACCGCCCCCTGCACACACACACACACACACACTTCTGTCCTTGGGGCTCTCAGTGGATCACTCCTCCACCTCAAACACTCCCTCTCTGTGTTTAAAAGGGGAGAATACCTCCTGATATCCAAAACTTCCCACAGGAAAGAAAAATCACAGATAACGCTTTAATATCTCAATTATTTCTTCTAGAAAGCAATGAGAATCACTACCTAGAGATCAAAACGAGAATTTTCAGATGAGATCTCAACATTGCCTCAAGTCAACAACTGTGCTCATGATAGCACCAATTAGCCACAGTGTTTACATTTTCCGGGGAAATCCACTTAAAATTGCTTGTAATTGTCTCTTCATATAAAGGTATACGAGAAAAAAAATTACACAATTCACCTTTAATTCTAAACCATTTATGTTGATTATTATGGGCCATTTCAAGGACTGTTTGTCAGTGTAAGAAAGCGACATCTTTGTCCATTTCTTGCTAGTTGTCAAACTTATTCAAAACAATAGCGGGAGGCACTTCATTCATAGTGACTTTATCACGATTACGTTACCAATTGTCATAAAATGTGGACCATTCTGTACAGTGGCTGGATGCTCTCTGGATGCCTGGATCTAATGGAAATTGAAGTGTTTAGATCTCCAAAAAAGCACCCACAAATGGACTTAAGAACCGCTGCAATGAGCGAGACGGCTGGATACGTGCAGTACTAACAACTGTAGCACACATCATATCTCTGATAGGTGAACAACATTTTTGCCAACTAAGTGTAACTTTGAGAGTTAGAGCTCTAAAAGTGACTATAGATTGCTCCCATTATAATAATGAAGCTGCACAAGTCACGTTAAAAAATCTATGTTAAAATCCTTTCCCTGCTTAACGTGCAGAGACAGCTATAAGTGAGCCGTTCGTAGGTGGATTTCCCTTAAAAAGTGCAAACATTGTGGCGCCATGAAAACACTGCTCTTTTTGTTTGAGGCATCCAACATTGCAACATTGAGTTTGGATGAGAATCCCTTTTCAATAAAAACTCAAAAAGAAAAATTGCAATATTCATTTTTGCTTATTTCGCCTTGCCCTTAAAGCATCCATAAAGAATTCACACAAAAACAATTTTCTGGTCTAGTAAAAGAGTTTGACAGTTACAGACATGCAGTCTTACATCTGAAGCAAAGAGAATGTGTTACTCATTTCCTGAGCCTGAGCCACATTTTTAAGAAATATCCAGGGGAAAATTCTGCTTTCTGGAGAGTACCAGTTAAAAATAGGTTTAGGCTATTTTGTTAACCAAATTGTATGTTAGTCCAGTATCCCGGAATTTCAATTAGCGCTCCGCTCAAACATTTCTATTTAGAGAACGAAATGTCCAAGTTATATTTTTTACTGTTAAATAAAATCGAGAGTATAAAGTTAGGCATAAAGTTCAAAATATATGAACATACAGTATGCAGTACTACAAATTCGCCCTGGAGTTAGCTGAGATTCAACAAAAAAATACAGATAAATAATTAATGCGGACCCTGTGAAGTAATGCAGTTGATCTGTTAGCTCATTTTCTCTATTTATACCATATTTACACCACATTTTATATAATCTTAGTTTTACTTTACAATATCAATACATTATCTTACATTTTTACATCCTGGATATTTTGTTTCTATTAGTTTTTAATGCCATATGTTAGCCATTATATTATATGCCATATGTTAGCCTATATGTTTCTGGGTAACAATAACGTCTCATTTTGAGAATATTGCACACATAAGGACAGCAGCAGGGTCCGAAATTAACACCCATCAAGCGTCAAATGCAGATACATTTTCAATTTGGCTGGTGAATTGTGCAAAAATTTCATCCAAAATAGTTGAATAAGAGACATCTTCTAATAAAAGTGTAGAAGAGTGCTAATCAGGGCCGGACTTGCGCACGGGCTAATCTGGGCTGCAGCCCAGGGCCCCGGGTTGTAGAGGGGCCCCAAACAGTGTATGTGAGAAGTTCAGAGTGGAATGAATTTGCCTGGATGGAGGAAAGTTTTTTCTGTAAGTCAAAGCATCATCAGACTGTTTACTCTCACTCGAAGACCACTCAGAATTTGCTCCATCACCAGCATAACGTATGCCAACTAATTAAACGGTCAGAAAGAAAGATTGATTGTTAACTATTTGTGGCAAGCAGGGCAGGGCCGAGCAGCATCTGGGCAGAATGAGGCCGGGAAGATAAGTGGTGAATAACTTCCACCTGTGTGCCACACCGGTCTCGTGTTCCAGTGAGGGGCGTGGGAGTATTTAAGGAGAGGAGACAGCGGCAAATGGAGAGAGAGAGAGAGACGCCTGAAGCTGTGTGTTTGTCGACATGTTAGTGTGAAACAGTGTGTTACTGTGTGCGACTGAAAAGTACAACAATACATGTCTACGTGTTTTGTCAAGCCGGTTCCTGCCTCCTCCTTGCCCATTGTATGAATCGTTACAATATTATAATAAAGAGACCGGTCGGGGGCCTGGGTTGCTCAGCAAGTAAAGACGCTGATTACCACACCTGGAGTCGCAAGTTCCAATCCAGGGCGTACTGTGTGACTCCAGTCAGGCTTCCTAAGCAACCAATTGGCCACGTTGCTAGGGTGGGTAGAGTCACGTTGGGTTAATCTCCTCGTGTTCACTATTATGTGGTTCTCACTCTCGGTGGGGCACGTGGTGAGTTGTGCGTGGATGCTGCAGAGAATAGCGTGAAGCCTCCACACATGCTAGGTCTCCACGGTAACGTACTTAACAAGCCACATAAGATGCGTGGATTGACGGTCTCAGATGCGGAGGCAACTGAGATTCGTCCTCCGCCACCTGGATTGAGGCGAGTCACTACATCACCAGGAGGACCTAGAGTGCATTGGGCATTCCAAATTGGGGAGAAACCCCCCCCCCCAAAAGAAAGAAAAGAGACCGGTCAAACCAGCACGTAGATCGCTCGTTATTTGTTCTTCATATAGTCCAAATTCTTCCTTAAAGGAGCTGTCCGGTCCAAAGGTGCTGAAGAAGGCTGAAACTTTTGCAAATATGTCAAGGAGTTTGTATTCTCAACATGAACATAATGCAGAAACACTGCAAAACACTGAATACGGTTACATGAACACCAGAAAGCAACTTATTACGAGAAAGCGGGTTATTGTGAAAAAACAGCATTCCGGTTTACATGCACTGTATAAGCAGCATACTCTTTACTCCCATATGCATGCGGCTCATTCAGTAAGCAGCTTTCTCCACAGCAACGTAATTTTCCCATGACGCTTGTGTAAATAACACACATGGCATCCGAGGCTAGCTTTAGAGCACAGGACAACACACTATTACCATGCCGTGAAATTTACAAAAGAAGCAGATTACCACATTGTACCCATGCTGTTATAAATATCATAAGCTGCTTTAGTTCAAAGTAAAACAAATAGCCTACTGTTAGTAGAGGTGGCGCAAAATAACAAAGACTGAAAAAATTAAAAAATGTTGTGGACTATTTAAACTTTCCTTTACAAATACCAAATGTGAAGTTATCTTAAAGAGATAGTTCACCCAAAAATGAAAACCTGCATGACTTTCTAACATGGATCACAAAGTGAGATATTAGGGAGAATGACAGCCTCAGTTACCATTCACTTTACTTGTATGGAAAAAATGTGCAGTGAAAGTTAATAGTGACTCAGTCTAACACACTGCCTAACATCAGTCATGAAAGAAAGTCATACGGGCTTATAACAACATAAGGGCGAGTAAATGACAGAATTGTCATTTTTGGGTGAACTGTCACTTTAAGAGTTCTCAATGTGACCAGCAGAGCAACTATATTGTCTGATTTTCATTCTCGACTGTACTTCCAGTGTGTGTGTGCTTGTGTGTGTGCGTGTATGAACAAAGCATTCCACAGTCTACTTGAACCATGACACTCATCTGGGTGACATGCAGACTAATGTAAATAACGTGGTCTGGTTTCGCTGTGGCTGTCTATGAGGTCAGCCACGTCAATGAGGCAGGATTAACTCACTGTGATTTATGTAACCAATGTCTGTGTCACCAGTGTCAGGGCTTGTTATCTGATTTAAAAGATAATTAACCTCATTAAACCACATACCAGATCAAACCTATTCGGATTAAATCAATCAGCACCCATTAAGGCCCTAAAACGGTCTCCACTTTTGTGAAATGCACACAACTAGTAGCATTACTTCTAAAAACAGTTAAGTGATCAGTTTATGTTATACAGGGGCAAAAATGTTTCACAAGTTCCTGTGCTTGATCTAATCCAAGCATTTGCTCAGTTTCAACCACACTACTGAAAGTACTTTAATAGTTGAATCATCCCTTACAAAAAAGTATTCTGGTGGTACCATGATACAGTAATTGTACAAGGTAAAATTATGCCATTATATAACATGGTATTGAATGATTACCATTTGTGAAAAATTTTAATCCTTCTACAGAATATGTCCAAAAAACAACGATGGTGGTGGGAAGGCGCAGATTTTGCAGAATTGGAACCCCTTTCACTTACAAAATTATAAACTTTCACCAACTCTTGCACTTTTACCGGTATATATGAAATATTGTGGCTTGTCTGTTCATTTTGATGCTATCTGACTATATGCTAGTGTAGTGGTCCTCAACTGATTTTGCTTTAGGGCCCAGTTTTTTCTTTGGACATCAAGTGATGACTCAACAAGGTACCAAAATTGTTTATCATACAAAATGTAAACAAAATGTCCTTAAATAAAACATTGAACGTTATTAATGTTACCATTTTACTATCCTTCCTATGCATTATATTGTTAAGTTTCTTTTTTTTCTCACATTTAGCATTGTTTATCCAGCTGTCCGCGACCATCAGAACCGACCTGCGACCCACCAGTTGAGAAAGCCGACCCTAGGCCGATGGGACCTGAGAAGCCGTCCGGTTTTGGGCCGGGTCCGGGTCAAATTTTCAATTATGACTTCGGGTCGGGCCCGTGTTTGAAATTAATGAAAAAAATAAAGAGGCCTACCTAACATATTCACACATGCACTCTGACAGACGCGTGAACAGATGAGTAAGGGGCCGCTCACATCAAATGTGTTTTTGCGTGCGTCTGCTCTGTTTTTCCATTTTTTCCGATGTAAACACATGCTGGGCAGATGTCTTTGACTGTTGCACCACATCAGGTTTTAAATTTAAAGAAACTTTATGTTTCAAAAACGCATGTCAAGACACCTGTGCTCTGTTTCATTCGTTGCGTTCCTAGCATGTTTTTAGTGCAGGTGTCACAAAGATTCATGGTTCTAAACAAGTTCAGGCTGCAAAGAGGACTTTATGTGACTGTTACATTGTTTCACATTATTCCAAATTGTTCTGCACCAAGCAAAGTTTCAGCACTTGATAAATGGAAAGCCAGTGTTTATTTTCCTTCTGCTCGGGTGTGCCATACCTTGTGTGATTACTGTTAAAATACTGTTACCAATGTTGCCAATGATGCTTACATAAAATACAGCCCATTGCAACAATACTGGCTAGGAGAAGAAATTATAAAGAAAGTGAGCAATTTCGGGTTTGGGCTTAAAGGGATAGTTCACCCAAAAATGAAAATTCTCACATTTTTTACTCACCCTCATGCCATCCCAGGTGTGTATGACTTTCTTTTTTCAGCAGAACACAAATTATGATTTTAGAAGAATATTTCAGCTCTGTAGCTCCATACAATGCAAGTGAATGGGTGCCAAAATTTTGATGCTCCAAAAAGCATATAAAGGCATCATAAAAGTAATCCATACAACTACAGTGTTTTAATCGATATCTTCAAAAGTGATATGATAGGTTTGGGTGAGAAACAGATCAATATTCAAGTCCTTTTTGCTAGAAAGCCTTCTCCCTGCCCAGCAGGTGGTGATATGCATGAAGTGGATTTGACTGAGCAGGAAGGAGAATGTATAGTAAAAAAGGACTTAAATATTGTTCTGTTTCTCACCCACACCTATCATATCGCTTCTGAAGGCACTGATTTAACCACTGGGGTGTTACGGAGTACTTTAATGCTGACTTGTGTTTTTTGGAGCTTCAAAATTTTGGCACCCATTCACTTGCATTGTATGGACCTACCAAGCTCAGAAATTCTTCTAAAAATCTTCATACGAGTTCAGTAGATGAAAGAAAGTCATACACATCCGGAATGGCATATCTCTAAATATTTAGTACTCTAAGCTACATTTACCACATTATACGTATGTTTAAACCCATTCTGCAGATTTTATATATAGAGTATATATATATATATGGGTAATATGATGAACTGAAAGTATGCCATCATTACATCCAGAGGGTCTGGAGGCGTGTGAGGCACAGAAGGAGCTGACTTACTATCTTTCTGAGCTGCAGGACTGGTCGATGGGCCGGCAGTTGTTCGTCCCATTGGACTGGAGTGTTTGGGACCCCTGCCAGGGATCTTCAAGCCACTGGACTTCAGCACGTTCATTGTGTCCACTGGAGAAACTTCACGTTTCGCAGCTATTGAAGGTTTTTGTTGAGGCACTAAATGTGAGGATGGCGAATATCCGTCTCCATTCTACCTGTGGGACTGAAGACAACCATCATAAAACGTTCAATAATAATGGGAAAATCTCAGTACATTACAGTAGATCTTTAATAATGGTATATGTTCCATTTGCAATATGCACACTGTGGATGGCCTTGCATGCCCCAAGTTAATACAGACAGAAGGATATTGTCTGAGCTACACTGTCAATAATGTGATGCTTTAGGACGAAGAAAGACTCTAAAATCACTGTTTCTTTAGGAAGAATTGGAACAGGCTGTAACACTGTTTCAATGTAACTGACACCATTGCTGAAATTTGAAACAATGAAACAGACAGTGAATGTGTGAACTGAATGAATATTTTCATTGTGATAAAATCAGCAACAAAACAAGGTCATTAGTGGTATTCTAGCAGGATCTGTGAGATGGACCCATTATCCACTGATGTCGGCAGTTTTTAATATGCTTACAGCTACCGTCCAAACACGAACTTAGCTCTTTTAAAAACACAAGAAGTGAAGTCCACTTCATAACGACACACTAATTCAATTTTAAGCTCAATATATATCGTAAAAGAGGCGGAAGTGTAAGTGTAAAGGTTCATTTCTGCTGCTCTATTGTTTTGGCTCTTCACTGCGGCGTGCTCGCGACTACCGTCCTCTTGCGCCCCTGTCACCCGACACAAACGCGATTCGCTCTCGCAAACAAGACTATTACCTTATAAAGTCCAAATCCAAATATAAAGACGTTGGCGCCGACTAACTTCAGATGTTCTGTGCTGGGATGGATCGGTCAATTTCCCGGCATGAGATTTGTTGGCGTCTGCCACTCCCTTCACTCTCTGTCGCGCACACACACACACACGGATGCGAAAAATATGGATGCTGAGCTGAAGCTGGAAGTGGAAGTGGGAGTGGGGCAGGATGCGAGGCTCACAGACACCGGCTCACTTTAGGAAAGCTCCTGTTCAGAAATTTAGCTCTTGTGTCCCTACCCAGCTGCCTACAGAAATGTCCTGGAAGTGTGTCAATAGCGCGCATATTTCTCCGGAATGAACGAGGGTCATTAAGCGGGAGGGGTAAAAGGTTTCAATTCAGGCTTTTAGAGAATGCATTTTACTATAGAGCAGAGAGGGAGGAGACTTTATTATTGCTATATAATGGAGGGGATTAGGATATATTTGCCTTTTCTGGAAAAAATAAAAAAGACAATACGTGGTGACGATTAGGGCCTATCATTTATACATTGATTTAGCTTTCTTCTAATTACCGCTTAATGAACGACTTCTGTTTTCCGACCCAAATCCAGAATGAAATTCAGTCATGCCCATTTATGGACATCCCGTCAGTGGCCGGAAGCTCATACAGCTGCTGTGGAATTTATGCACTTCCGGTCATGGGCTTTCATTACATTAACTGGAAACACTTTACAATAAGGTTCTATTTGTTTACATTAGTTAATGTATTGGGTAATATGAACTAACAATGAACAATATATTTCGAAAGAATGTATTGTTATTGGTTAATGTACATTTATAAAGATATAACTGTTCAATGTTCAAAATGCATTGCAGATTTTGCTTAAATTAAGCTATCAGTAGGGGCTAGCTAGTTTGGCACACGTTGTTTTCAAGTTATTGTTACATTTATATTTCCCATAGATAAAAAAAATATTGAAATTGAAATTGAAATTTTCCTCACAACAACTTTGACAACAGGGTTGAATTAAATTTAAGATTTTGTACCTTCATTGCTTGTCATGGGACACTTTTTTTTACTCCCAATTCAAGTAAAGTGTCGCTTTCTGCACACTGATTTATATTCTCAGTTTTAAGTCTGAAACATGACTGATGAAGCGCAATTGTCAAAATCTAACTTTGTTGGGATTTTCACATATGTGTCTCACAGATCCTACCTCATAACCAGGTTATCTATGTCAGATGTCTGATGCCTTACTGCCCTTAGAGAAACTTAAGCAAGGAGGATAACAGAGAAAGAGAGAGCAGTTTAATCAGATGGGGGTTTTTTTTATTGATTACTGCATGAAACTCAATTCCCCAAATGTTCTTTATGATGGGAAATTAATTAAAACATGTTTAAAATGGCATTCAAAATAGTAGAACATTATTGACAGAGAATTTGAAGAAAACTTATCACTGAAACTCTCATGTATTACTCAAAGTATAGCCAGCACCCTGACTAGCTTGACAAAATCATTGGCTACAAAGTTCAATGGGAATATAATCCCTTAAAATAAAGCATCAGTTGCCCCCTTGCATGTTATCTTCTCATTTCAAGATAAACATAATTTTATTTTGGTCATCCAAAATACATAACAGAACACTGAGCTCAGCTGTACTGAAGGCCACGGAAAAAAGAAAACCAGTACCTCCTCTTTAGCATGTGAAATAATAGTGCCTGTCTTTCAAGTGCAGAAGGGGGTGAAACACAAGAAAGCATTTCACTCAGACTAAAAGAGAGGGGGCGAGAAAGAGAAAAGACTAGAAATGGTTGGTCATGTTTCAGATGAAAACTGTGAAAGGAAAACAGGAAGCACATTCTTGCTGTAGGTTGTAAACATAAGGCACCACTTAAAGTCTTTAATAACAGGAGCAGTGCATGCAAAATTGTTAAAACATTCTCAGACTATATTTTTAAATAAAGTAAAAGTACTGTATGCTCTGATATCAGTCTTTTCAAACACAATAATTACCATGAGAATCTGCATGAATCAATATAAAAATGGTCCAAACATCTCATTTAAATCATATGTCCATTGCCAGTTCATAATTTGTAATGCCCGCATACTGTCACCTGACTTATCTATATGCTCGGTGACTATATTTAATAAATATTAGTTCACACATTCACACATACAGTGGCATGCAAACGTTTGGGCACCCCTGATCAACATTTCTGTTGCTGTGAATATCTAAGCGAGCAAAAAATGGCCTGATTTCCAAAAGGCATAAAGTTAAAGATGACACATTTCTTTAATATTTCAATCAATTTTATTTTTTTATTTCCATCTTTACAGTTTCAAAAAAAAAAATAAAAGAAAAAAAGGAAAAGGGCCCGAAGCAAAAGTTTGGGCACCCTGCGTGGTCAGTATTTATTAACACCCCTTTGGCAAGTATCACAGCTTGTAAACGCTTTTCGTGGCCAGCTAAGTGTCTTTCAATTCTTGTTTGGGGGATTTTCGCCCATTCTTTCTTGCAAAAGGCATCTAGTTCTGTGGTTCATGGGCCGTCTTGCATGCACTGCTCTTTTGAGGTCTATCCACAGATTTTCGATGATGTTTAGGTCGGGGGACTGTGAGGGTCATGGCAAAACCTTCAGCTTGTGCCTCTTGAGGTCCATTGTGGATTTTGAGGTATGTTTAGGATCATTATCCTGTTGTAGAGGCAATCCTCTTTTCATCTTCAGCTTTTTTACAGATGGTGTGATGTTTGCTTCCAGAATTTGCTGGTATTTAATTTAATCCATTCTTTCCTCTACCAGTGAAATGTTCCCCTGTGCCACTGGCATCAATACAAGCCCAAAGCATGATCGATCCACCCCAGTGCTTAACAGTTGGAGAGGTGTTCTTTTCATGAAATTCTGCACCCTTTTTTCTCCAAACATACCTTTGCTCATTGTGGCCAAAAGTTATATTTTAACTTCATCAGTCTGTAGGACTTGTTTCCAAAATGCATCAGGCTTGTTTAGATGATCATTTGCAAACTTCTGATTCTGAAATTTGTGGTGAGGATGCAGGAAAGGTTTTCTTCTCATGACTCTTCCATGAAGGTCATATTTGTGCAGGTGTCGCTGCACAGTAGAACAGTGCACCACTACTCCAGAGTCTGCTAAATCTTCCTTAAGGTCTTTTGCAGTCAAACAGGGGTTTTGATGTGCCTTTCTAGCAATCCTACGAGGAGTTCTCTCGGAAAGTTTTCTTGGTCTTCCAGACCTCAACTTGAACTCCACCGTTCCTGTTAACTGCCATTTCTTAATTACATTATGAACTGAGGAAACGGCTACCTGAAAAAACTTTGCTATCTTCTTATAGCATTCTCCTGCTTTGTGGGCATCAATTATTTTAATTTTCAGAGTGCAAGGCAGCTGCTTAGAGGAGCCCATGGCTGCTGATTGTTGGGACAAGATTTGAGGAGTCAGAGTATGTATAAAGCTTTGAAATTTGCATCACCTGGCCTTTCCAAACGATGATTGTGAACAAGCCATAGCCCTAACAAGCTAATTAAGGTCTGAGACCTTGGTAAAAGTTATTTGAGAGCTAAAATCTCTTGGGGTGCCCAAACATTTGCATGGTGCTCCTTTCTCTTTTTTCACTCTAAAACTGTGCTAAACAAAAATCTTGCTTAAAATGTTGAAAAGAATGTTTCATCTTTAACTTTAAGCCTTTTGGAGATCAGTTCACCTTCTACTCACTTAACTATTCACAGCAATAGACATTTTGGCCAGGGGTGCCCAAACTTTTGCATGCCACTGTACACCAAAAAAAAAAAAAAAAAAAAAAAAGTCATCAGTTGTATTTCACAAAACACAGATCCTTAAATTAATGCTGAAACAACATTAAAGAGACAGAATGTCATAGCTTAGTCACACAGTCAGGTTTTGAACAACACAAGGGGTAAATTGCTTTCTTATCTTTTTAAGAAGAAAAAAAACATTGTGAATGTGATTGCACTGTTAAACTGAGAGATAAAAAAGATCTTATACTTTTACAGTAGCTACATTAATGGATTTATATTTACATACAGTATATATACATATATACTATAATATAATTTATATTATATGGCTACTTTACTCATTTATTAATAACAACTAGTTTATTAATATTAACTTATACTCTATATTCATAATATACTATAATAATATATTATACTATAATATACTCTATATTCATCTCTGTATTCATATATATATATATATATATATATATATATATATATATATATATATATATATATATATACACACACACTACTGGTCAAAAGTTTTGAAACACTTGACTGAAATGTTTCTCATGATCTTAAAAATATTTTGATCTGAAGGTGTATACTTTAATGTTTTAAATGAGTTTTGTAGACAAAAATATATTTGTGCCACCATATTAATTTATTTAATTACAAAACTAAAATGTAATAAAAAAAAAAATTTGGAAATTGATGACTTGGACCAAATAATAAAGCAGCCAATAAGTGCCCAACATAGATGTGAACTCCTTCAATACTGTTTAAAAAGCATCCCAGGGTGATACCTCAAGAAGTTGGTTGAGAAAATGTCAAGAGTACATGTCTGCAAATTCTAGTCAAAGGGTGACTACTTTGAAGATGCTCAAATATAACACAGTTTTGATTTATTTGGGATTTTGTTTAGTCACAACATAATTCCCATAGTTCCATTTATGTTATTCCATAGTTTTGATGACTTTACTATTATTCTAAAATATTATTAAATGAAAAAAAAAAAAAAAAAAAAATTATAATAAAGAATGAGTAAGTGTTTCAAAACTTTTGACCGGTAGTGTGTGTGTGTGTGTATATATATATATATATATAAAGGAATAGCAGGAAACTACAGTGGTAATACAGTAGTACTTTCACCCCCTTTTTACAGTAGTAATCCTATAAATAAGTGCAGGAACCATGATAATACATCTTGTGAAACTGGTTTTGAACACCCTTGTGTTACCAAAGACAGCTGTATTGTGGATAAGCTCTGAATTCAGTCACTGAAATATGAACACTGTAGCACCATCTAGTGCATAGACACTACACATCAACTGTGAGGAATAACAATTTTAATGATCCACATTTTAAAGCGTGCTGTGTATGGATACAAACACCTACAGAAACACACTGTTTTGTGAATGAATAATGCATACTTGACTACAGTACATACCATATAAGGACATAACAATAGAACATACAAAATTGACACACTGTGACATTGTAACAACAGAAATGGCAACTTTGTATGGGATTCCAATCCAACAACGAACTAATTCTCCACATTTGCATTAGCAATGTCATAGAATTAAAAAATACAATAAAAACAAACATATCTTTATAAACACCTTAGCAAAATACTTGATTTGGCAAGCCACTGCAGTACAATTATAATCCTTAACACTTTCCTTACAAGCAGTCTGGACTTCATCATACCTTCATATCAAATATACACACCAAATACACCCAAGACGATCTTGAATAAGGGATTATGGTCATAGCCCTCTAAATATCAATCTATGCACCAAAAATCATTTAAAGAATCAAACCAAATCAAACTTACTTTCAAATTTCAACTTGTAAAATAACAGCAGGTTTTTAAGCCTGAGCAGTTGGAAATCATTGACTGAATAACACTGTGAAAATGCAGCTGGGTGCAAAAAAAAAAAAAAAGAAAAAAAAAAAGGAAGAAAGAAAGTCTTTTTGTTTACGTTTGTAATTCCAAGAAAACATTTTTATTCTTCGATCTTTCCTCTTCCTCTACTGCGGCATGCGCATCACGCAGGTCTTGAAGAATACTGATGAGTTTTGTTAATCCATCTACTTTCTTTAGGTCTGAAAGATCAAAACAGTTGTTATATTTGTTATAAATAAGAAGCTGCCATAAGCTTGTCATAAAAAGACTTATCAGTATTAGTAAGTACATGGAGGTTATAATAATAGTACAAGTAGTAATACTAAACTAAAGCCTACTTGGGAAATAATGATGCCACATAAATGAACACTGGTGTCCAGAGCAGAAAATCTATATGGGCTTGATAATGTTTGTTTACAAGTTCATTTGTTTACTTTTGTTCACAAATGGCAAATATACAGTGCTTTAAGACATACCTGTAATAGAATCTGTCTCCTGAGCTCCCTGCAGCTCTCTCATCTTATAATACTTATCGCTGCACAAGAAAAAAAAAAAAAAGAAACTAGTCAACTTGATGCAATTTGTCCCTATTTTTATATAGCAGTGGCTTAAAAAATGAACTAATATATCAAACATTACAAAATTGATTTTCCAGACTTTTTGACCTGTGAATTTACAATGACCTCTTCAGTCGTTTGTGATATTTGAATTGTCTCAAATTGAAAAAAATAAATAAATAAATAGTTGACTCAACTTGGCTTAATTTTTGACTACCTTTACTAGTTTTAATTAAGTTATGGTTACTCTCTAAACACTAAGGTTGTCATTAATAAAAAACAATCAAGAAGTCCTAAATTAACAGTACTTGAAATGTCACATTTTGGAATTTTAACTCAAACTTTATTTAAACTTTGGCTTTGAGTACTACTTACTCAAAATTATCAAGTACAAAAGTGTGGCTGTATGGTCAAGCCAAAGGAACTTATGTAGAAATATTATAATTATTATTAAAAAATTTATATAGTTTTAATTCTTATGACTATTGTTGTTATTTTGTTGTAGCTGCTTGATAGTTGTGATTTGTGTGAAGTCACTACTAGGATTAGTGTTACCCTGGAGAACTAGGAGCCTGTGAAATTTAAGTCACTCTTTTCTACTCAATTGTACTTTACAAAAGTGCAGATATATGTGCACTAAGAAGTACTGAGGAGAAACCAACGTGCCATATGGCTATCCTAGAGTCCTATCAAAGTTGTCCTTATATTGTATAAGATGTGCTATATCTCAATTAAAAAAATTCAATAAAAACATTGATACTTTCATTACAGGTGAGTTGTTTACTTGTAACTAGTTAACTGTACTTAATAATGAAGTTCACTTTACTTGAGCCAAATAAGTATATTTACTAAGAAAAAGCAAACCGATTGCCTTAAAAAAAAAAAAATCAAAGTCAGGTCAAATAATTCGATTTTAAATTGTAATCAATCAACAAAACAAGTATTTGCTCACTAATCAGACATCATTATGGCTTGCGAGCAAGTTTCACTGTACACAAGATCCAAACAAGAGCAATATTTAGCTGATGAAATGTTTTTTAGAGCAGCGCATAACAAGAAAAATGTAAATTCATGATAAAAATTCACATGACTTTTCCAAGACTTTAAAGATTTTATTAATTTCCATGACTTATCCAGGCCTACACAAGTTTAAAATTCCCTAATGTTTTCAGGTTTTCCATGACAGTTGGAACCCTGTGAGTTATACAGCTGAACTGCAGTGTACAATTGAATTCACTTATAATAAATCTGTAATCACTTCAAAACACTGTAATGGCAAAAAAATGTGCTAAATGTCAATCATTCCAGTTGACATTACAAGCAAATGAAATACAGTATTTAGGCATAGGTTCGGACTTGTTAATGCCACATTACCACATGGCATGCTGGACACTCCTGAGATGTTGGTAGATCAGCTGAGCCTCCAGGTCTGGATCCAACGGGTCATACCATTCCTGTAGAGTCACTCCATGTCTAGTTTTATCACAGCCAGGGTCTGTGCACAAGTCCATTAAGAAGGAAAAAGTGTGAACTAAATCAGAACGAACTAAAATCCTTTTAAAATGTTAGGATGTATATGTAACTGATTCATTATACATTTGAACATAATACAGTTTATTTTAACATTTGCATCAATGCATTTAGCAGTTAATAGTAAAGGTGAACCTTTTGGTGTGGATTGAGACAATTAAATCAATGCATTAGAGGTTCTAAATTGGTGGGTCGCAACCCAAAAATGGGTCACAGGTCTGTTCTGATAGGGTTATGAACAAAAGGGTGAAAAAACAATGCTGTACGCAAATAATAAAGTGCAATTAACCCTTGTTACGATGTAAAATAAATCAGTTTTTAAAAGTCTAATTAAACTATGGCATTTTGGCACTGATTCATCTGTCACTTGGCAAATATGGTAAATACTCATATAATGTTTGGCCCAGGGTTTGTTCCATGCCTTAGGCTGGTCAATCACATTTCTGCTGTTGTTTATGCATTTACAAAACTGTCAGTTTTCCTATTCAGCCTATTTCATATTGAAGGAATAGTTCACCCAAAAAATGCATTCACCCTCATGTTGTTCCAAACCCGCATGACTTTCATTCATCCTTGGAACACAAAAGGAGATGTTTGGCGGAATGTTAGCCTTAGTCACCATTCACTTACATTGTAAAATGATGCAAAGGAAGTGAATGGTGTCTAAGGCTAACATTCTTCTTAACTTCTTTTGTGTTCCACAGAAGATCAAAAGTCATACGGGTTTGGAACAACATGAGGGTGAGAACATCTTTTGGGTGAACTAATCCTTTAAATAATTTAGCATACTGTTGGGCTTATGCATTTTATGGTCATATTAATACATTTCAATATTTTATTTTAAGCACAGTGTTGTTGTTTTTATATGATAAATAATTTTGATACTGTGTTGGAAGGCCTCTTGATGTCCAATGTAAAATCTGGGTCCTGAAGCAAAACCAATTGAAAACCACTGCCGTATGTCATATGCCAAAATAATTGTGCAGTACCTGTTTTCTCCTTTTGATGGCAGCAGCTCCATCTGTCTGCTTTATAAATGCCGGGATGATAGCAGCTCATGGTGTTTGTGTTGTGACTGCAGGCTTTCCTCAAAGCTGACAGCCAGTGATTCAACTCATTTACACTCTACAGACAGGCACAGAGACAAAGAGGAATAAACAATGATACTTGACACCAAATATCCCTTTAAAGGGAGTTCAACATTCTAATATTTGAGTCAGTGCCTATAGGCTAAATAGCTGCATCCACTGCCATTTTTTATTTTTGTATTGTGAATTTTAATGCAACACTAACCTTGCAGTCAAGGTACAGGGTCTCCAGCTGGCCAGAGTCTTCACTTGAGATGATCTGCATGACGTTGGCACTGCCAAAGCATTTCTCCTCCACCTTCTCTATCGCCCGGATATTTGGCAGTGAAATAGATGAGCTCTTCTACACATTGAGAGAGCAGAGCTGACTCAATATATCTCACATTTATAAAGCAGTCAGGACATGCAAAGCATATTAACATTAACTTAAGACTAACTCAAAAACAGAGAGTGACACTTGATTTCAATCCGACGTGGCTTGGCCTCCATCACTGTTACTCACCTTATAGTGTTGCGTCCGAGAGTAGGACAGAGTATCTTTGCTCAGCGTCACATAGTACTTCTTAAAGGGTGAAGTCATGGGCATGCACTTGTCCTTGGTTCTATGCAGGAAGAGGAAACCTTCTTTCTCCATAGTGCCACACTGGAGACACATTCGTGTCTCTAGCTTGAGATCTGTTTTAATGAATGACAAATAAAGCAAACAGGTGTGAGAGAGAACAAGAGAAGGGAATAAAATTAGGATCTTGACTGTCTGTTTCATCTCTGAAGAAAGGAAAGTTCACCAAAAACTGAAATTCTGTAATTATATACTAATTACAGTATTTACTAAAAAAAATTGTGTTTAGATAAGCAGGTTTAAAGAATTGCTCACATAAAAATAAAAACTGTATGTTCATTTACTATTCTCATGTGTTTATGTGAATACTGTGTTTTTTCCCCTGTGGAACACAACAGGATAATTTCTGAAGAATCTTTACACAGCTCTTTTCCATACAATGACAGTTCATGGTTACCACATCTGTCAGGATCCATAAAGGACAAAAAGCACTATAAAAGTGGTCCAAGTTGCTACAAGCTCTCAGATTAAATATGGTGACATTAAACATGATGCTTCAGCTTTGAAAAAGTCACTTGGTCACAAGACACGCGATAACCAATGACGTTTCATGTCACTGACGTCCAACCTGCAAAACTGTTGGGTTCCAGATGGAAACATCCAATTGATTTTCTCCATAGGGGAATTAATTTTTAACGCTAACTTATAAACCTTTAAAGACAGACCTTCCGTGAGCTCCAAAGTTGGTAGTTGATGGTACATATATGTTTCTGTACTTATAAATCAAACATTTTATATTATTCCATTGTTTTTAATTTGACTGCGCCATTTACAATGCTTCATGGGACTGTAGTTAATTCCCTCATTAAAGTGGGAAGATTTTCAGTGAATAATGACTTAAATGTTGGTCTATTTGTAACACAATGCAAAAGACTTGGAATATAGCACACATGTCATGGACTGCTTTCAATGTGTTTTTTGTCCTTTTTGGAACTTAAAGGAATAGTTCACCCAAAAATTAAAATTCTCTTATTATTTACTCACCCTCATGCCATCCCAGATGTGTATGACTTTCTTTCTTCTGCTGAACACAAATGAAGGTTTTAAGAAGAATATCTCAGCTCTGTAGGTCCATACAATGCAAGTGAATGGTGACCAAAATATTGATATTCCAAATGCACATAAAAACACCATAAAAGTAATCCATACAACTCTAATGGTTTTATCCATGTCTTCTGAAGAGATCCAACTGGGTTTGGGTAAGCACAAACCAAAATATAACTCCTTTTCACTGTACATCTTGCCATTGCAGTCTCTAGGCACGATCATGATTTCAAGCTTGATTACACTTCCTAGAGCTTGACACATGTGCAGAGCATTAGATGGCACTAGAAAGTGTAATCGAGCTTGAAATAACGATTACCAAGGAGACTGATGTCAAGATTTATAGTGAAACATTAGTTACATTTTGGTTTGTTCTCACCCAAAACCAACTGGATCGCTTCAGAAAACATAGATTAAAACACTGGAGTCTTATTGTTTACCTTGATGTGGCCTTTATGTGATTTTTGGAGCTTAAACATTTTGGTCACCATTCACTTGTATTGTATGGACCTACAGATCTGAGATATTTGAAAAAAAAATTGTTGGTGTTCTGCAGAAGAAAGAAAGTCATACACATCTGGGATGGCATAAGGGTGAGTAAATGATGAGAGAATTGTAATTTTTGGGTGAATTATCCCTATAATCACTATATGGAAAAGAGCTATGTAAAAAAATTTTTTTTAAATTGTCCTTTTGTGTTCCATGAAAAAAAATTTTTTTATATATATATATATATATATATATATATATATATATATATATATATATATATATATACACACAGTTGTGCTCAAAAGTTTGCATACCCTAGCAGAAATTGTGACATTTTGGCATTGATTTTGAAAATATGACTGATCATGCAAAAAACTGTCTTTTATTTAAGGTTAGTGATCATATGAAGCCATTTATTATCACATAGTTGTTTGGCTCCTTTTTAAATCGTAATGATAACAGAAATCAGCCAAATGGCCCTGATCAAAAGTTTACATACCCTTGAATGTTTGGCCTTGTTACAGACACACAAGGTGACGCACACAGGTTTAAATGGCAATTAAAGGTTAATTTCCCACACCTGTGGCTTTTTAAATTGCAATTAGTGTCAGTGTATAAATAGTCAATGAGTTTGTTAGCTCTCATGTGGATGCACTGAGCAGGCTAGATACTGAGCCATGGGGAGCAGAAAAGAACCGTCAAAAGACCTGGGTAACAAGGTAATGGAACATTATAAAGATGGAAAAGGATATAAAAAGATATCCAAAGCCTTGAAAATGCCAGTCAGTACTGTTCAATCACTTATTATGAAGTGGAAAATTTGGGGATCTCTTGATACCAAGCCAAGGTCAGGTAGACCAAGAAAGATTTCAGCCACAACTGCCAGAAGAATTGTTCGGGATACAAAGAATAACCCACAGGTAACCTCAGGAGAAACACAGGCTGCTCTGGAAAAAGACGGTGTGGTTGTGTCAAGGAGCACAATACGATGATACTTTAACAAAAATGAGCTGCATGGTCGAGTTGCCAGAAAGAAGACTTTACTGTGCCAATGCCACAAAAAAGCCTGGTTACAATATGCCCGACAACACCTTGACACGCCTCACAGCTTCTGGCACACTGTAATTTGGAGTGACGAGACCAAAATAGAGATTTATGGTCACAATCATAAGCGCTGTGTTTGGAGAGGGGTCAACAAGGCCTATAGTGAAAAGAATACCATCCCCATTGTGAAGCATGGTGGTGGCTCACTGATGTTTTGGGGGTGTGTGAGCTCTAAAGGCACGGGGAATCTTGTGAAAATTGATGGCAAGATGAATGCAGCATGTTATCAGAAAATACTAGCAGACGATTTGCATTCTCTGCACGAAAGCTGCGCGTGGGATGCTCTTGGACTTTCCAGCACGACAATAACCCTAAGCACCAGGCCAAGTTGACCCTCCAGTGGTTACAGCAGAAAAAGGTGAAGGTTCTGGAGTGGCCATCACAGTCTCCTGACCTTAATATCATCAAGCCACTCTGGGGAGATCTCAAACGTGCGGTTCATGCAAGACGACCAAAGACTTTACATGACCTGGAGGCATTTTGCCAAGACGAATGGGCAGCTAAACCACCTACAAGAATTTGGGTCCATCTGAGACAATTATTACAAAAGACTGCACGCTGTCATTGATGCTAAAGGGGGCAATACACAGTATTAAGAACTAAGGGTATGCAGACTTTTGAACAGGGGTCATTTCATTTTTTTTCTTTGTTGTCATGTTTTTTTTTATGATTGTGCCATTTTGTTATAACCTACAGTTGAATATGAATCCTATAAGAAATAAAAGAAATGTGTTTTTCCTGCTCACTCTTACCAATTACCAATTCTCCAAGGGTATGCAAACTTCTGAGCACAACTGTATATATATATATATATATATATATATACACACACACACTACTGGTCAAGTTTTGAAACACTTACTCATTCTTTATTATAATTTTTTTTCTTCACATTTTAGAATAATAGTAAAGTCATCAAAACTATGGAATAACATAAATGGAACTATGGGAATTATGTTGTGACTACACAAAATCCAAAATAAATCAAAACTGTGTTATATTTTAGCATCTTCAAAGTAGTCACCCTTTGACTAGAATTTGCAGACATGTACTCTTGACATTTTCTCAACCAACTTCTTGAGGTTTCACCCTGGGATGATTTTTAAACAGTATTGAAGGAGTTCCCATCCATGTTGGGCACTTATTGGCTGCTTTTCTTTATTATTTGGTCCAAGTCATCAATTTCAAAATCACATTTTTTTTTAAATTACATTTTAGATTTATAATGAAATAAATTAATATGGTGGCACAATTATATTTTTGTCAACAAAACTAATTTCAAACATTTAAGCATACACCTTCAGATCAAAATATTTTTAAGATCATGAGAAACATTTCGGACAAGTGTTTCAAAATTTTTGACTGGTAGTGTATATGCAGGTTTGAAACCATATTTGTACAGTTTAATTTTTCATTGAACAATTCCCTTAAACCTGCTGTTCCAACAAGACAATTAAAAAGGATTATAAAATGGAGGTCATATATCTAAAGATTGATTGGATGTGACAGATATGAATGAGTCTCTGGCCAGGGATCCACTAAATTTTTCATCTAATGACTAATTTAGAGTAGCTCACCCTCTGACTCATGGCAGCTGACCAGCTTCGTGATGAAGTCTTTGAGCTGGATGATGCCTTGCTGAATGGCTGGCTGCAATCGTACCATCCACGGCTCCTTAGAGCAACATGTCAGAGTGTCCATATTCCCAATGGTCTGTACAGCCTGAGGAAGCACACATGAGTCACTCTATGAGGAAATGTGTTAATACTAATGAGAACTATGGATGTTTACAGGTCCAGGGTTGGGGAGTAACGTAATACATGTAATGGGATTACGTATTTAAAATACAAAATATAAGTAACTGTATTCCTCTACAGTTACAATTCAAATCATTGGTCATTACAATACAGTTACATTCAAAAAGTATTTTGATTACTGAAGAGATTACTTTGCATTTTATTGTCATTTGTTTCATTTAATATTTAGTCCTTTCAGATGGAAAACATTGATACATATAAATGATACGATCCAAAGTGCATTTGAACAGCGAGTGAAACACTTTCTTATGATGTGTTACATTCATAAGAACAGACAGAGAAGTAAGTTTGAAGTACGTTTGGAGCAGAAGAAATAGAAATAAACCTTGTGTAAACTGTCAGCTTTACGCTAAGCTAAAATGCTATTTCTAGCCATTTTACATGCATGTTACCAGACACGATCATCATTTTTTATCAAGGAAATTCACGTTAGATCATAATTTCTTTTTTCTAGTAAGACCTTTGATATTAGGGCAAAAATAATATTCTTGATAATAATTTTTGTATTGTTTTCCTGTAAAAATATCTAAAAATCCTTAAAACAAGATCAATTAGATTGATCTTGTTTTAGGAACAACACTGCATAAGATATTTAGGTTTTTCAGAGAATGTATTTTTAACATGTGTATTTTGTCTTACTGTACTGGCAGAGTTTTTATAGTCAAAACAAGTGAAAAAAATCTCCCAGTGCTGAAGAAGTAATCCAAAGTATTTAGAAAACGTTACTGACCTTGAGTAATCTAACGGAATACGTTACAAATTACATTTTACAGCATGTATTCTGTAATCTGTAGTGGAATACATTTAAAAAGTAACCCTCCCAATCCTGTACAGGTCATAATCCATGATAACACCTACTGACCTAAATAGTAGATTTTATTTCTACAGTGAGTGTAACATGAGTTTATTCTCCATTAACTAAAAGGATCTGAGCTTGATCTGTGGTATGTTAGTGAGATAACAGCTGGACAACAATACCATATTTAATTTTAGTTTATACAGTATGTGTACTGTATATGTACCACTGAAATTCAATTTTGTACTTGAACTTGATGTCCAATGTAAAATCTGGGGACCTGAAGCAAAACCAATTAATAACCATTGCACTAGTATTCACAACTATAGTTTCTAACTCCATTGTTGTTCTTGTGTGCCCCTTTGAAAATGGGTCATACTTTAGCCAGCAGCAGGAGTGTACGGCTCGTGCGGGCATCTGCATGTTTCTCTCGTAGGTGGAACAGTTTTGGAGACATGATGGCAGGTGAGATGAAGCGCAGACACAGGAAGCTGGTCACAGCAATGAACTTCACCTTCTGAGGATGAAGAATGTAGAATCAGATTTAAAAAGTGTGAGCAAATATGCAAAAACTTAATGTCTAATTTTGAAGGAGCATAGGCAACAATTTCCAAAC
The DNA here is from genome assembly GCF_019703515.2 of Myxocyprinus asiaticus. Classification (NCBI taxonomy): domain Eukaryota; kingdom Metazoa; phylum Chordata; class Actinopteri; order Cypriniformes; family Catostomidae; genus Myxocyprinus; species Myxocyprinus asiaticus. The sequence goes on along the minus strand of NC_059347.1, from coordinate 15,610,128 downwards.
TTGATTTTTACATTTTCTGAAAACAATGTGATGCTTGCCTTTGCAAAAGTCGCCTCCACAATACTAGGGTGCTCTAGGTGGTTGCTAGGGTACTGCTACACGGTTGCTAGTGTGTTCTGGGTGCTACAGGTGGTATACAATATTATTATATTTATTATCTATTACTGTATATTACTGTAGATATACAGTATATATATTATGCCATCCCAGATATGTACGAATTTCTTTCTTTTGCTAAACACAAAGATTTTTAGAGAAATATCTTAGCTCTGTAGGTCCATACAATGCAAGTGAATGGTGACCAAAATTTGAAGCTCCAAAAAGCACATAAAGGAAACATAAAAGTAATCCATATGACTCCAGTGGTTTGTCTCAGAAGCGATATAATAGGTGTGGTGGAGAAAATGATCAATATTTAAGTCCTTTTTTTTTTTCTATAAATCTCCACTTTCAATTTAAAATTCTCCTTTTGCTTTTGGCGATTCGCATTCTTCATGGATATCGCCAAGTACTGGATAGGGAGGGAAATTTTTATAGTAAAAAAGGATTTAATTTAGTTTTTTTTTTTTTTGTTATTAACATTTTTTATTGATTCCATTCATAAAAAAACAACAACAGACACAACATAAAATACGGAATCAGATATATAAATTAAACCCTTCCCCCCGAACATCCCCCCCACCCGACACAAACATGCATTACAGTGGTCTCTTACAATTATAACAAAAAATAAGAAACAAGCTAAAAAAAAAAAAATACTTTCAAAAAGCAAGAGTGCACATACACATCAAACTAAAAATCAAAAATCAAAAATCCCTCTCCACTGCCCCTCCCCGTGAACCAAAATATCAAAATATCCACCCCACTTCCTATTAAACAAATCCCACTTTCCTAACCTTCTGAAGATTGCCTCCTCAAATGCCGCAACCTCGCTCATCTCCCCGCACCACTCCCGAAATGAGGGTGCCCCAGCCGTCTTCCACCCCCTGAGTATTATTTGCCTGGCCACCATAACTCCGGTCAGGACCCAACCTCTCAAGTGGCTATCCCCAAAATGTATGACTTCCCCATCACCCAAAATGCAGAATCTGGGGCAAAATGAAAACCTTGTGTCCAACACATCACACATAAATCCCTAAATCTTTAACCAAAATTCCTGTATTTTAACACATCCCCAAAAAACATGGGTTGTGTCCCCGTCTTCTAATTGGCATCACCATCAGATGGGTGTGTCTTTAAGACCAAGTCTATACAATCTAGAGGGGGTCCAATATAATCAATTCAAAATCTTAAATTGCATCAGACACACTCTCGAATCTCTAGATGTAGACTTGACGTTTTTTAGAATCTTAGCCCACACTCCCTCCTCCAATACCAAATTTAATTCTCTCTCCCATAATCTCTTGAGAGAAGTTGAAGCTCCATCCCCCAGACTCTGAATTAACAGGGAGTAATACACTGATGCCTCATTACCTTTTCCAAAAGCAGTAATCACAACTTCTAGAGTATATGCCCTTTTAGGGGGGTGTATGCTACTCCCAAAAATAGTACAAAGCAGGTGGCACAGCTGTAAGTACCTGAAGAACTGAGATCTAGGAATCCTCAAATGTTGGACCAAATTTTCAAACGATCTCAACCAACCACTCTCATAAATGTCACCGAGTGTATTAACACCCCTATATCCACTCCGACCAACAGAAAGGGGACTCACCAATACACAACTTTGGGTTTAGCAATATGCTTGAGGCAACATTTAAATAAATGTCTGAATTAAACACTCTGGACACTTTTGTCCATAGCGCATGCAGATGTGAGATAATGGGGTGCGACTTAACTTCTCCAATTAGTTTAATAGAAAGGCTTTGTAATAGTAAAATAGGGGCAATAACTTTCTGTTCAATTCCAAACCAGGGAGGGGCTCTCTCAGGTGGAAGTGACCAATGAGCTAAATGTCTGAGACCGAACGCATAATAATAAAACAAAATCTTGTGTAGGCCTAGCCCACCTAGGCCACAGAGGATACTGAGGACCAGTTGGTCTCCATATAAACATTTATTTCAGTCTTTAACATCTGTTGGAAATCAGGATTTTGCAAAAGGGATACATTAAGGCGCCAACTATATGATTTATTTTTCTCTATATGTGGCAACACCTCTAAACTCACCAGGGCGTGATCCGAGACTAAGATATTTTCAATTGAGCAATCAATAACAGATGAAATGAGGGATTTGGATATAAAAAAAATCTATTCTAGAATAAATCTTATGGACTGATGAAAAAAATGAATAGGCCCTACCAGATGGGTTCAAAAGTCTCCAAATATCCGTAAGACCAAGATTTTTACACATCCTGTGAAGTGTCAATGTTGCTCTAGGGGGCTTACACACTTTTGCTTCACTATCATCAAGGACTGAATCCATCAAAAGATTAAAGTCTCCTCCCAATATTATAACATGAGGGGTGCCAGCGGTTTGCAGCATCCCTTCAAGATCTATAAAAAAGCCCTGATCATCAGCGTTAGGTGCGTAAATATTAGCCAAAATCAACCTTTGCCCTTGAATTTCAGCTAAAACAATAATGACTCTCCCTAATTTATCTTTAATCTGTTTGAGACATTTGAATTGTAGATGTTTATTAATCAATATAATGACTCCCTTGCTCTTACTTAAGCCGGCACTAAAAAAACATGTCCACCCCAAATCTTCCCAAATTTTTCAGCTTCCTGCGGGGAGAGATGTGTTTCTTGAAGAAACACTATATCATATTTCTTACATTTAAGAAAAGTAATAACCTTCCTTCTTTTTATGGGGTGCCCCAACCCATTTACATTCCATGTGGCGAGAGATAGTACACTCATATTAACATTTGACATTATGATATAGTAGAAAAAATAAATTGTGTGTCAAAAACAAAATTATACAGACCACATTCCCCATTATTAAAAAAATCAAACCCCGAACTTCCCCGAACAAAACAAACAGAAAAAAGAAAAACGTGCGCATTAACCCCGCGCACGAGAGCGCCAACCAGCGACAATCCCTCTAAACTCAAAAGTCCATTAACACCCACAAGCCCCCACAACAAATTTGCCATTGGATTGCTACAAATTTGTGAGGCAAAATTACATAACAGAAAATACTATATTATCAATTATAGTAATTTACCTACTATAGTATACTATATATACTATATAATTCCAATGTCCCGTAAAAATACTCAACAAAACAAACTCCAGCCAGCAGGAGGAATAAGCACAAAGAATGAACAGATTAATCCACAGCTGTTCCAAAGTAGTGTTCTTCAATAGAACAAGCTTCAGCCGCAAGGTGGAACCAATACAAAAAGAAACCAAACCAGCATCCCTGTTCCCCGGATGGTCGAGTCATTTCACTCGGAGGCCGCATAAAAGTATATACCATGACTTACACAATCCGTCAACTTTATAAAAGACATCCTTTGTGTGAGCATGTAGATATTTTGCGGTCATTCGTAATGTCCACTCTCAAACTAGCTGGGAACTTCAATGCAAAAAGTAATCTTTCGTCAATGCAAAAGTTTCTTTAAGGAAAAGTGTTATTCACAAAACAAACTCCAGCCGCTCGGCGGAGCCAATGCAAAAAACAAAAAGAAACCAAAATGACGCCCAGCTTCCTCAAAAGCCAGAGTAAGTACAGCGAGTCAACCCACTCACATGAGAAACACTCAATGGTTTGCTCACCCATTGATTCAATAAAAGACATTGCCTGATTGGGACATGTAAATACTTTGCGACCGTCCTTCGTTTCTATTCTCAGTTTGGCCGGAAACATCAGAGCAAAAGTGATCTTTCGCTGATGTAAGAGTTTCTCACATTCCTTGAACTGATCGCGTTCCTCTCGTCGAACTCGCAAAGTCCGGGAACAAGAAAATATTATAGTTCTTCCAAGAAAGCTTCCCTTTGCTCCTCGCCTGGTGCAACACAAGATCTTTATCGGATGATCTCAGAAATCTGTCCAAAATCAATCGGGGCCTATCTCCCTCAGCAAATCTATGAGCTGGGACTCTGTGAGCTCGCTCGATTTCCAGCTTGTGGCCTGTTATGTCGAGCAGACTCGGGAAAAGCTTGTCTAGGAATTTCACCATATCTCTGTCATCCTAATGCTCAAGAATTCCAACAATTCGAACGTTATTCTTGCGGCTTCTATTCTTAAGATCTTCAAGCTTTTCAAGGAGATGTTCCAAATCAATTTTGGTCACGTGCGGTTTAATGGTTAATTCCCTCTAATTCCAGACAATCGATTCGTCTCTCAACATCAGTCACTCTTGTAACTAACTCAGAGAATTTTATTTCCATCGCCGTAATCGATCGACGTATTACAGCGAGATCCTCCATGTCAGCAAGAACCTTCATCAACATCACCGACATGTTGGACAACTGATGCTGGATCATCTCTCCCGCCGCGCCATCCAAATCGAGTCCCCGGTCTGTAGGCCTGTCGGGCTTTCATCCTGAACATATAAGTGTCTTTTAATGTCTCCAGAGCCCGAGGATTTTGACTTCTTTGCCATGTTTTGCCTCAAAGAGCAAATGTGTAACTGGGTGTATCAAATTTCACCAGATTATAACATGAAAATAATTAAAAATCTAGCAAAGTGCGCAGAGCTTGTCGCTCACACATCTGCTTTTTGCATGGTGTCACGTGACCTCCTCGGATTTAATTTAGTTTAATGGACTTAAATATTGATCTGTTTCTCACCCACACCTATCAAATCGCTTGTGAAGATATACACATAACCACTGGAATCATTTGGATTACTTTTATGCTGCTCTTTATGTGCTAAATTCTGACCACCATTCACTTGCATTGTATGGATTTACAGAGCTGAAATATACTTATAAAAATCTTAGTTTGTGTTCTTCAGAAGAAAGAAAGTCATATACATCTGGGATTACATGAGGGTGAGTAAATGAGAGAATTTTCATGTTTGAACTATTCTTTTAATTGAATGTCAGTAACAGAAATCTGATTACAAGAATTAAAAATGTAATGTGTTACATTACTTTTATGACTAAAAAGTAATTATATTACAGTAATTATGTTGTAATCAGATGACACTCAACACTGGTTAGGGTTTTTTTCAAATCTCTAGTCTTAAGTATGAGCAATATGAAAAGTGATCAATGCCTCAACAAGCACCTTTCAGTAACTTACTAGACTAAAACAAAGACCCTATAAGGAGGAGACAGACCACTCGTAGAAAAAAGAAAAGTCACAAAGTTCACTATGGTAAATTACTTTAAAAGTAAATGAAGCGTAAGCTTGTCACACAGTTTTGAAGATTTTGGTCTTATTCCATTCAAGTAGGTACGAGCTGCCCTAAAACATAGCCACCCAGGGACGTTACCAAGAAGGTTGCTAGGTGAACTAAATTGACCCTTTACTAAGCTCCACCCCCTTGGTAACCGTTGCTCACTCTGACAAGTTTTGCAGAACTTCCCATAAGAATAAATGGGAGATTGCTGTTAACGGCACGGTTTTTGTAAAATATTCACATAAACTGAAGGGATATTATTTTTGTGTGGGCCGGAATGAAGAGTGGCATTGCAAAGTATTTTTATCTGACATTTTCTTTAAAAAGATTGTTAAATTACACATTGATTAAAAACAGTGTGGAGACTGTGAATCAGAATACAGGTAAATGATTATCAAAGTGACCTGAAAAGAGAAAAGTGCAATTTGACATTGATTACAAACCTGATAACATTAGTGTAAGTGAACAGCACTTCTCGTAACGTCACTTCTCAAAACACAATATGGTGCTGTGAACTCTTTATTTTTATTATCACCTCTACTGTTAACTGAATCAATACATAAATGAATTGAGTTGTAATTTACCTTGGAGCAAATGTAGGTGTCCTTTCTGATGTTATACAGTACATGTTCATTTTAGACACATAGTTTAAACCATAACAAGCTCTATTGCAATATTTAATTAAAGATTTTAAAATAGATAAAAGATCAAATACTTTTTCAATAAAATTTACAACTTACAACTACCAATACACACATGACTCCCACTGACTCTCATTAGAAAAAAGTAAATGCTTGTCAGATGAAAATAGCACATGGTAACAGTTGCAAAATAGGATTGGTCAGTAACTCATTTAGGGCGGGCTTAGCAAAGAGTCAGTTGTTTTTAAAAAGAATTGTTTAAAAAGCAAGGGTAGTAGCACATGCAGTGTTTGGATCAGGCATACAGTACTACAACGTAAACAACATATAAGAAAATAAATGTTACTGACTCGGTACTCGGGATCAGGGAAGCATTCCTGCACTCTGTGGTAGAGTTGATGGAAAGCCTGGCAGATGAGCAGAGGGCAGTAGGAGGCAGACTGCTGGATGGAGGTGAGCAGTTCAGAGAGGTACGACTTCAGGAGACTGGAGCTCTGCTGAATAACATCCGATTCAGTCTGCTGACGATGCAAACCAGCACACCTACAATACCAGATAGGAGACTCTGAAAAAACTTGCCCTTTTGAACTTGAATCACTTAAAAAAACTTTAAGATAAAAGGACATAGTTGAGTTGTTATTGTCTAACCCAGCCTCTTTCAGTTCTACTTTACTGGGGTCCAGTTCCACATATTTCTTTTCTTCAAAGATGCGGTTTATAATGGGGCCCAGAAGCCGGTGCAGATACTGCATCCCAGCCACCTGCAGAGAGCGGAAGACAAAGATGACTTTGTGTTATATTGCACATAACCACATTACAAAAACTGCTAGAGTAAAAAGCCTTAAAACAGCAGGAGGTTTCAGTCAGTATGGATGTGCAACACAGCAAAAAACAAAAATAAATAAATAAATAAATAATTTGATGTACCTTTAAAAAAGACTCCATAGACTTGGATGCTAATGAATTACTGCGGAATAGAGTGTTGGGCTCAGCTGAAATATAACAAAGAAAATTATAGCATCAATCCCAGTATTTACTGTATAAACTAGAAAGTTTTGGGGCAATTTTGGTGTTGCCAAATGAACATGAATAACATTTTGTGCCTAATATGCTTACTAGTCTTTTCCAGCTCCAGTTTGAATAGTACATCCAAGAACTCCTTGACAAGCCCTTGACCCAAAAACAGCTTCACCAGATTATTAGCCACTTCCTGTCTGCTCTCTGCTGTAGTGGTCTCGTCAATCAGCATGATGAGATCTGGCCAGTTGCCCTGCAATTAACAGTCATTTCAGACACAAATTAGCTCAAAATTGAAAATATACTCAGTGCTTCAATATGCACATAAAAGATTTAAGAAAATATATATGTTAAAAGCGTTAGTAGGGAAAGATTCATACTTTATTGGTTGTTTACCTGTACAACAATTTAACTAGGGAATCACCGATATAGAAATTTTGCTGATACTGATAACCTATACTTATTTTATTATATGACAGATTACCAATATAATGGCTGATATTATACCAAATCTATACAGTTTCACCTGTATTTGAACATAAAAAACCATACACACAAAGTCACATACTTCAAGCAAAATCAGTAATCAACATATCATAATGTACAGTACAGTAGAAATATGGATAAGTGTTTAATACTTTTAAAATCTGGCATAGTAAAAGAGTGTACTGTTTAAACTGGAAAAGAATATAACCTGATATTATCTGCTGATATTAATGCAAATCATGGCCGATACTGTCATGGTGACCGATATACTGTATATTGTGCATCCTTAAATTTAAAGTGATAGTTCACCCAAAAATGTAAAATTCTCATCATTTACTCACCCTCACATCATCCCAGATGTGTACTACGTTCTGTCTTCTGCAGAACATAAATTAAGATTTTAAGAAGAATATCTCAGCTCTGTAGGTCCATAAAATGCAAGTGAATGGTTACCAGAACTTTGAAGGTCCAAAAAGCACATAAAGGCAGCATAAAAGTAATCCATACGGTTCCAGTGGTTAAATACATGTTTTCAGAAGCAATATGATAGGTGTGTGTGAGAAACAGATCAATATTTAAGTCATGTTTTACTGAAAATATACACTTTCACTTTTACATTCAGCCACCTAGATTGATAGTAAAAAGGACGTAAATATTGATCTGTTTCTCACCCATACACCTATCATATTGCTTCTGAATATATTGATTTAACCACTGGAGTCTTGTGGATTACTTTTATGCTGCCTTTATGTGCTTTTTGGACCTTCAAAGTTCTGGGCACCATTCACTTGCATTGTGTGGACCTACAGAGTTGATATATTCTTCTAAAAATCTTCATTTGTGTTCTGCAGAAGAAAGAAATTCATGCACATCTGGGATGGCATGAGGGTGAGTAAATGATGAGAGAATTTTCATTTTTGGGTGAACTATCCCTTTAGCAGTAGCAGTATTCATTCAGACACTATTACAGTACACAGTTACAGTTTTTATTTTATTATATATATATATGCATTTTAATTTCATAACAAAATTTCATCAAATTGAATTGAGTAATGTTTAATCAAATCAAATAAAAACTATATATTTTAAGTTTTAAGTTTTATTAATTTAATTTTGTTAAACATTACACAATTCAATTTGATAGTATTTTGTTATGAATTTGAAATGCGTAAATGTTTTTTGAATGATCACATGCATACAAATAAGATCCCATAACACAGAGTGCCACACTTCACAATCCAAACTCAAAATAAAGTCTTGCTCTTTTGTTATGAGGAATATGCAATGTGAATTTAAGAGATAATGTGTCATATTCCCTGAGATGAGACTCACGTTGAGCTGAGAGCCGACTGATTGACTGAGGAGCTCTGTGAGTGGCTTGTAATGGCTGGATGGCAACACAACCTCGTCTCGAAGCCGAAGCTGCAGCCGCAAAGAACCCAGATTTCCTCTAAAAAAGAGAAAAAGAGAAGAGAAGAGAATTGCAATAACACATAACAATATTCCTTTAATGCCATTTATTTTGTAGGAGGCCGTAACTACCCTTCCAAAAAAAAAAAAAAAAAAGAAAAGGCACCATGGAACGGTGATGTCAGATGATATTAGCAGGGTACTTTTATATATACCATGGTACTGAAAGACTGACAATCATATGCCATGTTAAACCAAGGAACTTAAAAAAATACCATGGTATTAACATGGTACTTTTTTTGTTAGTGCCTTGGCAAAAGCTCATTTCTAAGTATTGGTGGCAGAAGCAGCTCAAAGCTTCTGAGACTAAAACTGGAAGTTTGACATGATTTACAGATAATTGTTGCACTAACAAAGTGGTAGCCTGCAGTTGTTACCTCAAGGATCTACTTGATCTAACCAACAAAAACTTTCAGTGATGTAACCAACAGGTTCTAACGAAAACGATAATGGGAACAAAGTGATTTTCAATTGTTCCAGAGTGAAAACGTTTTTAAATACTGGTAACCGGTTATAACCGGTAAATTTAGTTCTGATAATTTTTTTCATGAAACTAAAGGCCAAAGGTTTTATCACAGTTAATTTTTGGAATTACACGACTTCATGTTGCCTGAAAAAATGAAACATGTGCTTTGAGGAAACTCCTGACTCACACATTTCTTTGCCTTATTGCACGTTGTGGATGTCACATCCTGTCGCACCTTTTTAACAATTAAGTACTACATATACATGCACGGTTAATCCAGATACAAGGAAAACATTATTAGAGGTAAAAAGTTCATTTCTCAGTTGTTTCCAAGTCTTCACTGAATTATTGTTAGATATGATGCATTAATGCAGATTTGATGCTGCAGTGTTTTGACTGAGAAGCAGATCTTTTATTAAAATTATAATTAACTGTTAATTATATGCTGATAAATCCACAGGATATACACAGGAAACAAATGTATTGCTTATTTTAGCTTATTTTGGTGAGGCAAGTGGATTATTTTGGGCTTGTTTTTCCAGACCAGGTTGCTTGTTTCTGTTGCGAGATCTGGCAACACTGCAATTGGTATTTCACCCACCCCTTAGGTCCTGTCATTTTAAAAAGAATGGTATTAACCGTTCATTTATTTTGTTCTAACCGGAAAGGAGGCTGCGGAACTTCTGAACCGGAATGAAAAAATACAGTTTTTGCTCAGAATAGTTTTTAGTCCCTGGTAACCAGGTAAATTTTGTCACATTTATATATATATATATATATATATATATATATATATATATATATATATATATATATATAATGTATTGGGAAAAGGCAGTTAATTTAGATATAAAACATATTTACAGTGTGGTGATTGATTCCATTTTGTGTTTGCCTTGTCTCTATGTACACATCCTGTACTATAACATAAGACCGTGCATAAGCAATTAAGCACCTACTGTATAAGATGTTCAAAATGATTTGATTATTTCTTCAAATAAATTTGCAACAAATACTTTTTACATTTAAAAAAACAAACAAACAAAAAAAAAATATTGTGTAATAAATGATCACAAATGTCCTATAGATTATAAATATGCCCTTATCCTGTCTTAATCTATAGAGAACATTATCAGAGGGGATGTTCATGATGACATCTGGGAAATAAAATACAGTAAAACCTTTCCAGGAAGGCAAACAACATTACATGGAATGACTCCATTAAGCACACTGTTCTGAGCACAGTACACAAAAAAAGCCAAACAGTAAATGTTATTACAGTGAGTGTCAGGGTGACTGTGTTTTCTGGCGCTGTCATGATGGAACAGAAAATGAGGGCATTGTGGCAGCCGAAATGAAAAACACAATATTGCTGCAAGCATTTGCAGACAATTTGTCTTCAGAATGGTATGTCTCACACTGAAGTAAAAATGGCTTTCGGTGTAGGCTGACCACAGCTGTACAATCCTAGATTCTGTTTGTAGAGTCCCAATGTGTTGGTTTTACTAACCATCACCCAGAACAAACCAATCAAGCAGAAACTGGTCCTATGTTTATCTGTATGCAGTGTGGCCTAATCAGTGTCGTTAAGATTCAAATGTTTGAATTGTGAGTATTGCATAGGCATAGGTATAATTTGCACCCCCTTATTAGACCCAGTTGTGACACATTGTTCACAAAACAATATGGGTAGAAATATGCCGCACAACCTCTTAAAGTTAACATGAAGCACTTTTCACAACCCCATTTACTGTAACTTCCATTAAGTTACGTCTTTCCAAATAAAATAAGTAAAAATATGCGATGCTAGCTTTGTAGATATGTTATCTATAATAAATGTATTGGATCGCAAAAAGTAGGTGTTTCATATAGTATGGAGCCATGTGGTTAGAAGGGAGGTGTTGGAAAAATTATAAAGGCATTAGCCAAAATGGAAGCTTGTACAATTTGCGAACTTTACATATTTTTTTTCTTTTTTTAAGATTGCTACAAAAAAAATTTTTTATGGAGTAACTTGAACTGCTGTATTGTGCACAGTAAGACCAGAACATATATTAAGAAAGTATATAGGGTCAATTTCAGGGACCTTGCTAAAAACTCTTTTGAATTCTTCCAAAGGAAATACAGAGTTGTAGGTGCTACACACAGCTAGGAACAGCACAATCTGGTGTTTTTTTGTTTGTTTTATTTTGTTGTTTTTTTTGTCACAAACTCACCAGGACTGAGTGTGGCAAGTTTCTGTATGCTGAAGGTTGAAGTGTTATATGGATGGTAGTGTGTTAATGTCACGGTCCTGTAACCTTGTCAGGTTGGGTTTCTGTCTGACTGGACCGTGGCATTATCGTCATCTGTCTGTCTTGTGTTTCATGTACGTCCTTTGTGTGAGCACATAGGTCCAGTTGTTGGTTACCACCATGTGAGAGTTACTGCCGTGCGCTCTCCGGTGATGTCACGGTCCTGTCACCTTGTCAGGTAGGGTTTTGTCTGACGAGGACCGTGGCATCATCGTTCCCTCTTTGTTTTGTTCCAAGCGTGTTGTCGTTTTTGCCCTCATGAGTTTCAGGTACCACTGGCATACGGAATCAGCGTTTCCATGATTGTTTCCATGGGAACGCTGATCATGCCAACTTTCAGCTGCAAGCGGCACCTGCCCCTTGTTTGTTCATGCCTATATTAATCCCCTCGTGTGTCATGTCCTTGGCTGGACTGTTTAATGTTAAATGTAGTTAGATGTTGAATGTTTAATGTTGCTCAGAGTAGAGTGTAGATTGTAGTGTAGATTGCCTTCCAGTTTGCTGCATGTCAGCTGGGCTTCCATGGAGGATACTATTATTTGTTGTAAATAAATCCTTTGAACTGTTCCTCTGCTCTTGGGTCTGTTTGTTCTCACTATCGCTCATTACAGTTCATGTATACAGAATGAGTCATTTTTGCAGCTTAATTTCAATAAATTGCCTTTTTAGATGGGGAAGTTCTGAGTTCTGAAAATTGTTTTCATTACAGATCAACCTTTTATTTAAAAAGATCAAGGGGTATTTGATTCCTCATGATATGATGCATTTAAAGTTTCAAACCCAATATGGAGTGGTTCAAAACATCAACACATTTTTTTTTCCAACGGAGATGATAATAGTATGTATATTTCTCAACTAGTACATACAATCACTCTATACACCACATGCTCTCTCTCTGTAAAGATGGGTAATACACAAGGGAAGGTGGGAATTGGACGGCAGTATGTGTGTATGGATTGCCAGTCACTAAACAGCAGGCAACAGACGGTGGGCTGTCAAAAACCCAATCAGGAAGAAGACGGTGAGGGAGCGTAAAGAGGAGGAAGAGAGAAAATAAACAAAAACAACAACAGCTTGATTTGTGCACTGAGATAAGAGCGGATCACCTGAGGGAAGCGAGAGATTACAGGAGCTTAATGGAAAACTTTTCTTCAGAATGATATCAGTGTGAGTATAATAACCCAAACAAACTTCTGAGAGAAAGATCACTAATCACTTCAAGGATGTTCTCGTGAGGCATGAAGAAATATGGAAATAAGTTCAGGTAAGGGATATATATATATATATATAGGGACATGATGAATCAGAAATGAATTACAAACAACAATGCTTTTGTTCTTGCAGGTGGACAGAAAGCCACTGTGAAATAATCCTTTGTTCAGGATTGGCTGTGACATTTTAATTCCCATCTTGTTGTTTTAAATCTGGTAAGAGTAGAAAAAAGTAAAAATGTTTTGCTGAACATGTTTCAAAGCAGCTAAAATCAGTTAGATTTTTATATATTTGAAATATTATAGTTTTATATATATATATATATATATACACACACACACACATATATATATATATATATATATATATATATATATATATATATATATATATATATATATATATATATACTTTAGGTTATCGATATTAATAAAATGTTACAACAAAAGATATTTTATACTTTCTTGTTAAAAACAAGTTAAACATGTTGATTACTGGATATGGATTTTTTGTTTTCACTAAGAGCAATTACAATACTAAAAAAAATGTATACTCATTACAGATATTTCAATGACTTTTTCAGGCCTTGATATCACAATTTTAAAATTCCCTGATATTTCTAGGTTTTCCATGACAGTGGGAAACCTGTTTGTAATAGTTCATCTACAGTATTTATAATTGATTATTAAATTCTGTACTTGATGCAGGACAGTTTTATACCCCTAAATATAATATAATATAATATATAAAACACCATCCAAGTAGGGCTGGGCGATATGGCAAAAAAATTAAATCTAGATTTCTTTCAAGCTTAAGGACGATTTACGATTTGATTTTCCTACATTTAAATTTTTTTTTTTTTAAACTCTAACTCCAACAAGATTCAAATAACATGTTCCTTATTAGAATGTAAGGCAACCTGGTTAGAAAAATCTACGTTTTTTCCATTATAGAAAACAAAGATGTGTAACAGAAATGCACAAAAAAAGTGCAACATACAGAAAGTTGTCAACAGCGTAAAAGTAAAATACATTTAAATCTAATTTATTTAAAATAACGCTGATGTTCAGAAATAATAGTATAAAATAAGAAAACTACAAAATACCTCAAAGCCAATTTAGGTATCATTTTTATCTAAATCAAGTCCATCTAGAAAGTTGTCTAGAAATCAATATCTAGAAATAGTCATGTTTATCTAGAAAGTATTTTTAGTATATAAATCAATTTGTATGTATAACCATAAACACCTGCAGACAGAGTCCAGATATCAGACAAATTTCAGTGTAGTTGAAAACACAAGAAGCAAAAATCTCAGTTTAAAATAATGATGTCCAGTCAGTACTGTGAACACGCGGCACCATCTAGCTGTACACGCTGAGCTGACATATCAGAAAATGTAGCTTAGTGCTTCATAACTTACACAGCATACACAGAACATAGTTAGCCTATTGTTTGATTAAGCCGGTGTAAACACGCATGATATATGAAGTCTACCTACAATCACACTGTACAAATGTACTGGAAATATTACCGGCTTTTATTTCGGTCTCCGTGTTGTTAACCTATGTTACGTTGGAGCGCGCAGCAGCACATACTTCCACACACGTTCATCTTATTAGATTGAGGGCAGCATCAAGCCTAGTGCTGTGAACATTTGTTTTTCTCTTTTATATTCAGCCATTGGAGGATTGACAGTGTATCTAACTACAGCGTCTGCTAATATTTTATGCAAAACCTCAATTTCACAATTTAATTTTTTTTTAATCGTGTCAAAAACGTAAATTTGAATTTATCGAAAAGAATCGCCCAGCTCTGCATACATATATTCCAGTGACACCACTCTAAAACATTTTGATAGAAGGTTTCTTAAAGAAAGAAAGCAGTAGGTAACTATAATCCTGAAATTGTGGACATTCAGTTCATGTATGCCTTTAATAATATCCCTTGATAAGATATACGTCCTTATGGAAAGATCCAGTATTTTTAGCTCTACAGAGAAAACTGTGTACATATGATACAAAAACAATGAAAATGTGTTCTCTTACATGTACCCTGTATTTCTTGAACATTTATACAATATTACACTTTGTCTATAAAACACATTATAAAGGTGTTTAAACCAAATCTGTTCATCATTGAATATGTGCTGCTTGAACTATGTGACTCATAGAAGAATTTGGCCAACAACCTTTCCCAAATAATGTCGTGCATGAAAAAATGAACAAATGAATTAAAATAATTTGTCTGTCCCATGAGGAAACAACTCTGTCACACTGACACTCCGTGTCCCCCAAAACACTCTCTCCCTTCATCTAGCTGCACAGGCGCACATGCTCTCTGATGACGCATCGATTTTGTCATCGCCCAACCGAATCCCCCTAACAGGAGTTTTTACTTAAGCCTTTCCACTCCACTCCTCCACTGCCAGCTTGAGATATAATCCACACTGTCCATCCACGTGGCCAAATGATCTCTTATGGGTGGAGGCAAACGAAAAGAAAAAAAATCCCAGGATTTAGCCAGGGAAAGGATTAGTACTTCCTGTCAACACATGGACCAGAACACACATGCGTAACATAGTGAAAGGGAAGAGTGAAAAACAATCCTCCAATAGTAGGGTTACCACAGTGTATGGTGTTACCGGTTTTACTCGGTACAAGGGAACTTCTAATATCAATACAATAACCTAACAAATAGAATAACATTAAATAAAGAACAGTTGCCTAATGAAGAGTTTGCGACCCATGATAAATGATCCTAAATAACGCATTGAAAGCCAGATGTTCTTTACCAATGTATCAAATTACACAGGCAGCAAAGTATGCGCACTGACAGAAGATGTTTAATTGCAGGTAGCAAATATAATGTGCATGGTTGGTAACTTTAAGACATCTCGGATTCAGAATAACACAAGAAATGCTGTTAGACACACAGACACATGCTTGAAGAAACACACTTTATTATATTTTTAAGAACAAATGACAGAAAAGCACCGTCTATGCACATGTCTGATGCACTGTTTTTTCAGAGGCATGCAGTCTCGTGGAACATGCGTATGTAAAGGGTTCTCATTCTTTCTTTGTTTCAGCCTTCTGAACATTTTTTGCAAGAATAGTATTGTCTCAATTCGCTTTATTTCCACAGAGCAGTTCATTGTGAGTGCAACTCTGCAGGGTCATTTTATATATAGCCTATACATCTGTGATTAAATCATAAAATAATACAAAAACACGATTACCTCGAACCATGCTTTATATTTCAGTGATAATTATAATCATTATAATTATTATATATACATTTATAATTGTTTTAGATCTTAATTTGTATTAGTAATTTTCCGCCTGTTGTCATAGACGGACAATTGCATGACGGTAAATGGAAAGGTGGTTATATATGATCATTTTCTTTTGACCACTTTGTTATTTTAATTTATTTACATTTTTCATTTTTTAAATAAATACATTAAATGGGGGAGTCACGTGATGCCATGCAAGGATCGGTCATGTGAACAGCAAGCTCTGAGCACTTTGCTAGTTTTAATACTTTTTATGACATAAACCGGTGAGATTCGATACACTCTGTTCCATAACTATATTTGGAGGACAATGTGTCAAAGAATTCAAAATCCTCGGGCTCTGGAGACATTAAAAGACACTTACGTACTCAAGCTGATGCCCCCGAGCAGGCCACGGGCCTGGGAGTCGACTTAGTCGGGGAAGTGCGGGAAATGCGGCGGGAGATGCTGAACATGTCGGCAATGCTGACAAAGGTTGTTGCTGACTTGGAGGATCTTGCTGTGATACGTCGATCGATCACCGCCATGGAGTTCACTGATGTGGTTACAAGAGTGGGGGATGTCAAGAAACAAGTCGATTACCTGGAGTCTTTGGAGAAGGAATTATCTGCTAATCTGCTAGCAACCAAGGTGGATTTGGAGCATTTCTGGGAGAAGTAGGAGGACATGGAAAACCATAGCCGGTGGAATAATGTCCGTATCGTAGGAGTCCCGGAGGGAGTAGAGGGACAGGATATGGTTAAATTCCTAGATGGGCTCTTTCCGAATCTACTCAACATAGCAGGCCAAAAGCTGGAAATAGAGCGAGCTCACAGGGTTCCTGCTTGGTGATCCACAGAGGGAGACAGGCCCCGATAAATTCTGGCCAAATTTCTGAGATCATCCGATAAAGATCTTGTGTTACGTGAGGCGAGGAGTAAAGGAAGTATTTCTTGGAAGAACCACAGCATTTTCTTGTTCCCAGACTTTGCGAACTCGACAAGAGAGAAACGTGATAGATTCAAGGAATGCAAGAAACATTTACATCAATGGAAGGTCGCTTTTGCACTGATATTTCCAGCCAAATTGAGAATAGATGCTAAGGATGGCCGTAAAATAGTCACATGCCCACAGCAAGTGATGTCCTTCATAAAGTCAATGGTGTAAGTCAACTTGTTGTACTCACGTTCGCTTGACTGTTTGAGGAACCTATGCACTTTTTTTGTGCTGGTTCCGCCTAGTGGCTGGAGTTTATTTTGTAGAGTAACACACCTTCAGGACAGTTTTATGGATGAATCTACACGCTCTTTGTGCTGCTTCCGCCTATCGGTTGGAGTTTATTTTGTGGAGTATTTCTTGCAAAGTCAATGGAGTAAGTCAACTTGTTTTACTCACGTTGCAGCCAAGTGGGCCGGCTCACTGAACATTTGCTTGACTGTTTGTGGAATCTGTGCACTTTTTTTGCGCTGGTTCTGCCTAGCGGCTGGAGTTTATTTTATAGAATAACACACCTTCAGAACAGTTTTATGGATGAATCTACACGCTCTTTGTGCTCATTCCGTCTATTGGCAGGAGTTTGTTTTATAGATTATCTTTTAATGTGTAATTCTGTCTCACAAAATTTGTATAGAAACACCGGACTTGAGCAATTCAATGGCAAAGTGGTCGCGAGGTTCTCATAGGCATGCATGGACTGTTTGAGTTTGGAGGGACGTACGCCAGTTGGTGCTGTTGTGTGCGAGATGAATGCGCACATTTTTTGTTTTTTTTTCTGTTTGTTTGGTTATGGGAGATGTTCGGGCTTTGATTGTTGCACTAATTTTGGAATGTGATCTTTATAATCTTGTTTTTGACACACAATCTATTTTTTCTTATATGTCAAAATGTCAAATGTTAATATGAGTGGATTGTCTCTCTCCACGTAGAATGTGAATGGGTTGGGGCACCCCATAAAAAGAAGGAAGGTTATTTCTCTTCTTAAGCGAAAGAAATATGATATAGTGTTTCTTCAAAAAACGAATCTTTCTCCGCAGGAAGCTGAAAAATTTGGGAGGATATAGGGTGGGCATGTATTCTTTAGTGCTGGCTCGAGTAAGAGCAGGGGAGTCATTATGCTGATAAGTAAACATCTACAAATGTCTCAAACAGATTAAAGATAAATTAGGAATTATTGTTTTAGCTGAAATTCAGGGACAAAATCTTATTTTGGCTAATATTTATGCACCTAACACTGATGATCAGGGCTTTTTTATAGATCTTGAAGGGATGTTGCAAGCTGCTAGCACCCCGCATGATATAATATTGGGAGGAGACTTTAATCGTTTGATGGAATCAGTCCTTGATCATAGTGAAGCAAAAGTGTGCAAGCCCCCTAGAGCAACATTGTTGCTTCACAGTATGTGTAAAAATCTTGGTCTTAAAGATATTTGGAGACTTTTGAACCCATCTGGTAGGGACTATACATTATTTATCAGTCCATATGATTTACTCTAGAATAGATTTAATAACGTAATGAATTTACAGACCTTGAAAATGTAAAAAGTCTATATAATTATGTTTCTGATTCCAAGGAGTCTTGTGGAGTGTCTCACAAAATCCATGTTTAAATAGATAATCTCTTGGGGATCTGAGAAAAATTGCTAATAAGGACACAGGAAGTAAAGAATACATTTTCAAACTTGTCAAGTTTTGCCTCCTACTAATTAAACTTGTTTAAGTTGTAGGGCATATGGGCAAAAGAATGAAAAATTTCTACGAAGAATGACTTGAATCCAGGATTTACACTGATACTTTCTTCCAAGTTATAAAAACTAAGACACAGAGGCCCGCAGTCCACACTGGAATTCCTCAGGGCAATAAATTTAAAGATGGCACCCTAAAGTTTGAATCAACCATGTGGAAATTAGACGAAATGCACATCTGCCTAAACTTAACAGTCTTGAGAACAAAGCAAGTTTCTCCAGGATAGCACAAAACCTTCTTTTACACCCCCTTCTTTAATTATCTTGAGGGGAGGACACTTTGACCACAGGCCCTCTGAAAAGCTGCCTTTGATTGGCATGGAGCCTCTTCGGGGTGTGAACCCCTGTCTGGACAACTCTCTGTTCTCTTCTCTCTCTTTTCTGCTCGATGAATTGCACACACGTGACGGGGAGTCACGAGTCTCCCTTGCGGGAGGCCCTGCTTCAAAGCCCCGCCTGATCATTCCAGCACTGAACTATACAGCATCCACGATCTTAAACAGAGGTCCGAAACATCGACGGAGCACAACCAGAACTTTCTATGGACCCAACCAAAGAACCAAAGCAACGCAACGAAATGCAATGGAACGTAAGTACACCTCCAGACTTTTGCTAGAAAGTGCTGGTGTTTTATTGAAATACTTTGGGTAAGCCGATTGCAAATCGAGGTATATTAAATGAAGTATTGATGGTTCTCAGGGCTTGGTCTATAGACTCATAACGTTAAATTTTCTTTGTTACAGATCATTTCCATTCACCTTCTGTTACAGCTTTCTCACCAACCTGTTTTTATTTTTGTCTATGTGTGTTAGTTTAGTTTTATGTTGTAGATTAGCAATAAAGTCTTGTTTGTATTCAAAGATAATTTGACTGTGGTATATTTTGAAATAATCTCATCAATTGATTCTTAAGATCTATGTGTCATATTATTTTCAATAGCTATGAGAATAATATTACTCTAAAGAGTTAACAGATGCGTCATATCAGCTCAGCGTGGCCGAGTGATTAGACTTACACCTTAATTCTTTCAATATTCCCTGAATTAATAATAATTCCCTTCTTGAACCAAAATTCTTTACATATGAATTGTGAGCAGATATAACAAGCCTGTTGTATTACATATTTAATGGTGGAGATTTTTTACTCAGATTTCTAATCTGATCATTTGTCATTTATCCTTCATATTATGGTGGTTGAATGCGGCCAGGATTCTTAAACGAATTACATATAATATTTGCATATAAAATCCTACACATTACTGGTGAAAATATGCGGGCAGTTTAATTTAAATGGTGAGCATATTGCAAATCACTCTTTGTGCTGTATTTTATATAATTCCCTACATACTATTGGTGATGAATGCTGGCAGTTGTAAATATACCCTGCCACAAAGTCGCTAATTTCCTACAATGCTGAACTACTTCACTGTTTATTTATTTAGTCCTGTGGTGTAACGCCTTCAGATAATATGAGAGAGAAAGAGATTTTCAGCATTAATAAACACAAAATAAGTTAAATCATTTCTTATTTATGTGGATGTTAGCATATGGGAATCTAATTGTTGCAAACAATGTTTAAAACAACTGAATACCTTGAAATGTACTGCTCAAATCCTGCTAAGCATTTTTCTAATTTGATTGTTGTACACACAGTTTTCATTAAAGGGATAGTTCACCATTATTTACTCACCCTCATGAAATCTCAGGTGTGTATGACTTTCTTTCTTCACCAGAACATATCTGAAGAAAATTATTAAATATCTCAGCTCAGTAGGTCCTTAAAATGCAAGTGGGTGGTGAGCCGACTTTTGAAGGTCCAAAAATCACAGACAGTCAGCATAAACGTCATCCATATGCCTCCAGCTGTTAAATTAATGTCTCATAAAGTGACACGGTCGCTTTGGTGCGAAAAAGATATTTAAGTACTTTTTTTTAACTCAAAATCATGCTTCCGGTCAGAAGCCGTACGCACGTGGGACGTAATCGCATTGGCATTTGAAACACATGAGAACTGAGGCACGTGCGACACACATGGAAGAGCAGCGCTGTTTACAACTGTGTAGGAGGAACGCTGTACAGAAGGTTAATTGGTTTTGGTTTAGATCTGTATTTATCTGTTTCTTTACTCACAATGGTGCATTTGTGTGCTTATCCTGGATGTCTCAACCGAGAGAATGTGAGATAACGTCCATAACATTCCAACGCGAATACCTCACACGAGAGACCGTGTCATCTCCACCCCCTCCTGAAGCTTACAGAAAGCGATGATTTAGAGACATGATAAACTGGTAGAAATTTGGCAATTGGTATACATTTTGGATTATCATCTGTATCGTGGTTATGCAAAACTGCCACCACATGGAAGAAATGTGCACTTCATTCTATTCACGTAACATGTACGCGGTACACATTCTGTTGGAGAAATAGAGGAGGAAGGCAGAGCGGCTTTATGTGAGACTAAGACATTTCAAGAAACAGGGGTTTTCAGGTACTGACAATTTTTCGGCAGCCGCCCAAGCTAAATTTCGGGCTGCTGAAGCAAATTCAATACTTCAGTCTCGCGTTGTGAATATGCTTCTCATCAGACACAATGGAGGAAGTCAAACATCTCAAATGGCGGGAGAGCCTGACATTCTAACAAACACTGACAAAGAAAACAACTGAAACAATGTGTCATGCGCCAACAATTATGTGTCATCTGTCATGCAGATTTTGTAAACTACACACAGGGTTGGGAGGGTTACTTTTTAAATATAATCCATTACAAATAAAGATTACTTGGTAAAAATGTAATCAGTAACTTAATCCAGTTACCTTAATAATGTTAATGTATTCAGATTTCTTTTAGTTACCTTTTTGATTACCTCAAGATCACATATGTGAATAAAGTCAAAAGAAAAGCTATATTTTCTCAAAGACATTTAATTATGTCTTCTGAATGTAAACAAACCATGTTTGAATAATGTTATGAGTGATGTAGCTATTATTATATACAGTTGTGGCATGGGGGGCATGGTCATGTGTCGGTCTGCGGGAGAGGGAGACCGGTAAGGCTCGTCACCTGGGCCGTAATTACCTCTAACACCTGTCTCTCATTATAGTGATGGCGGAGGGAGACCTGAAAAGGGATGCCAGAGCGTCAGAGTGGAGAGAGAGAGACAGGTGTTGACCACGCCCTCCATGCCACAACAGTATAAGAAAAAACATGAAAAACAGGGACACTGCCTCCTAATAGGAAAACAGAATATGAATTTATGTGAGACTAAGACATTTCAAGAAAGAGGGGTTTTCAGGTACTGACAATTTTTCGGCGGCCGCCCAAGCTAAATTTCAGGCTGCCGAAGCAAATTCAATTACATTAATTTCGCGTTCTGAATATTCTTCTCATCAGACACATGCAGCTGTGTTTCACGTGAGTTTCGTGCACGATATCACTGAAGCATGAAAGTGCGTGCAAGTCAAGCAGGATTCCAGATTAGGCTCCACACACAGACCGCAAGCAGCGGACTTTATCATTTTACGTCAGGAGGCTCTTTTGTTTTTTTTTGTTGTTGTTATAAATAAACATTTGTAATCTTGCTAGTAATCATAATTTGTACCAAATGTAATTGTAATCTGAATATGTTGGGGATTTATGTAACTGTAACAGATTACAGTTACATATTTTTTGTATCCTGTTATGTAACAACGTTACAAGTATTCCGTTACTCCCCAAGCCTGACTACACATCATCACCCCTAATAAAATTCAGTTCGAATAATGTTAGATATTAGAAAACAAACCGGCTTTGCTTTCAGATATTCAAATATTGACTTAAACCATTAAACTGAGATGACTTAAATGCATTAAGAGCCTAATGAATTGTTTTATAATAATAATAATACTAGTCAACAACATCAGACTGAAATGTAAAATTTAGCATTGTGGTAAGGTTGATTACCACATTTTGAATACCACCAATGTTTTTCAAGTTCCAAATAAGCGAAAATTATATAAGAGGTAGTTTTAGTTTATAAAGTATTTAATTCAATGACTGGAAATTTCAAAAATAAGCATTACAATAAGGTTATTTAATATATAACCAAATGTTTTTTGTTATTATTTATTTTTTTATTTTTTTATAAATGAACTACACTATATTGCCAAAAGTATTCGCTCACCCATCCAAATAATTGAATTCAGGTGTTCCAATCACTTCCATGGTCACAGGTGTATAAAATGAAGCACCTAGGCATGCAGACTGCTTCTACAAACATTTGTGAAAGAATGGGCCGCTCTCAGGAGCTCAGTGAATTCCAGCGTGGTACTGTGATAGGATGCCACCTGTGCAACAAGTCCAGTCATGAAATTTCCTCGCTACTAAATATTCCACAGTCAACTGTCAGTGGTATTATAACAAAGTGAAAGTGATTGGGAATGACAGCAACTCAGCCACGAAGTGGTAGGCCACGTAAAATGACAGAGCGGGGTCAGCGGATGCTGAGGCGCATAGTGCGCAGAGGTCGCCAACTTTCTGCAGAGTCAGTCGCTACAGACCTCCAAAGTTCATGTGGCTTTCAGATTAGCTCAAGAACAGTGCGTAGAGAGCTTCATGGAATGGGTTTCCATGGCCGAGCAGCTGCATCCAAGCCATACATCACCAAGTGCAATGCAAAGCGTCGGATGCAGTGGTGTAAAGCACGCCGCCACTGGACTCTAGAGCAGTGGAGACGCGTTCTCTGGAGTGACGAATCATGCTTCTCCATCTGGCAATCTGATGGACGAGTCTGGGTTTGGCGGTTGCCAGGAGAACGGTACTTGTCTGGCTGCATTGTGCCAACTGTGAAGTTTGGTGGAGGAGGGATTATGGTGTGGGGTTGTTTTTCAGGAGCTGGGCTTGGCCTCTTAGTTCCAGTGAAAGGAACTCTGAATGCTTCAGCATACCAAGAGATTTTGGACAATTCCATGCTCCCAACTTTGTGGGAACAGTTTGGGGATGGCCCCTTCCTGTTCCAACATGACTGCACACCAGTGCACAAAGCAAGGTCCATAAAGACATGGATGAGCGAGTTTGGTGTGGAAGAACTTGACTGGCCTGCACAGAGTCCTGACCTCAACCCGATAGAGCACCTTTGGGATGAATTTCAGCGACGACTGTGAGCCAGGCCTTCTCGTCCAACATCAGTGTCTGACCTCACAAATGCGCTTCTGGAAGAATGGTCAAAAATTCCCATAAACACACTCCTAAACCTTGTGGAAAGCCTTTCCAGAAAAGTTGAAGCTGTTATAGCTGCAAAGGGTGGGCTGACGTCATATTAAACCCTATGGATTAAGAATGGGATGTCACTTAAGTTCATATGCGTCTAAAGGCAGGTGAGCGAATACTTTTGGCAATATAGTGTATATGGTAATATATATCATTATCGTGATATACAATTAGTGATATCGTTAAATAAGATTTTGGTCATATCGTCCACCCCTACGCTAGATATCGATGGTGTTTTTGCTAACTGTCCGTGATTTTTGGAGCTTCAAAAATCAGATCACCATCCACTTGCATTTTAAGGACCTACTGAGCTAAAATATTTTTCTAGTTTTCTTCAAATGTGTTCTGGTGAAGAAAGAAAGTCATACACACCTGGGATATCATGAGTATGAGTAAATAATGAGAGAATTTTCATTTTTGGGTGAACTATCCCTTTAACTCATATTAATAGAGAGACTAGTGGAACAAACTAGTGGAATGAAAAAGTTGATTAAAAGTGGTGAAAAACTCAAAATTGTGACCAGCTACAGCCTAAAAAAAAAAACTCACTCTTTCCCTTATACAAATATATAAAGTTTAGCCAAAAAATATTGATACTGGGGGAAAAAAGCTAATGTCTACATCAATTTGTTGACACAATATTAGAGCTTTTTTATCCAAGACCCATTGTCCTTGTGTCATTTGCTTAATGTACTCCACCACAGGTAAGCTTTAAGGGTGAATACTTGTTTCTGTGGCAACAAAAGTTCAATGTTTGCTAAGACAATGTGAATAGTTGCAGCAAATCCAAGTACACTCACTCATATTCACTGTGTTTAGATTTGTCAGGCCCCAGGCGAAACCAGCCCTCCTCTTGCTGTGCAGACTGAAGCTTGTTGATGTTGAACAGGACCTGAAGGAAAATGATTAGTGACAATTAGCTGTCAAAGCAACCAAAGCTAAAGACAGCAATTGGAGCATTTATTATAGGGCAATGTCACAATGAACATCTGTCAGACAGAAGGCACAAATGGAGTGTTATGAAACTGTGACTAATATAATATTTAAAGCAAATATTAAATAAATAGTTCACTCAAAAATGTAACTTTTGTCATCATTTGCTTATCCTCAAGTAAATAAAATATCTTCCCCTCCACTATAGTTTTCACTCAATTAAAAAAGGCTAACAAATAAGCGTCTCACCAGACTTGATGTCATTGACAAGACGCAAGAACTTAGGATGCTTAATTGACGTCTAACATGCCGTGATGCGTCTTGACGCACTATTTTTGAATCGAACAAGAGCCTGAACGAGATTCGAGCACTATAGGATGGGTTTTCAGCAAATAACACCTTCAATTTTGGTCAGATCCCCACAAGTATGTCTTCAGAAGACTTAGGGGTGGATTCACTAAACAGTTGGGCCACTTTTGCGTGGTATTTCAGCACAAAGACCTGCACTTTTATTCACTAACCATTATCATTCCTTTCGTCCAAACATGTCTCCTTTCTGTGTAAATTAGGCTCTATATTATACAATTATAGATTGCGCATCATTCACAAAAATTGCCAGTTGCAATTTATATCGCACAATTATCGGCAGATGAAAGTAGGCGATAAAATGTATTTTATTTAACAGACATGTTTGTGTATATTTTCTATTGAACAAATCAGCATTAATTAATCAAATAATGATCAAATGATGGAGAAGGGTGTTATAACTTGGCATATATCCAGACACACAATGTAGTCAAGCACACTTTCAGGTGTCTGGATCAAAAGATTGGAGTTATGCTGTAGCTACGGTCCAGGCAGATTGTGTCAGATCACGGTTGTCTGCAACATTCTCCACAATATAATGCTAAGAATTGGCTCGGAATTGCACATGCAAATTGCGTTCATCAGAAATGTTGTTTGTGCGTCTGTGTAATCAGTCTTGCTCAACCCGCTCCGAGCAAGATTCGAACCGGCATCAGCCAGTATGGGAGGTGGGCACGCTAACAAGAGGGTTAAAGGCTACAGCCTCTAGTGTCAGTCACTAGTGTGCCTCTTGAGGCCAGGGTAGTGAGGTTTACACATACCACACAGCTATATCGTTCCAGCTGGCTCCCGTTACACTCACCCCCTAAACCTCACTCCCATCCGGGTCACAGCACCACTGTAACCAGTCCTGCTCGACCCGCTCAGTACGTGATTCGAACCGGCATCAGCCAGTATGGGAGGCGAGCGTGCTAATGAAGAGACTAAAGGATACAGCCTCTAGCGTCAGTTGCTAGTGCACCTCTTCAGGGCAGGGTAGTGAGGTTTACACATACCGCACAGCTATCACGTACCAGCTAGCTCCCGTTACACTCACCCCCCTAAACCTCACTCCCATCTGTATCATGGCACCACTGTAACTGGTCCTGCTGGATCCGCTCAGAGCGAGATTCGAACCGGCGTAAGCCGGCATGGGTGGCGGGCGCGCTAACGAGGAGGCTAAAGGATACAGCCTCTAACGTCAGTCGCTAGCGCGTCTCGAGGCCAGCAGAGTGAGGTTTACAAATACTGCATAGCTATCACGTTCCAGATGGCTACCGTTACACTCACCCCCCTAAACCTCACTCCCATCCGGATCACGGCACCACTGTAACCAGTCCTGCCTGACCCGCTCAGAACGTGATTCAAACTGGCATCAGTCAGTATGGGAGGCGAGCGTGCTAACGAAGAGACTAAAGGATACAGCCTCTAGTGTCAGTCACTAGTGTGCCTCTTGAGGCCAGGGTAGTGAGGTTTACACATACCACACAGCTATATCGTTCCAGCTGGCTCCCGTTACACTCACCCCCTAAACCTCACTCCCATCTGGGTCACGGCACCACTGTAACCAGTCCTGCTCGACCCGCTCAGTACGTGATTCGAACCGGCATCAGCCAGTATGGGAGGCGAGCGTGCTAATGAAGAGACTAAAGGATACAGCCTCTAGCGTCAGTTGCTAGTGCGCCTCTTCAGGGCAGGGTAGTGAGGTTTACACATACCGCACAGCTATCACGTACCAGCTGGCTCCCGTTACACTCACCCCCCTAAACCTCACTCCCATCTGTATCATGGCACCACTGTAACTGGTCCTGCTGGACCCACTCAGAGCGAGATTTGAACCGGCGTCAGCCGGCATGGGTGGCGGGCACGCTAACGAGGAAGCTAAAGGATACAGCCTCTAACGTCAGTCGCTAGTGCGTCTCAAGGCCAGGGGAGTGAGGTTTACATATACCGCATAGCTATCACTTTCCAGATGGCTACCGTTACACTCACCTCCCTAAACCTCACTCCCATCCGGGTCACGGCACCACTGTAACCGGTCCTGCTCGACCCGCTCCGAGCATGATTCGAACCAGCGTCAGCCGGCATGGGAAAGAACTGGCATGCAGCAAAACATGGAGAACTCTATAACTAACAATCTTGTGCAAAAGAAAATGTCTATTCTGTGTAGTCACCTTCCCCAGGAAGTCATTTCTGCTGACTAGGTCCCAGTCCCACACCTCCACACTCAACAGACTGTCAGCCAACATCTCATCCAGCTGAAACTCGAAACTCTCATTCCAGCGAGGGTAACAGGACTTTTTCACCACCTGCAGGAATCAGGGCCATGGTCATCAGTAACAGACAAACAGATATAACTGTGTAGCAGATGAAGCTGGAAACATATAGAAATACAGTATATCCTTACCGCACTCTCATATGTTTTGCCATTGTATCTCACTCTGACAAAAGGGTCAGAGGCCCCGTTGCGATCCTTTTTTGCAAGATCTCTAGAAACAAACACAAAAGAACATGACGCTGCACACAAATCCAAATGTAAACCTTATGCTTAAATAGGATTCCTTTGTCATTGTTTCTATAGTTTCACTGTCAAAACAAAATACACAAAACTGGCTAATTGGCTTTAAACCATAGAAGGTTTTAAAGCATGGATCAATTTAAATACATGATGATTATGTGCTAAAGTCATAACTAGATTTGATTTTTAATAGCGTTATTGATTTAATGTGTTACTTCAGTGTGATTAATTATATTAAATATATTACAAAGATTAACACAATTAATCATGTCCCCAGACAGTAATAAGGAATATTCCTACCATCAGAGCAATTCAAGCTTGAAGTACCACCTGTTTTCAGCAGGGGGCAGTAAGCTAAACTCTAGCTGTATAGGCAATGCGCAGCTGTACAGACAGAAAACCACACTCAGGCTTGGCCCATTGTTCAAAGGGGCCCCGGTTTTTTCCTGGCAGGAAGCAGATGGCCTAACCCCACCCCATCCCTAATCCTAACCATATGGTGCCTATAAGTACCCTGCCAGGAACAACCTGAGCCACCATTCTCCCATCGCGTTATGCTTGCATGACACTAGCGACAGCACAAGTTGAGGATGTGCTCTTGCGTTCAAACACAGCTGGATAGAGCACAATTACGAATACAGGGATCTCGAGACTAAGTTTCAAAGTTTCTATGTTTCAAACTATGTTTTACTTGACACAGCAACCTAAAACGCTGTGTTTATTACGCAATGTATTTTTTTGTGTATTTTTATCAGAATTATTATTTGTATTATATATATTATATTTGTCATTATTTAAATATAACTATTTATAATTATTTAATTGTAATAAATTGAATTATTGCTATTTGAGGGCTTTCTCTTAAAAACAATGTGATTAATTGTGATTAATTAATTAATTGACATATGTAATTTGATTACAAAAAATGTATGATTGACAACCCTAATTTTTATCCTTTTCGGAAGAAAATGTGAGTGGTGCTTCCCGTACAAAACTCACTGCAACGA
Source organism: Myxocyprinus asiaticus (assembly GCF_019703515.2). Taxonomy (NCBI): domain Eukaryota; kingdom Metazoa; phylum Chordata; class Actinopteri; order Cypriniformes; family Catostomidae; genus Myxocyprinus; species Myxocyprinus asiaticus. The sequence continues at coordinate 15,581,188 of NC_059347.1, read as the reverse complement.
TGCTAGGATGTAGTGGGTGGTTGCCAGGGCATTGCTATGGGTTGCTATGATGTTCAGAGTGATTTTAGCATTGCTATACGGTTGCTAGGGGGTTCTTTGTCTGTTGCTAGGACATTTCTATGTATTTGCTAAGATATTTTGGGTGGTTGATTGGTGGTTGCTTACTGGCCCATGCCACTAGACAGTGTTAGGTAGCAGCATGCGTTCAAGCATTATTTACTGTATCTCTATATCACAGACAGAGCTCAATTTAGGTACCAAAGTTTATTACTTTGATCTAGGGGATTGTTCAAATCTCTAAACCCTAAACCTTAGCAAGCACCAAGAAAGAACATGATTTTTTTGTCAGAAATCCTTTGCTGTTGAGGAAGCTCAGCTCCCCATAGCTCCTCACCTCGCCTCCAGCACTTGGCAGCAAAGCTTTCGTGGGATATCTCCATCACCGAGCACTGATATCTGCAGGTGAATCTCCCCTTGTACCTCCTCATCTGGGTCAATCTCCGTCAGGTTCATCCACCCGTCTACACCTGAACACAACATTACAAGGAGCTGAACATGTGGAGGTTGTAAACTGCAGAAGACTGGTTGTAAACATTGAAATGTATCACATAGAGGCCACTTTTATCCAAAGCTAATTACGGTAGGCTAAAAAAAAACAGGGCTCAGGGCAAAAATGCCTCTTTTTAATCTGTTATCTAACACTGGATATATTTTGAAATTTTATATTAGGTCCATGTAGTGATGGGTTCAGTGTTGGTTTTGTTTCTCAGAGAGGGGTTGTTGAATATGTAGCTAATATCAAAAACACTAAAATCCAATTCAAACTACTCCAAAATCTACTGTGATGGTAGACAGTAGAGAGATATATGATCTAACATTCTAGCAGAGCATTAATTGTGTTAAGATCTCATGTGCACTATTTACAGCTACTTCTGTATTTTATGTTGATTTGATTTTATAGGTAACAACCATAATTATTTAGATTTAGAAATTATTTGTAATTAAAAAAATGCCCCTGAATATAAATTCCAGGGGGAAAATATTGCCCTTAACAAAAGTGCCTCAACGGTCCTGTCACTTAAAGCGCCGTTCGTAGGTACAATGGTCCAGGTCCGACACTCAGCTTCCACTGCTCTATAATTTTACTTTATATATGCAAACTCACACACATACACATGATCTGATAAAGGAAAGTCAGCATGCACACAAACATATACACACACATGAGCCTAGGGTTGGGATAATTGTAACATATCATGCCCCTTCTCAGTATCTCTGGCTTTAAGAGGATTAGGGTAATAGAATTAATGGCCTTGCTGTATTTCTACATCTCACCAACAGTATTTACTGACATGAGACCTTATATCCATGTACTATACATGCATGTTAAAAGTTAAACAGGCCATTTACTACATTTCCTTTAGTCCACTAATAATATTATATTAGTCATGATCTTTGTGGCAAAAACAGTCGTGATTTAGATTCCAATGACCATTTTCCACACTCTCTCTGATCCTTAGCTCTGAAGCATGCTCTATGCAAGTTTGTGTGTGCAAACACTTGTTATGCAAGTGTTTACATGTCATGTTCTGCAACACCACTACACACTGTATTATTCTCAGCATTACCAGAAGGGGCGCTATATCGGGCTATAAATTTACCTCATCCACACAAATTGCCGAACTTAATAAGCACAAATAGACCTATATTTCAGTTTTCTAGAAAACTGAATGTGTTATTTGTTAGCAAAAGAAAAATGTGATTAATTGCGAGATTTAATTATAATATATATATAAAAAAAATATTTGAATCGCTTGACATCCCTGCTTTTTACTTTAGTAACCCTTCTGTATTTAAGAAATATGGCCCTGATTTCAGAGAGCAGTTCTTAAGTAGCTGTTGAAGGCCGTTTTTAACATTTGGCTAAGAGCTTGTCAACATGCTGGCTGATATCCCAAGGATCCAATAGACCACTCATGGCCAACCTCTCTGAATTTTAAAGTGAGGAGATTCTTTGGCTTCCCCTGATATGGACATGAGGTTTGTTTATCCCTGTGGACTGGTAGGCAGTTTTTTATCTCGATTAATATTCCAGCGTATCATTCGTCAAGGTCCGTTTACTTTATTGCTCTGTTGAGTGGCCCTAAAATAAATTGGGCCTGGCCAAGCAAAACCTTTCCACTTATCAGAATGGAAAGAAGGCTCCTTGCTGCTTTCGATGTATTAGTGTGGTTTCAAACGTGACTATCTGAAGTTTCATATATTTCATATTTTCGATTTTACAGTTTGAGCTGAATGAAGCTCAGTGAAATGTTAAAGCTTGAAATTTACCAGACAATACAGATTGATTTTAAAAAAACAGAAGAGAGAATGCTGTTGAAAAAACACTGTTTGTTGTTGTTGTTGTTCAAAAGACTGAAGTAGAGCGCAACAGAAGTAAAAATCCCATTCATTTTTTCCACAGACAAATTGAATTTCAACGATAACTTATAAACTTTTAAAGACAGACCATGAGCTCTGAGGTTGTTCATCGATGGTATACGCTTCCGTTGAAGTCATCAGTCTGCGTTATTTTAACATACGTTTTTAAAAATCATGTTTGATAGCAGAATTCCTGTAAACTATATTGTTTCTATACTTAAAATCAACAACTTAAAATCAATAGTTTTATATATTTCCATCGCTTTCTAATCGATTACATAATTCACAATGCTTTATGGCATTGTAGTTTGTGCCCTCGTCAAAGACGTTAAATACACAGTCTTTTGTCCAATTTTAAAATACTTTTTGCTTCAAAACAAAGTTTAATGTTGTGATTCACTTTGGAACTGGTTGGTTTGGTTCATGGCTTAGAACTCTTTTATGAAGGATTTTGTGAAAAGTCAATGGAAGAAATTAATGGGAAAAATACTTCCAGAACCCAGATGGCTGAAAACGTAGGCCTCTGTTGCACTCTGTCGAATAGAAAATGAATGTGATGCAAAATCGCTGTAATAGACAGTCTGTAATGGCCAATATTATGTTAAATCTTCCAGACTAAAACAACCAAATTGTTTTGGTTACAAAAACGTGATGACCATGCAGACATTTTTCCACAAACCACGGCCACAAGCACCCTTTGAAATCCATTTTATTAAAGGAAGAGATCTGTGAAAAAGGAGCTCTATTAAACTAAAAAGCTAAAATATTTACCACAATAATGTAACAGATATTCTCTGAGGTAATAAGAAAATGAAACATCAGTATTCAACCACTACACTGAACTGAGGTAGAAAGCATTGAGTGACAGTCTCTTGGCAGTTAAAGGTCTGCCTCATAAATATGTTCAAAAAGAATGGCCCACTCACACACACAAACACAGGGCCAACCTTTAAAGAGTCAAGGTCTCTGCTTCAAATAGATGCCAATACACTAGCCAAAACCCTTTATAATGCCTTATAGCACATTTATACTTCATCTGAACTTTCAGGCTAAATATTAAAAACAACAATGCAGAGGGGCCTGGGTAGCTCAGCGAATATTGACGCCGACTACCACAACTGGAGTCGTGAGTTCGAATCCAGGGTGTGCTGAGTGACTCCAGCCAGGTCTCCTAAGCGACCAAATTGGCCCGGTTGCTAGGGAGGGTAGAGTCACATGGGGTAACCTCCTCGTGGTTGCGATTAGTGGTTCTTGCTCTCAGTGGGGCGTGTGGTAAGTTGTGCGTGGATCACAGAGAGTAGCATGAGCCTCCACATGCTGTGAGTCTCCACGGTGTCATGCACAACAAGCCACATGATAAGATGCCCGGATTGACTGTCTCAGAAGTGGAGAAGACTGAGACTTGTCCTCCGCCACCCGGATTGAGGTGAGTAACCGCGCCAGCATGAGGACCTATTAAATTTGGGCATTCCAAATTGGGGAGAAAAGAGGAAAAAAAAAAATAAATAAAAATAAAAAAACAATGCAGAAACAAAATACAGTATGTAAACACATAATTATATTAATAATTATCCAGGTATGGTCAGAGACCATATATTTTTGACAATTCATGTTTTTTTTGAAGAGTGTTAACACTCCATTAACTTTAACACTCCATTCTCTTCCCACTTTAGTTATCATCTCTTTAAGTTTTGATCTCTCCTTACTATACTTTATATACTTCACAATCACATGCTCAACATTTTATTTACATTTATATTTTACGCATTTATCCATTTTTATTTTATTAATGATTAATAAAGTATTGTTTAAGTCTGTTTGTCCAAACTTAAGTCTGTAATAAATTACTTCTCTTCTGCATCTGTTATTGAATGTTTTGATTTTAACTGATGGTTGGATTTTGTAATATTCTCTACCTTTATTTATTTATTTATTTTAACTTGTGACTCCAGGGGTGGTAGTCAGTGTCTTTACTCGCTGAGCTTCCCAGGCCCCCATTCTCTGCCTTTATTATCCGTATCCCATCTGATTTGCCATGTTTGTTTAATAGCATTCTTGATTAATGATTTTCCTTCACTTCTACTGTATGTTAGTTCAAATATATTGTTGTCCTTTATCTTTAGGGCAGATTTTACCAGATGGTCTGCTACTTCATTTCCCTCTATTCCAACATGAGCTGGAGCCCAACAGAACTGCACAATTATTCCAAGTCTTTGAAGATTTAGTATACTAGTATAAATGTCTATTAAATTATATTCTCTACTTGATTTACTTGTTTTATTGCTATAAATTAAGGAAGCAGAATCTGAGCATATTACTATTTTACTGGGCTTGACTTCTTCTATCCATTGTAAGCTTAAGGCTATAGCTACTAGTTCAGCAGTATATACAGAAAGGTGATTTGAAATTCTTTTAGCTATGCATTTTTGAACTCTGAAATATAAATACCCAACCCTACATGACCATTAATTGGATCTTTTGAACCATCTGTAAAGATAATTAAGTTACTGTAATATTGTTTCTTATGTAATCTTGTGTTAAATGTGCCCGGTTAGAATTTTCTCCTTCAATCCATTCCCTTTTCTTATCAATTAACTCTGGGAATATCCATGGTGGGACATTACTTTGAACAACTGCAGAGCAGAATTTAATATTATTCAAACTATATTCTTCAGATCTTTGTCCTATAATCCACCCAAACCCTCTACTTGTGTATTTTCTATATTCACAACAATCTTGAAGGATGGATGACGCAAAGTTATTTTCTGCCTCTTTCAATCATATCCAATATGAAAGTGACAATTTCCTCCTCCTTAAGTCTAGTGGTAGTTCATTGGTTTCTATTAATAACGCATTGGTTGGAGTAGTTTTCATAGCTCCTGTACAAATTCTTAGTGCTCTATATTGAACTCTGCTGAGCTTTTCTAAGTGAGAGTTAGCTGCAGTACCATAAACCATACTACCATAGACCAAGGTTGATCTCATCAAAGCTCTATAAATATCTATCAATGCTCCTTTTTCTGCTCCCCACTCATATCTGGAAATACTCATCATCAAATTCAGCACTTTTTTACATTTGGTCTCAATGTGCTCAATGTGACTCTTCCATGTATATTTTTGGTCTAGCCATAATCCTAGATGTTTTTTATTAATTTTTTCTCCCCAATTTGGAATGCCCAGTTCCCAATGTGCTCTAAGTCCTCGTGGTGGCGTAGTGACTCGCCTCAATCCAGGTGGCGGATGATGAATCTCAGTTGCCTCCACGTCTGAGACCGTCAATCCGCACGCATCTTATCACATGGCTTGTTGAGCGCTTTACCACAGAGAAGCTTCACGCTATTCTCCCAGCATCCACGCACAACTCACCATGCGCCCCACTGAGAGCAAGAACCACACATTATAGTGACCACGAGGAGGTTACCCCATGTGACTCTACTCTCCCTAGCAACCGGGCCAATTTGGTTGCTTAGGAGACCTGGCTGGAGTCACTCAGCACACTCTGGATTCGAACTCGCGACTCCAGGGGTGGCATAATCCTAGATATTTAAATTCTTTAACCCTTTCCAAGTTCTCCTTGTATATAGTCAAAGGTTTTTTCAATATTTATTTTCTTTTTTGAAAATATCATAAAACATGATTTTGACATAGATATTTTGACACCCCATTCATTTGACCATTCCTCCACAATTTATATTGTCAAGCTGGTTCTCGCCTCCTCCTTCCCGGGATTCGGCACCAATGTAACAAGGTTAGGATTGGGAAAGGAGGCGAGAACCGGCTTGACAATATAAATAAAGTTTAATAATAAACAAAAAGACACAAACATAAACACATGCAGGGCAGCTGCCCGTAACTCACTCTCTCTCTCAAATTGCCACCTCTGGTCACCTTTATCCCTCTGGAGGGCTTGATTAGCCTAATTAGGGGCCGGATGTGCAGCATCACGACCCGGCCCCACTCTCCTCCCTGCCACATTGAGTTTAGCATTTTTTGAACGAAATGTTTGATATTCTTTCCTCTTTTCCTTATAACTCAGCATATAGAGCAGATCATATTCCTATATCTACTCCATCAAAGATGTAATTTATCATGTTGTTAAAAAGTAAGGGACTTATAACACTCCCTTGGGGAATACCGTTAATAATAACAAATGAATCTGAAGTTTCTGATCCCACTTTTATCTTTATGATTCTATATGATAGTCCAATTACACAATCTGCCCGAAATACCTAGCTTGTACATTTTTATCAATGTACCACATTGAATCATAGGCTTTCTCTATGTCAAATTAAACTGTAAGCATGTTTTCTTTCATAAGAAGTGTCTTTTCTATATCATTAATAATTTTTACAAGCGCATCTGTTCGAGTCTTCACTAGTTAACATGCGCTCATTTAAAGGCGCTGTTTACAGAAATGAAGTTTTTTGTTAAAGAGACAGTACCGGTTTTAGCACGTGTTCAACAAATCAATGTTAATACTTGTAAATAGTACAAATTATGCAGTTTAACAATAAATATGTAACAAAAATAATATATGAAATATAATATTTTATTTATTGATTGAATACATTTATTTGTTCATTTTTAAAAAGCCAAAATGTGACCAAAATGATGAAAAAGTTATAAAATATAATTCATAAAATTTCTATTTTCCTAATGTACCTAGTTTAAAGGTCCGCTGTATAATTAACAACATTAGCTGGGAGATCATTTCTTTTATATGTAAGCAAAAGGGACATTATAACTGAAATAAACCCACATGAATCGATATTGAATCGAATCGAAATCGGAATCGAATTGAGAGCTTGTGAATCGGAATCAAATTGAATCTGGAAATCTGTATCAATACCCATTCCTAGCAATGGAGTTCTGAGTGTATGCTAAGGCATTGCTAAGTGGTTGCTAGGGCATTGTTTGCAAGAGTGTTCTGAGTGGTTGCTAGGGCATTGCTAGGTGGTTGCTAGGTCATTGGTTGCTAGGGTGTTCTGGGTGGTTGCTAAGGCATTTTTTTAGGTGATTGCTAGTCTGTGAGATTTGTTCACCCATTTTATTGTGGAGCACATGAAAATCGTAAGTCTGGTCACTTACAAAAGTAATACCACTCTGCTCATCAACAATTTGCCCAATTTGAGGTATCATTCATATCAGTGGCGGCTGGTGCTTTTCAAAAGAGGGGAAGCACAGACGTCGGTCCAAAAAAAAAAAGTGTATGCGCATACACTCATTTTTAATGTGATTATTTATTTAATTACTCTCTTTTGTTTTTATTTTTTTTTTATTTTTATTTTTTTTTTTTTTTTTTATGGGGGGATCTAGTTAGGCTACTTAAATGTGAAGTCTGCTCCCCTATTTTTTTCAGGAAAAGGTCAATTTTGATTTGATTGATTTCTCTAAAATTAAGTCAACAACATTAACAGTGTTTGCCATTTTGCCCCCAAAACTATGTTGCCAACTCACAAAAAAAAACTCTAAAAATCTTAACTAGTGACCTTACTAAACAAAAATAAAATACCGAAAATACAGAGCCTTATTTTAACAATTTTATTTACAACAAATACATTTGCCAATGGTAAAAGCGAAGATTTACAATCACAGAATTTATTGTGTTAAATAAACCACAAACAGCTTCTTCTGCACCACCGATCACTCTGCACTACTGAATGACAGCGAGAATCCAAAATACTGTCACTCACATACAGTACATCGCCGTTTCAATGATTGGCCATTTGTTACGTGTTTCAGCCCATCTGAGAGCTCGACCAATCAGCATATAGAGAAGCTAGTCTTCCAGGCAGGATAAAAATACATTGATTGAAAGCCCACTGTCCAATCAACAATCAGATCATTTGCCTCATGCAAATAGTGCTTATGAAGCTCCTGTAGACCCCAAACGATGCACGGTGTCCGGGCGGGACCCAAAATGAAGCGTTTAAAGACTCTTGTCCAATGAACATTGATCTTTTGCACCACTGAACTCAATAGGACATGCCAGACTCCCTTTAAAGCACGGCTTCAATACGGCTCTATGGGCTGCGTGCACACAAATTCCAAAAGACATAATCGCAGATAACATCAACGGAACGAACATCGCAAAAGTGTTGTATGTTTTTGCACACTTTTGCTATCTAAATTATTTAACAGGGATGATAATTATCTGAATTATAGAGAGATTATATGCAGTTTGGTAAACATGTCATTGTGCAATTTTAATGATATTTTAAGGGAAGCCGTGCTTCCCATATAGTCTTAAAGCAATCGCCACTGATTCTTATCCATAACATAAACAGTGCGGTACAAATTACACACTGAAATGTATTATTTCTTCAATGTCCCACTTAATGTTGCGGGTTTAGAACAATCTATGTTGTTATACACAAATTACCGGAGTATTATCCCATCAAAACACAAAAAAGAAAAAACCCAGGAAAAGTAAAAAGTAACTAGCATCACACTGTCCATCACAATCTACTTCATAATAATTAGGTAGTCTATATAGGCCAACCTGCATAATTAGCCACCATGCTCCTCAACTAATTACACACCAACTCATACTGTTATCGGTGTGGTTAGACTATGATTTGACTAATATAGCTAGTGTTCACACCCTGTCAAACTAAGGCAAAGAGGGGCACACAGCTATTTCTGTGCTCCGCAGAACGTGTCCTTTCACTTAATGGTATTTCAGAGCCTGTGGAGAGAAAGGTTATGCAAGGTATTTTGTTTGTTATTACTACAGAGAATGTGAGGTTGAGAAGAGGACAGATGAAGAGAGGGCCAGAATGAGAAAAAGGGTTACCCAAAAGTCCAGGAAGGATATTTATTTAAACTTTTTGCCACATTTTTTAAGAGGACAGGAAATGAGGGGAGAGAGAAAGAGGGTGAATGTAACTGCGAATAGTTGCGAGCAAGATTCGAACTTGTATTGCCCAGATGAGCACCACAGCTCAACCTGTTAAGTCCCTTTCACCTTACTTCAATGCAACACAACACAAATGTCCAACATCGTTTTGACCTCCATATGACAACTGTTGCAGATAGTATTAGGTAAATATCTAATGTACATAATAAGATGATTATTCTCTGAATGTCATGATATGCCTTTGACGAACAACTTAACATATGCACAACTCTAGATATGCAGAAGATCAGTTTCTTGAATCTTGGTGTGATTTTTGCACCAACACTACCAACATTATAATACATCATGCAAATTGTCAGAATAGCATACTCCCAAACAACTCACCAAGAAATGGTAGAGTATGCAGTAAGAATACCATTGTGAACATAATAATTGGCTGCATTTCAAAAGGTCAGCAGCAAACAGGGTCAAAGTTGACATGGTTTGAACTGTGTGCGTTGCGTTTGATGCTTGACCTACACATCAGACTTTATAAACATTGTGGAAGGGTCATTCATATACAGCATATATGAATGGGGGAAATCGTTGTGCTAAATATGGCTGCAGTTTCAGCATAGAGTTAAAACAGCCAATCAAGGCATTGCAATGCTCAATAGAATTCAATAGTCTGAATTCAGAATTAAAATCACATTAATTTTCTCCATAGAAAAATTAATTATTAATGGAATAGTTCACCCAAAAATGAAAATTCTCTTATTATTTAATCACCCTCATGCCATCCCAGATATGTATGAATTTTTTTTTCAGCAGAACACAAATGAAGATTTTTAGAAGAATATCTCAGCTCTGTAGGTCCTCACAATGCAACTGAACGGTGGACAGAACTCTTGATGCATGCGCAAAACGCTAGATGGCACTAGGAAGTGTAATTGAGCTAGAAATCTCGATCACCAGGGAGTGTGCAGATGTCAAGATTTATAGTGAAAAAGGAATTACATATTGGTCTGTTCCCACCCAAAACCAATTGGATCACTTCAGAAGACATGGATTAAACCACTGGAGTTTTATGGATTACTTTTATGCTGCCTTTATGTGATATTTGTATCAATCAGATTGTATGAGTTCAGGCCACCATTCACTTGCATTGTATGGACCTACGGAGCTGAAATACTCTTCTAAAAATCTTCGTTAATATTCTGCAAAAGAAAGAAAATCATACACATCTTGGATGGCATGAGGGTTAGTATATGATGAAAGAATTTTCATTCTTGGGTGAACTATCCCTTTAACAGTGACATAAGCGGCTGCAAAGGGCCCCCGGCAGCCACCAGAGCCCCCTACCACTGGTTCAGAATAGCCAAATAATTGTTTGCAATCAGAGTAAAGAGCACTGCCTTCACAGCCCATCTATATGCATGCCAATAGTCCAATATAACCTGTCAAAACTATAAAAATATTACATAAGCTTTGAAGAAAAAACATGGAGTGATAAGTATGTGAATTTGATGCACGTTAGCCTAAGAACTAGTGTGGTGACATTAGTATTACAGTTGATTAGTAGTGTGGATGAGCTGGGTTCAAGTCTGCCTTTTTCCAATTTCACAATTCTCCTCTTATCGATCTATGTAAGCAAAGACAGACAGTGGCTGTATGCCATTGGAAAGTCATTTATTTTAAACAGAAATGAACAAAAACGGTGTAAATAAAGTGTCTAAAAGGACTCCCCTTTAAAAAATATTTATTTGTGCATGTGATATGTGTGTTTGGTTTGCTTTAAAAATATATCTTTCTTTTTTGTACTTCTGAAAATACCTGTGCTGATAAACTACATTTGATAGTTTTGCATTTATACTTTTGAATAAATTGACTTGTTTATTTGCACAGCTTAGTTATTGATGTTGGGTGTGTTTGGTTAGGTGTACCTGAAGGTAGGAGGGACCCATTTTGAAAATCTGCTTAGGGCCCCTAAAATGCTAGGTAATGATAAAATGCTTCATAGTGTTGTAGTTCTGCCCTCATTAAAGAGATTCAGTCCACAATCTTGTAATTTTGTGATTAATCTCGGAGCTGGTTGGTTTGGTTCATGACTTACAGTGGAACGCTTTTATAAAAAAAATTATGAAATCCCTAGAGAAAAAATTTATGGGGAAAAAAATCTTCTGAAATCAAGACAGTTAAAAAAGTGGCCAGACACTGTTCCACTCTAAATGACGCTTGTAGTATTTAAAGTATTTAAACTGCCTCTTGTGATTAAATAATCTCACGTGGATATAATGTGATTTTAATTTGTGGGCTGAATGTTTGTTATAGATACAGAGAGTGTGAGGTTGAGAAGAGGACAAATGAAGAGAGGGCCAGAATGAGATGTAATGACATTCGTATGTCAGATGGTATCGGTTTTTGGTATCGGAGCATTTTTCCGAGTACCAGTACATGAGCGCGGTAACCAGTATTGGTATCGGGAAATCGTTAGTTTTAAATAAACCTGTACTGTACTGTACTTTTGTACTAAAAATGCTGACGTCGTCATTTAGCTGAGTCTCTCTTCCAGAACGATCACTGACATAAGCAATGCAATGCTATGAATAGGTATGTTTACTGGTGTGTCAGAATCACAATGGTGCAGAACAATTATCATGCGCTTGACTGCTATATGTTTGACAAAATTATCTTTCTTCTGACAAAAGCACAACAGAAACATGCGCTAATTATCACAGATTTTTCTCCTGTCTGCTTCTGTCAAATGTGACGTCGTGTGACGAGGCAATAGCCAATATCTCACACAATTCATGTGAAAAGTGTGTCTTTCAGGTCCATTTCTCTCGGTTTGTGAATAATTTCCAGCAGTTTGGGTGTGAGACGCAAATACAAGACAAACGGCGTCCCGTATGGATTTCATACAGAAAGCAATTATGTTAGTGGAGCACTGATCAGGAAATTTGAGGCCAATACAGATCTCCAATTTTTTAACAATAAGATCGGCCGATACTGATTTTTTTAAAAGTGCCCTTTGCCACAAAAGTTATTTTGTGCAGTTATATGTTTATGCCCACACAGTTAAATTACGGTAACACTTTACAAAAAGGTTCCATTTGTTAACATTATTTGACAACATTACTGTAATTAACATGAACTAATGAACTTAATGTTAGTTACAACATATACTAATACATTTTTAAAATCAAAAGTTATATTAGTTAACATTAGTTAATACACTATGAACTAACATGAACTAACAATGAACAACTGTAATTTTATTAACTAACATAACAATTAATAAAGGCTGTAAAAATATATTGTTCATGATACATAATGCATTAACTAATGTTAATGAATGGAACCTTTTTATAAATGAATTGCTAACATTTATTTGTTTTGAAACAGTTATGAATAGTTATGTTGTCAATATCTAAAGGTCATTGTGGCATACTGGTAAGCAGTAAAAACCATGAGAGCATCACACACAGCAGAGATATGTTCAAAAATAAGGAAAATATATCCATTACAAGCTCTAAAACTGCTTCAGTGAGAAATCATTAATATCTATGATTTGTTTACTGTCTTTGGTGTTTTGCTTTACCACAAATCACTAATTATTAAGCAAATGCGTGAAGACGCGGTGCTGTTATGGTTAAAATGTAATTGCTGTGATTAGCGGTAATGTGACCAACATTAATCTGATTTAAATTGGGATCCTCACAGAATATCGCTGAGATGAGTGACTGATGAGATATTGAGAGCACCTGGAGATTGTGCATGTTTGATTGATATGGCGAGTGAGCATATTGAAGGGAGTGAAGCTGAAAGTGCTAATGATCGCTCAAACAGTCTCTATCGTTCAACACAACGTCTGATTGTCATAACTCACGTTACATCATGTATACTCAGATTTGTATATGCATGTTTATTTGTTGTTTGTTTTTATACCGTTTTGCAGTCTCTTTATCCTCTCTGTGCTCACAGTGCAGTGAGTTAGAATTACTACTGTAATGACTGTAGAAATTGGGCAACTTAATATTCATACACATGTAATTCTTACACATTTTTAAAAAAAATAACCTGCAGATTCATCTGAATAACAGCATGTCTGAAAGTTTAAATTTGTGAATACTTCACCCTCTAGAGGCCACATTGTCGTGCATCAAGGGCTGAGAGAGTGCTCATTAGAGTAGCAGTGTACAGTGCATCCAGAAAGTATTCACAGCGCTTCACTTTTTCCACATTTTGTTATGTTACAGCCTTATTTCAAAATGGATTAAATTCATTATGTTCCTCAAAATTCTACAAACAATACCCCATAATGACAACATGAAAGAAGTTTGTTTGAAATCTTTGCAAATTTATTAAAAATAAAAAACGAAGAAAAAAAAAAATCAAATGTACATAAGTATTCACAGCCTTTGCCATGACACTCAAAATTGAGCTCAGGTGCATCCTGTTTCCACTGATCATCCTTGAGATGTTTCTACAACTTGATTGGAGTCCACCTGTGGTAAATTCAGTTGATTGGACATGATTTGGAAAGGCACACATCTGTCTATATAAGGTCCCACAGTTAACAGTGCATGTCAGAGCACAAACCAAGGAATGAAGTCCAAGGAATTGTCTGTAGACCTCCGAGACAGGATTGTATTGAGGCACAGATCTGGGGAAGGGTACAGAAACATTTCTGCAGCATTGAAGGTCCCAATGAGGACAGTGGCCTCCATCATCCGTAAATGGAAGAAGTTCGGAACCACCAGGACTCTTCCTAGAGCTGGCCGCCTGGCCAAACTGAGTGATCGGGGGAGAAGGGCCTTAGTCAGGGAGGTGACCAAGAATCCGATGGTCACTCTGACAGAGCTCCAGCATTTCTCTGTGGAGAGAGGAGAACCTTCCAGAAGAACAACCATCTCTGCAGCACTCCACCAATCAGGCCTTTATGGTAGAGTGGCCAGACGGAAGTCTCTCCTCAGTAAAAGGCACATGACAGCCCACCTGGAGTTTGCCAAAAGGCACCTGAAGGACTCTCAGACTATGAGAAACAAAGATTGAACTCTTTGGCCTGAATGGCAAGCATCATGTCTGGAGGAAACCAGGCACTGCTCATCACCTGGCCAATACCATCCCTACAGTGAAGCATGGTGGTGGCAGCATCATGCTGTGGGGATGTTTTTCAGTGGCAGGAACTGAGAGACCAGTCAGGATCGAGGGAAAGATGAATGCAGCAATGTACAGAGACATCCTTGATGAAAACCTGCTCCAGAGCGCTCTGGACCTCAGACTGGGGCGAAGGTTCATCTTCCAACAGGACAACGACCCTAAGCACACAGCCAGGATAACAAAGGAGTGGCTCCGGGACAACTCTGTGAATGTTCTTGAGTGGCCCAGCTAGAGCCCAGACTTGAACCTGATTGAACATCTCTGGAGAGATCTGAAAATGGCTGTGCACCGACGCTCCCCATCCAACCTGATGGAGCTTGAGAGGTCCTGCAAAGAAAAATGGGAGAAACTGCCCAAAAATAGGTGTGCCAAGCTTGTAGCATCATACTCAAAAAGACTTGAGGCTGTAATTGGTGCCAAAGGTGCTTCAACAAAGTATTGAGCAAAGGCTGTGAATACTTATGTACATGTGATTTTTTTTCGTTTTTTATTTTTAATAAATTTGCAAAGATTTCAAACAAACTTCTTTCATGTTGTCATTATGGGGTATTGTTTGTAGAATTTTGAGGAAAATAATGAATTTATCCATTTTGGAATAAGGCTGTAACATAACAAAATGTGGAAAAAGTGAAGCGCTGTGAATACTTTCCGGATGCACTGAATGTGTGATTCCTTATGTGCTGCAAAAAAGACCGGCCCTGATTCTAGACACGATCGCCAATCACAGACTTAAGATGAAGATCGGCCGATTTAGATTGGTGGACGATCGATCGGTGCACCGCTAAATTTTGTTTCCTTAAATACGAGACGATTCTGTATAAAACAAGATGGTTTGCAACCCTATGTATTTCTGAAAAAAAGCTGCCTATAAAGCTCTATAGAATTCAATGCATTGGCTAACACTGACAGAAATCATGAAGTCTTTACAGAAATGCACAAACAACTATGCCAGAACTCCAACAGACCCACTGCAATAATATTAGTCATTAAATGAGACTGTTGTTGCAGGGCAACATTTAAAAAGAACAGTGAGCACGCCATCATATTTTAGGCTATTGTGAACGCTAACAAGCTGAGCTGAATATCTAAACATTCATTGTAGCATGTTATCTCTTTGGCACACCAACACCGTGGACTGGACAATGTTAATGAATGGTGTAATTTAGCTTTTCCATTCCATCATGGTTTTCCTGCTTTGTGCGGCTAGTCACCCTCATCATAGGGGCTGCAATGATACTCTCTACCATTCTGTGTCATGATAACGGATAACCCTGCAGTGTCCTGCCCCTCAGGCATAACTGATGTGAGTTACAAGCCCAGACAGCAACAATGACTCACCAAAACCAATCTGAAAAGACCACCTCTAAGGAACTGCATCAGAAAGTGCTTTAGTGGTTCAAGAGTGAGTTTCCCAGCTATATAAAGTTTTTACTGTTTCTCTTTAAGGAATGGTTTACCCAAAAATGAAAATTCTGCTATCATTTAGCTTCAAGAAAAAATATGTGCACAAGTTATACAGAATATTTTTGTGAGACATTTATTGTGTATTATGGATCTTGACAGCCCCTGGTCATTGTATGTTTTAGTTGTATGGAAAAGAGCAGCGTGAATATTCCTCAAACATCTCCTTTTCTGTTATATAATGGTGAACATATGATGGCAGAATTTTCTTTTTATGTTAAACTCTTAAATTAAAATAGTTCTTGATCAGTTTAAAAGGCCAACTAACAGTAAATAAAGCTAAAAGAAACACTGGAAATGAAAGTATGACTAGAGGCAGTATGTGTATTTCTAATGAGGAAGAAAAACATGGTCACATGACAGACATGTGTCCTACAGTCTAAAGTCCACATGTTCCACCGTGTGATTGTGACTAAGTGTCTCTCTTGATTATTTGTCACAACCTTCTTGCAACACTCACCTTCCAAGCTCTATCTTGTTGACAATGGGAGATACATGGCTGGCTCTGGATATTGATTTAACATTTCTTATCAGCTAAATAAATATTTTATAGCCATAAATACTCTAGGAAATCCTTTCTTACCTTGAGGTTTAGTAGTCAGAAGCTCCTTACTGACTGACACCTTTCCAATGACATCATCTCGACTGTGAATGCAACAGTTTTTCCAGGTTAAAACAACTTTAGTTAAACACCGGATTCTACACTGGACAGTTATGTATTCACTGGACAGGACAGAAGATCATACTAAGCTACTTACATACTGTACCTTCTATCAAACAATCCACAGATACACTGCCCGGCCAAAAAAAAAAAGTTGCATACTCTAATATTTCATTGGACCGCATTTAGCTTTGATTGCGGTGCGCATTCGTCATGGCATTGTTTAGATAACCTTATGCAACGTCACAACATTTATTTTCGTCCAGGGTTGCATTAATTTTTTGGCTGAAATTAACCACTCCATAAATTTTCCTCAAGCACATCCCAAAGACTTTCAATGGGGTTAAGTTCAGGACTCTGTGGTGGCGAATTCATGTGTGAAAATGATTCTTCATGCTCCCTGAACCACTCTTTCATAACTTGAGCCCCATGAATCTTGGCATTGTCATTCTGGAATATGCCCGTGCCGTCAGGGAAGAAACAATCCATTGATGTGATAACCTGGTCATTCAGTACATTCAGGAATTCAGCTGACTTCATTTTATTGCCGCATAACGTTGCTGAGCCTAGACCTGACCAATTGTAGCAACCACATGACCTTTGTCCATTGCTCCACAGTCCAATCTTTATGCTCCCTAGCAAATTGAAGTCGTTTTTTCTGATTAGCCTCACTAACAAGTGGCTTTCTTGTGGCCCCACAGCTGTTTAGTCCCAATCCTGTAAGTTCTCGTCGCATTGTGTGTGTGGAAATGCTCTTACTTTCATTATTAAACATAGCCATGAGTTCTACTGTCGTTTATTTACGATGTGACTTCACCAAGCGTTTTTGTGAGCTCTGATCACAATCATTCAAGATTTTTTTCTGACCACATTTCTTCTGCGAAGCTGATGGTTCACCATTATCCTTCCAGGTTTTAATAATGCGTTGGACAGTTATTAACCCAATTCCAGTGATTTCAGCAATCTCCTTAGTTGTTTTCTTTGCTTGATGCAGGCCAATAATTTGCCCCTTCTGAAACACAGTAACATCTTTTCCACGACCACGGGATACGTCTTCTGACATGGTTGTTTAAGAAATGAGAAGCTACACACTGCATCAGTTAGGGTTAAAAGAATTGTTGCCAGCTTAAACATATTAATCACTGCAATAATGATCCAATCATAGGCTCTTAAGTATCAGCTTATTTAAATCCAAACGGCGACTTTTTGTTTTGGCCAGGCAGTGTACATTGATTACAATAAGTCACATTTATCATGACAGTTGTTCAAGGTGAAGTGTTAGATTTCTGCATCACTAGTGGCACAAAAAATAACAGCAAAAATACGTTGATGTTTGTTCAAGGTGTTTGCAAGGGCGTTGCTATGTGGTTTCAAGTGGAGGTCGACCGATATATTGGTTTGACCGATTAATCGGTACCGATAGTTTTTTTTGAACTATCTATCTATCTATCTATCTATCTATCAATCTATATATATATATATATATATATACTGTACATACAATACCCTTCATCTGGTGAATATAGGCTGGCTATAAAAAACCTAATCTGGTGAATACTTACTTAAATATAGAGCACTGCAACGAAGCCAAGTCTCCATCACATCATTGTTTATGGACTATTTATGGGATGTTATTTAAAAAAAGACACATATGAAGCATAGACATTTTCAATGTTTATTTACATAACTTTAATTGATTGTTGAGCTGGGAGCCCAGACATTTCAAAATAAGAGTCTCTGGTGTATTTCCAGAGTAAGTCTTGCTTACAGTAAAAGTTTCCACGAAATGTGTCACATTTTTTTTTTATATGATTATTATTAAGATTTTAGTTGCACATTAAACGGCACCTGGGATTTTTCTTTATTTTGGATTATTTTTGCTTCTATGTATGTGCCAGTCGTAGTAAGGAAAGACTTAGAACATTTTTAGCATTCAATAAAGTTTGGTGAACTCTGAACTGCAAATTCGTACAACGAGAGGACGCGTGACCAATAGAAGATCGAAACATCATACCCTGATCTCTTGGCTCAATTCAAAGAATACATATTTTAAAGCTGCGTGTTTTATTGTTGCAGGAAAGTAGACAATATATTTTAACATTTGTAATATTATATTATTTGTTATACTAACAATTACTATACTAATAATTGTTTCCAAACAGGTTTCGCAAACACTTTTACTACTACTACTTCTCTCCCGTCCCTCATTGTTTGGATAAACATAAAGTCTCACCCACTATTTAGCTGTCACACTCCTCAATTAAAAAGAGCAATGTTTTGAAAGCACCACTGTTCACAGAAGTTAAAATGGCTTACTTATCGACATCTCTAAACTGGGACATGAGAAAGTATTTAAAAAATCCCACACTTTAACTTTAATCATGTCAGTAACATTTGGAGCTGAT
The DNA here is from genome assembly GCF_019703515.2 of Myxocyprinus asiaticus. Classification (NCBI taxonomy): domain Eukaryota; kingdom Metazoa; phylum Chordata; class Actinopteri; order Cypriniformes; family Catostomidae; genus Myxocyprinus; species Myxocyprinus asiaticus. The sequence continues at coordinate 15,562,239 of NC_059347.1, read as the reverse complement.
TAGGTGCGATATATAGGGTTTCATACCTGAGAGAGTCTTCATCCAGAACATAAAATGATACTGTGCGAAATGAGGGAGGAAGATCGACATTGTATTCTTCACCCCAAAAAGGAGACAGTGTCTTCCATATTGTTGCTGTCCTAAGTTAGAGACAGGGGGGGAAACTGATTAATAAAACCAATCAATCAATCAATTAATCAATCAATAATTTGTTTCTCTTTGAAATAATATGCACTGATGAATCGTTCACAGTAAGACCAGGAACATGTACTAAGAAAGTAAATAGGGTCAATGTTGAATTCATGTCTCCCTGATCAGAAGGAGTGCAGACTGTTATTTATAGCATTAACAAGAGAACCAAGCTAGCTGCTCTCATAGAAACACAAACACTGATGTACCCAAGAAATCATACCTGAACTAACAAAAACACATTCAAGTGTTCAATAACCCAACACTGTATTTAAGTCTGCAATATTACAAGCCTTACTGCACATGTACATCTGCTCTTTTTTTCTTTCTTTTTTTTTTCTTTTTTTTTTGCAATGTATGATTCATGTCGCAGCCAAAGGAATTAATAAGGTATTTTTAAATCTGTAGAGTGTCTGTAGAACTATGTAAAAACAGCTTGTATTTAAAAATGTACTAAACTGTGCATCTTAAACCATATTGACAGACAGAGGTGGTTAGTACAAATGTTAATATCTATATTCTAAGCAAAGAACTGCAGTTTGTGCAAATGTGTTTTGAATATTCTGTAGTCTATATCACTTTTCTCACTCTTGCACAACTACTTTACTATGGTAATGATTGCTGTATCTTAAAGCAATCCTGTCAAACCAAACATCAATCTACAATCCATACTTAACATTTATTTACCTATAGATTTGGTATTCTGGGAAGAAAAATGGACTTATTGACAAAACAATCATTGAAGCTCTCAGAAAACACTCAAATTCAACAACATTGTATCATTCAATTTAGATATCAGTGGTCTATTTGTTAAAACATAAAATTCACTGGGAATAAAGTGAGTCACAGAAGAGAGGGTGGAGTGAATAGCAGATAAAAGACTTTTTCATATTAGCTGTGCTTTCATACATATAAGAACCTGGATTTCCATTTTAAAACCTCCTACCTTTTATTCCATGTGGAGCACCTGGCATCAGTATGTGTACTCAATACTGACTACTTTTTTTCATCTCAAACAACTTAAATAAGACTGTAAGAGGTTTATTTAGACCTTTATGGCTAACTGGATAGATGACCTTTGGTACCGCACAGCAAGCTATGGAAAAATGAGGGATTTCAATTACGTGGCACAAATGAAATTAGTTCTGCTTTGTAGGAAATCTCATTTCTAACCTGTTCAAATTATGATAATTGACTTATGATAAGCTGGATTTGCAGTGCAGTCCACAAAACAATGAGGCTTAAAATGAAATGAAATGAAATGAAAAAAAAGTCATCCCTACCGGATTATAGCCTCATTATCAATTTTCACGATGCAGTATGGATCACTACTTCCAGTTCTGCAAGAGAAATGAACCGTAAAGTTATTGCATACAGGTATAAACACAGTTACTTTCCATAGACAATCATAATTAATCATATGATCATATGCAGTTGGTTTCTGTAATCAGAGCTGTAATTATATGCCGATTATGGTGCTGTAGCTATCCCAGATCAGCAAAAATGCATATTCATTGATAATATATAGGAACACAATATACATTTAATATAAAGATATGGTTAAGGAGGATAAATGAAAGTTTTTTGTCTTCTTTTTACACTCATAGAAATTAATGTTTATTATATTATAGCCAGAAAAAGGATTTTATGTAATGCATATCCTGATGGCATAGAAGAACATTTATAAGATCCACAAAGCTTTATTCTCTACACTGTAAAAAGTGGTAACTTGCAATTGTTACTGCACCTCAAAACTATGAATACTTCTTATGGTGTAAAGTATTCAGGTTGATTCAGCCAGGTTAAATAATATTTTTGACTTGTTAATTTATAATTTTTTTTTCTTCAGTGTAGTTCTTTAGAAAACCATATTTGTACTGAGAACCCAGACACTAAAAGATCCCTATAAAGCAATAAATAAATAAATGTATAAATAACAAGAGTGTCCTATGCTGAATCTACACTGGAAAAAAATGCTAACCTAAAAATATGCTTCATGTGGTAACATCTAGAGTAAATTAACTTGTATGATTTAAGTCCAAAATAATTAACATCACTGAGTCAACCTGAATGCATTGGGTTACACCAACAAAACAAACTGTAAGGGTTAGATCAAGTAGAAATTGCTCCTTGAAGTGGCATTTTGCAGGTTACCACATGCTGCAAAGAACCATTAAAGAACCTCTGTTTTTAAGAATGCATGGTGAATGTTCTCATGGTTTGTTCTTCCAAAGAGAAGTCACTTATGAAGGTGTCCATCATGGTAAGCAGTTTTAAAGAGCACATGATATAAACCGGCAGGAAGACAGACCATTTTCTTCATGGTGTAGAAAGCTGATTCACAACAGTGGGTGGCAGATTTGGCCCTGACCTCATCTGGTACCCCACTGTTTATGATCCTTACACCGGCCACATTTCAGTGATGTGGTCAGGCACATGACTGTTCTTTCAAAGCCCTAATACACTGAGAAAGACAGCAATCAACAGTTAACTGAGAGATGCCCAGTCCTTCAAAAAGCATCATTATATAAATGGATAGTTCTGGTTCTGGATTGGTCAAAAAAACATTCCAGTCATGCTAACATACAGAACATGTTAGATTAACAGCTCTGATGCAAAACACCTGATCATCCAGCTACTTTTTATATAATCTTACAGCACCCACTGAGGCCAACTATTAGCCTTAGTTTACATGTAATTTAGTATATCTTCCAGTCAGCCCAATCTCAAGAAAATGACTTGACTGTGGTGGCATCTTATTGCAAAATAACATTATGTAGTTCATTACACGTAAAGTGGCCGTTTCAGGGTAAAATGTCCACTGTTATTCTAATTGTTTCCATATTATTCTATTTGTTTCCATGTCTCATATCCCAAAGTTACCAGAGCCTACCATATATAGCTCCATTCCTGCTTAGTGTCAGACTCCACTGCTACGTGTCGCTGAGTGATGACGACAAACTACAGCCGGTGCTAGCCAGACATCACTTCAGTCTTTTGACTTCAGAGGATGAACTGATGCCAACTCCAACTGCAAGACATCAGATACTTCATATGCCACTGCCTGAACCTTGGATTTGGGATGGACCCCACCGAACCTCACCGAAATGACCTGCAGATTGAACTGCGCTGCACCTCATCATTTATCAAAGCCTGCATCACCTTTGTCTATTGATGGACTACACTATTGAAATGGAATACATAGACTATCATTTAATTGCCAGCAAAAGCCTTCATCAGCCAACTAACAAAGGATAATGCATCTATATGAACTTCTGCAGTTAATCCAGGATGGATTTCAAAGACATTAGTCATTCATCTTAAAGTTCATAAAAAATATGTTATTTTTATTTTTAAAACACTGGACCTTAATGCCTTCTGAGTTTACTAATCTTAAACCATGACTTGTACTGCACATAAATAACTAATATTGGCATTATATTCATGCTGGTTAGCCAGAGGGGAACTGGCCCCCACAGTGAGCCTGGTTTCACCCAAGGTTATTTTTCTCCATTAACCAACATCTTATGGAGTTTTGTGTTCCTTGCCACAGTCGCCTTCAGCTTGCTCACTGGGGTTCTAAATACAATTATTATATAATAATTTAATTTCTATACACATTTTACAATCTTATTTCATCAAATTACACAATGATCACTGTAAGACATTATAGATATTACAGTTTCATTTTTTATTTGATTTTTTTTAATGCATGATTTCTGTAAAGCTGCTTTGAAACGATGTGTGCTGTGAAAAGTGCTATACAAATAAAAATGACTTGACACTGTGTGGTGCTGAAATCAAGTTAAATGTTCTCCAAAACAGATGAGGTTAGGGTTAATGCTTGATCACGTTTTAAATCAACAAATCTGACCTCGCTACCCTAAACCTTAAACCTAACCGATAATGTCATAAAAATCAAAGTAGTATTCCTACTAATAACCTTTCCAACAATATATAACACATGGCTATCTCTTCTTTTTTATGGTTTTGCCAACTCAATTATGAATATAATTGTTGTGATAACAAATTTGCAAATGATAAGAATGAAACAGTTCTTATTTGTTGGCAAATTAAAAAGCATTATATAAGAATTGGTAGGACCAGCTATAAGCATTGTAAAGTCCAGATTCTAAGCTTTAAAATGACTTGTTCAGATTAAGCAAGTGGTTATTAATTGATTATGTAATTATTATTATTATTTTCTGCAGGGAGTGCCCCCCACTGGCCCGGTATAAACTCAGTTCAATAAATCCTTCTATCAATAAAAATCAGGGCTGCAACGGTACGCAAAATTTACAGTTGGTATGTACCTCGGTTTTGGGATCACGGTTCAGTATGGTTTCGGTACAGCAGGGTAAACAAAGAATCTTTCTTTAAATTATTTATTTTAAAAACAGTGGCTGATGGGCAACAATTCTTATTGTGAAGGCTCATTTATACATGACTGCACTATGCATATTTCTTCAACGAATATTACTGTCAGGATTTGTAAGAGATGAGAGGCAAGGATCTATACGCAAGCTTCTTTAAATCAAATCAAATCAAATCACTTTATTGTCACACAGCCATATACACAAGTGCAATGGTGTGTGAAATTCTTGGGTGCAGTTCCGATCAACATAGCAGTCGTGACAGTGATGAGACATATACCAATTTACAATAACATCAAATTAACACGCCTACGAAACAGACGGTAGTAATGAGTGCTGGGAATCATGGGAAATGTAGTACAAGGGAGACTAGAGACAGATGATCAGATCATATCAAAATAAGAGTCCTGGGAAATTAAAGGTGACAAGGCTGTGACAAAACCATGACAATTACAATACAAAACTTAAGAGCCTCTTATCTGCACATTGTATAAAAACATAAATAATAATAAAAGTAAAAAATGTGCAATTTTAATAATTGTAACAAAATTAAGACATTAGCAGTGCAGATTTCTGTCTTTTGCCTTTCAGCTCACCACTTGTACTCAATTTTCACGTTTTTTTCAGAATTAATCACCATTATCAGAGGAGAAGGCGAATCTGTTAGCATTGACAATGTCCCCTGCTGGACAATTACAGTGCGTACTTGTTTAGAGCAGACACTACAGAATTGCTGAAATGCATTCTTGTAGGAACTTTATAATGGGGCTCAAGCACGTTAAGCAGATGCTTAAATCCTGTGTTCCCGATGACTGAGTATGGTTGCATATCTGCAGCAATAAATACTGCTATGGTGTTCGTTATCGCTTTAGCTCTGTCTGAGCTTGCAGCGAGAGGCTGCTTGAACGCCGTGGAGAGACTAACTTGCACAGGCTCTTTATGCTTTGCTACCGTAAGCTGAAGAGACACATGTGGATAATGTTGCCACAAATGAGTCGTCATGTTAGATGTGCTTCTTGAGACATACCTGAATTCGGTGAAACAGAGCCAACACACAGCCTTTGTCCTGTTCGCTACTTGTTGCCCAGTATTATTGTAGTTTACTGCGAAACCATAATGCTCCCAAAAAACAGATTTTAGAGATGGTGGTGGGTCTTAAATCTCTGGCTTATTTATGTCAGACATATTTATATTTTGTTTAGTTCCATCACAGCTGGGAAAAATAGCGAGCTCACTAGTATAAACTTCACATGCATTTATCTCATCCGCAGTTTCTAGTGTACCATGTGGCGCTCTATTCTGTTCAATTTTGGTTCCGTGCAGTACCCTATTGCTCAGCAATCTTTTTTCATTTTAGTTCCAAGTGGTTTGTGTTGTTCATTATATGTTGTTTTATTATTGGTTTCATGCATGCTCAGATGTATGTAATCATTCGTGTGACTGCGTGTACCGTACCGAAGGCCCTGTATTCGTTCTAATAAATAACCGTTGCAGTCCTAATAAAAATATATATTTTTTTTTAATACTGTATGCTCAAAAAAGGAGTATGTGACGAGGAGGAAGGCGGGGCCATGCCATGACTACGTACGCCCGGTCGCCCGGCCGCCAGAACGTGGAGGGGTGTTCCATCCACCCGGGGAGGAGTGGCTGTCGTCCGCCAGAGGGTGGAGGAGTGGTCGAGGACCAGGCAACGGCATGTCTGGGAACCGGCGAGCAATTTTTTTTTCTCTCTCTCTCTCTCTCTCTTTCTCTCTCACTGTCACTCTGCCTTGCCCTTTCCTCTTTTTTTTCCTCCCCTTGTCCCCCTCCCCAGCTCTAGAGAAGTGGGGAAAAGCCTGAGGCAAAGGAGGGAGGAGTGTGACGAGGAGGAGGGCGTTCAGCCTGTTCCCGCCTCCTCCTGGCCCGTTTTGAACCCTGTTACATTGGTGCTGAAACCCGGGAAGGAGGAGGCGAGAACCGGCTGAACATTCAAAGTAATATTTAATGAAACAAAAAGACACAAACACAAATGCACACACGGCAGCTGCGTGTGGCTCTCTCTCTCCTGAACTGCCACATCCGGCTGCATTTATCCCTCTCCTCAGCTGATTAGCCCTCCTCCTCGTCACAGAGTACAAAACCTGTCATAATTACTAAAAAGAAGTTAATAAAAAAGATCTAATGCAATATCTTGTGATAATATGTGCAATATGAGAGATTTATAAACAGTCTTAGTTAGGTGGTCATTTTTGACCAGGAACACAAAATGTGTTAGCACAAATCAAACACAACACAAGGGTTAAATATGACACAGGTACAGTATATAATCATGTGTTCCTGTTCTTTATCTAATTAATAATTCATTTCTGTTCCATATTTAAAAATGAGAGAACCTCAATTTTCATTTTTGTATCCCACTGTCCGATAAACAAGCATTCAGTCATTGCAGACTGTCTCAGATGAACAATGAGTAGACAGAGCGCATGTGAAGAGTGAGTCTGTTGTCACCATGAGGATACTGAAATTCCTCTGTGGACTCAGAGGTAATGATGGCCCCTGGCATCTTTGGTAAGGTGTATGAGTATTTGTGTGTGTCTATGTGTGTGTAGAGAGAGGAGAATGAGAGCACCATGCGGTGATTCATCTTTGCCTGTTGTTATCAGTGTAATGGGGAAACCTGTGGCTGTCAGAATCAGGTGCTACATCAAACAGCACTGTGGCTTGGCAGTTAAACCACGTACTATGAAGCCCATACCACCTGCAGAAAGATGATTGAGATGATGACAAAAGAGATTCCTCTTTCGTTCTCTTTTCTTGCCTTCTTTTGTTATCTCTTCTTTTAGGATACACTTAAACCCAGTCATGAGTAAAAGAATAAGACTTGACAGAGTCCAGATCCGACTGTGACAACTGAACTATCCAACAAACTGCAAGCTATAGGATCTGTCTCCTCTACACTTGAACTCAAATGTTATTTTGCAATAATGGTTCTTTAGACCGCTGGTTTTCAACCTTTATGGACCTCCCAGCTTCTCTGTCAATCTAGGGACCCCTAGTATAAAAAAGCTTTATTTTCTCTGTAACGTTTAAAAATAACCTTACATTACTAGATTATATAATGCATCACAGATCATTAGCAGATGTTAATTCAAATAAGTGTCAAATCTAGGAAAATATTTTAGATATATAAATCTCTAAATCACTAAACCTCAAACTGTCAATGGAAACTGAGATTCTACAGTAAAGAATTAGAAACAAATGTTTCTTTACACGGCAAGTTGGCATGTCATTTCTGAGAGTTCTGGTAATGTAGGTGCTTGCCCAATGTGCTGGGTAGATTAATAAACATAAAATCAAACGTTCATTTTCTATCAGGTGCTTAAAGGGTCATAAACATTAATGTTACTCGAAATAGAAGACAATGAGAACATGCTTGTATTTTTAATTTTAAAATAATTGTTGTTATTTAGGAAATTAGAAATAGAGATTGGACTTTTTGTTATCCAGCTTTGAAAGCAATAATGAGAAAATGTCTCTTGATATGATGTACGAATGTCTAGAGATGTATGATTTGTACTTCCTCATAATTATTAATAAGACGGTGTGGCCTTAACCTAAAACAGGTGCTTTTTTTGCCATCCTGAAGCATGGGCCAAAGCTCATTTTAATGGTACAAAAGAACAAGGATGCATGAGACTGACACCTCTAAAAATGTTTGTTTGCAACATGTCTTTTTACAGAAGAGTGTATAGAATTATGGACAGGTGGATGAGGGCATGTTTAAAATACATTATTTTTGATGCAGTGTGCAAATATGAACAGTTTGGCGTTTATTTGTGCATTCATTTAGAAACTAAATTTAAAACAGAATCCAGATGCCCTGTGTTTATTTGTGGATTGTATTAAGCACTGTCAATGCACACATGGCTAGATGATGCATAGAATAATAATTAAAACACTTTATATTTAGAGAACATACAGTATATACAGATATTCAAATAAAGAGAACATACAGAACCTACAAAATGCTTCTTTAGACTGGATGTGGAGTCTTTTTCAGTGGATATAATTTTTGAAAGGTAAAGATTGCATTGCTCAGTTATTTCCAAAGAATGTAATCATGTAATCCAGAATTTTTTATGTAATCTGATTACACACATTATAAAATGTACATTGTAAAATCCAATTACAAGTACTAGATTTTTGTTATCTGATTAGGTTATCCAGATTACATGTAATCCGTTACTAGCCAGCACTTGCCTGTGAAAAAACTTGCTTCCACAATGCTAGGATATTGTGAGTGGTTGCCAGGGCGTTGAGATCGTTGCGGGTAGTTGCTAAGGCATTGCTAGGTTGTTGCTAGTGTATTCTGGGTGTTTTTTAGGTGGTTCCTTCCTGGCCAAAGTCTTTAGAGCGCACCCTCATTGGTCACCTAAAGGTCAAAGTACACTTCGGTTGTCCACATTGGTGATCGCTCCATGCACAATATGCGTGAAGCAAATTTCATCGTCAGCTCAGTCTGCATGGACTATTCCCGCGGCCCAGATTTTCTCAGCAAGCAGACAGTCCTTGCCTGTGCACACTGTCTTGCATGCGCCTGCCGTTGATCGTCCTAAAAGAGTATCACAAAGCAGTCGCAGTGCGCATGCGTGGAGTGTTCGTATTTGTTTGCGGTCAGAAGAGTGTACTTTGAAAGGCAATGCGGTAGACCGGGCGCGATCCTAAAAATCATAATTAACAATTATTTCCCTTGAAATTGTAATTGTGCTCAATTTCGATAAATAGAATTTACATTAAATACTTATTTTGTCAGGGGCATCTGCATGCCATATCTTAGTGTAGGCTTCATATCCAAAAACAAGCTGAAAATTGTAATTGTAAGGATTATTTATTTGATTAATTGTGCAGCCATCCTCAGTTCCCTCAGGTTGATGTGAGTCTATAGGATTTTTTCCCACATTTTTCCCCCATTGTAGGTCAGATCACTTACAAATGTAATAGCACACCTACCCTCAATAAATTGCACGATTTGAGGTGTCATTTATGTCCATAGCACAAGAAGTGCGGGACGAGTACAGGTACTGTACATGCAAAGTTTAATATTTATGACAAGTTTAATATTATGGCTTAGGTTAAACACCTAACCCTGTATAAACAATAACAACAGTGATCCATAAGTCCATAGTATCTCATCTCATTTCAGCTTTTATTTATAATGACTTTGCAAAAATCCCAATCTTTCAAATGAACATTTATTTCAGGGAAAACAAGTGCTCATGTTCCCAGGTGCTGATTCATAAGGTGATTGATTATAATTGCTCAAAGACAATCTGTAATTTTCTATTCTTTCCAGGGCCTTGCAATTATCTGAAGAAAATTGGGGTTGATATTCATTTCAGAAAGCTCAGCCAGGGCATGTGTAAATAAACGGGGGAGTCGGAGTGTTTGTGGATAGCGTGTGCAATCTGTCACTGTGCACTGTTTGACAATGTCACCACAGCGCCAATGCAAACACTACTCAACATCTGTTGTAAGGTTCGGTAAACACACCCTTTTAGATCACTGACCATCAACCAACCAGTTCAGCAAATTCGATGGAGTGATTACTTTCACCTATAATGATACAAGAAACTGAATTCAGTGGCTCAGGAAGAGAAAGGCTAAGAATTACATTTCCTTTGTATTGATTTGTTACACTGCTCAAATGTCAATGTGAATCACCTTCCTAACGAATACAGTCATTTTCTGATAGAATGTGGGCGAATTATCCTTCGGTCAAACAGAAACAGATAAACTGTTGTCAGTCTGGGCTTCTTTGGTCACATTAGTAGTGGTGAAATGAAATCATAAACATGTGAGTTTCCAACCTCATGCCTTTAACAGGAAAACAATAAGATGAGCGATGCATGAATTTGTGTTATTCAAAATGTAATGCTGCCAATTACAAATGGGGACTTCGAACCATGTAACAAGCTTCCTTCATTTATACTGCTCATTAAGGGTTTGAAAGAGATGTTTGGTATGAGCCAAAAAAAAAAAAAAAAAAAAAAGTAAAAGTTTTAAAAGTAATCTACTATGAATTACTACGGTAAATAGAAATCTACTGAACTGACAGGACATGTCTTTCAGATACTACAGTATACTGTGTGTGTTTCTGTTATAGTGTTAATCATTACTAGTGAAAAGCATCTGTGCAAAAGGTATAAACATTATGCAAAAATAAATAAATAAATAAAAAGTCCTTTTCTGACTTTTAATAAATTCAGAAATTGTTTAGTTCATATGAATGTCAATTACTGTAGCTCAAGAAATAATCATAGCAAAGCCCTAACGTTCCCCTTTAAAGATAAATGCCACATTAGTATAAAATATATCGCATTTATATAATATATCATATTTACATATGATATGTTAAAATGCTCATGCTGATTGAGAATACTTATTATTGTTAATACTATATGTATATGTAATTTCAGGTTATGACTTTTTTTCAAATATAGTATTGGATAGGACATGTATTTGTTCATATCAGTGATTAAAAACAGGTTTCATGAATCCTTTAATAATAATAATAATAATAATAATAATATAATAATATATATATATATATATATATATTATTAAAGGATTCATGATTTATTTATTTGCACACATTCACAACTGTGGTTGTATATTTCTCAAATCCCTTGTATCCATACTTTCAAGTAGTTTATTCCTCTTTATTTATGTTGGGCACATCCAAAACATTTCTGTCTATTTCATTTCATAGTTGAACACAACATATAAAGTCATCACTTACATGTCCTTGATTGGCAGGTTCTTTCCTTCCACAATTCTGATGAATAACGTGCTTCGTTTAGCCATGCTGTCATTCAGTGTTACTAGCTGTTTCAGCTGGCGCCGACACTTCTTATTCCATCAATAACAGCACACGAAAATATTATAAGCATCGCAAAACATCCAGAAGAACAGACCGCTCTACCTTTTAATGAACTGCTGCTGCCACACACAAAAAAAAAACAAAAACAAACAAACAAAAAAACACAGTCTTTGACACGGCGGGTATGAGCTCGGTGGGTTGTTTGAAGGAGGAGTGTCTGACTTGAAGATTTAATGTAGCTGGCAGCCTGAGTGACGCGACGCGAGCGATAAAACTAGAAAGCGTCCGCAAAATCTGCCAGCGCGCGACTGTAGACAGCTTTGTTGATTATAAAGACTTGCGTTCTAGTCTTGTCGCGTCGCGTCAAGTGTAGACGAGTGTATGGTGTGGTTCGTGACGCGACGGTTTCTAGGGAAATTACCCCCTAGTTAGTTTAAGGAGTCATGCTTAGCTTCGAGAGTGAATCAGAGGGGTAAGGGGCCGTTCACACCGAACCGTTTTTGCGCTGCTATTTATTTATTTATTTATTTTTAATGTAAACAAGCGCTAGCCTTACGTCTTTGACTGTTGCGCCACGTATCGCTGTGTCAAGTTAAAAAGAACTTCAACTTTTGAAAACACGTTTCGAGACACCTCAAGACAGGCAAGAACGTGTTTGGTGTGAGTTAACAGCCCCTAACAAACCTGGGATGAGCAGAAAATGGTCCTAGCTCTTTATAATATCCCTACTGAACGTTTAGTGTAGCCTATATACACAGAAGATGCCACTCTACTTATTTGGATGTATTTTCACCATCATATAAAAGTATGTTCCTTGCATGGTATTTTATCAGAATGTGTTGTGGATTGTACGTGTACATATTTAGGCATATATGCATGCAGGTTTATTTCTCTTTTCTAATAAGTCTGTCCAGTGGCGGCAGCTGTTAAAAGTGAAAGTTCACCCATTAATGAAAGTTCACTCATCATTTACTCACCCTCATGCTATCCCAGATGTGTACGACTTTCTTTCTTCTGCAGAAAACAAACAAAGATTTTTAGAAGAATATTTCGGCTCTGTATATATCTCAATATCTTTTATCCATTTAATGCAAGTGAATGGTGGACAGAACTTTCAAGCTCCAAAAAGCACATAAAGGCAGCATAAAAGTAATCCAGATGGCTCCAGTGATTAAATCCATGTCTTCAGAAGTGATATGATAAGTGTAAGTAAGAATCAGATCAATATTTAAGTCCTTTTTTAATATAAATTATCCTCTTTGCCCAGTATTTGGCAATATGCATGAAGAATGTGAATCAACAAAAACAAAAGAAGAAGAAAGTGAAAGTGGAGATTTATAGTAAAATGGAGTTGTATGGATTACTTTTATGCTGCCTTTATGTGCTTTTGGAGCTTCAAAGTTCTGGCCACCATTCACTTGCATTGTATGGACCTACAGAGCTGAAATATTCTTCTTAAAATCTTTGTGTTCTGCAGATGAAAGAAAGTCATACACATCTAAGATGGCATGAGGGTGAATAAATGATGAGAGAATTTTCATTTTAGAGTGAACTAGCCCTTTAAGTAAAATTGTCTTACCTGGCCAGAAAGAACCTGTTCTAATACTATTCTAATGATTTAATGTACATGTTATATTTCTGATGGAAAAACTGGTACAGAAAATGTTGTTGTATTCAAAGGGGTAAGAATAGCATAAATTTCAAGATGTCTAATCTGTCTGCTGTACTTCCTTTTTCACATGTGCTTTTCTATTAGTGACCTCATTCAACACATGTTATGACTGATAAACTCATGATCTGACCAAACAGATGAAAGAGACTACACTGATAAAAATGTGGTAAAATCTAAATGAACTGGTATTATTTCAGTCAAAAATATTATTTAACACCACTGAGTCAACCTGAATACACTAGGTTACATGACAAAACATTTTTAAGAGTTAAGTCAAGTAGAAAAAATATTGCAGCTTACCACTTTTTGTACAGTTTACACACTAACTGAAATCTCTCCCATTTGAACAAATATATGGCCAAAACTAAGCCTTGCTAGGCTCAAAACTCAGGCAAGTTGTTTTTTAAAGGTTGACAGCCTGTGGTGAATGCAGGCAGTTGAATAAACAAGGCTAATGGAAAAACAAAACTTGTTGAAAAGGCTCCTTGATTATGGTCTTTGATGGAAATCAAAGCATAGACTCTCAGTTAATGTCTAATGCACAAGAAGTGCCGTCTACATGGGCAGAACAATCAGAGAAGGAACAAGATCCTCAGGATGGAAGGAGGGTGATTCACTGTCCAAACAGCGATGTTTTCAAGGCAAACCAGACATAAACAGAGAAAATGACCAACACTACAACAGTGAAAGGAAAGTACACCCAATAGAGTTAGGAATCTCCACTTGAGGTCCTTGATTCGAATACACTGCCCAACAAGGTAAAATGGCAAAACCATAGAGAGTTTTGTGAGGTTTTCCTTCAAAATATGTGTTTTTTTCACATGAATAGAGGCAATCCAACGGCAGTGGAATATGTGTTTATGTCTGTGAGCCTGGGCTTGAGTGACTCATTGATCCAGGTTTATAGATGGAGGGAACGGTACTTTTAGTGCCATGACCAGAGGAAGGGATATGCTGTGTGGGCTTCTTGTGACTCACCAGTCTACCAAAGAGTTATACATGAGCATGCCTCTGTAACTTAAAAATAACGTTTGTGTGTGTGAATATGAGTTGCTGTTTTTTATTTAATCCGGTATAAAAGGATAGACATTATTTTTTTCAGATTCTTCTGTTATTCTGTGATGCATGGATGTGTTGCATTCTTTTTAGTATAGTACAACCTTATTTTTATTTTTTATAGTGGACTTTATAGGGGCGACGATTCTGAGGAGTAATGCAAATAGTAGTTCCACTGGACTAGTAGTTGCACAACTACCTGGACCATAAATGTAAATTACATCCAAAACAACATAATAATAAATAAGTTTTATATTTCAAAAGACTCTAAATGCTGATTTGTACATTCACCATTTTCATCAGTAATCACATCACATTCTGTATATTCTTATACCACAGTATTGACATTAAAGCATTGTGACCTGCTGTACTTCACTTAAAGGGATAGTTCACCCAAAAATGAAAATTCTCTCATCATTTATTCACCCTCATGCCATCTCAGATGTGTATGTCTCTTTTTCTTCTGCAGAACACAGATGAAGATTTTTAGAAGAATATTTCAGCTCTGTAAGTCCATACAGTGTAAGTGAATGGTGACCAGAACTTTGAAGCTCCAAAAAGCATATAAAGACAGCATAAAAGTAATCCATACGACTCCAGTGGTTAAATTCATGTCTTCAGAAGCTATATGATAGGTGTGGGATCAATACTGAAGTAAAAAAAAAAAAAATATTGTTATGCATACAGTTTATATGATCTCATGTTTATTAAAAGACTATACATTTAGTTTTAGTACTTAAAAAAAGTATTTGTTCACCACACAAATAATCAGTAAAATAAAAAAAAATAAAAAATAAAAAAAGAAGGTGATCAAAATGTAATAATAATAATAATAATAATAATAATAATAATAATAATATATATATATGTATATATATATATATATATATACACACACACACTACTGGTCAAAAGTTTTGAAACACTTGACTGAAATGTTTCTCATGATCTTAAAAATCTTTTGATCTGAAGGTGTATGCTTAGATGATTGAAATTAGTTTTGTAGACAAAAATATAATTGTGCCACCATATTTATTTTGTTTAATTATAAAACTAAAATGTAATTAAAAAAAAAAAAAAGTTTTTGAAATTGATGACTTGGACCAAATAATAAAGAAAAGCAGCCAATAAGTGCCCAACATAGATGGGATCTCCTTCAATACTGTTTAAAAAGCATCCCAGGATGATACCTCAAGAAGTTGGTTGAGAAAATGTCAAGAGTACATGTCTGCAAATTCTAGGCAAAGGGTGACTACTTTGAAGATACTAAAATATAACATAGTTTTGATTCACAACATTTGATGTTTAGTCACAACATAATTCCCATATTTCCATTTATGTTATTCCATAGTTTTAATGACTTTACTATTATTCTAAATGTGAAAAAAAATTATAATAAAGAATGAGTAAGCGTTTCAAAACTTTTGACCGGTAGTGTATATATATATATATATACAGGTGCATCTCAATAAATTAGAATGTCGTGGAAAAGTTCATTTATTTCAGTAATTCAACTCAAATTGTGAAACTCGTGTATTAAATACATTCAATGCACACAGACTGAAGTAGTTTAAGTCTTTGGTTCTTTTAATTGTGATGATTTTGGCTCACATTTAACAAAAACCCACCAATTCACTATCTCAAAAAATTAGAATATGGTGACATGCCAATCAGGTAATCAACTCAAAACACCTGCAAACGTTTCCTGAGCCTTCAAAATGGTCTCTCAGTTTGGTTCACTAGGCTACACAATCATGGGGAAGACTGCTGATCTGACATTTGTCCAGAAGACAATCATTGACACCCTTCACAAAGAGGGTAAGCCACAAACATTCATTGCCAAAGAAGCTGGCTGTTCACAGAGTGCTGTATCCAAGCATGTTAACAAAAAGTTGAGTGGAAGGAAAAAGTGTGGAAGAAAAAGATGCACAACCAACCGAGAGAACCGCAGCCTTATGATTGTCAAGCAAAATCGATTCAAGAATTTGGGTGAACTTCACAAGGAATGGACTGAGGCTGGGGTCAAGGCATCAAGAGCCACCACACACAGACGTGTCAAGGAATTTGGCTACAGTTGTCGTATTCCTCTTGTTAAGCCACTCCTGAACCACAGACAACGTCAGAGGCGTCTTACCTGGGCTAAGGAGAAGAAGAACTGGACTGTTGCCCAGTGGTCCAAAGTCCTCTTTTCAGATGAGAGCAAGTTTTGTATTTCATTTGGAAACCAAGGTCCTAGAGTCTGGAGGAAGGGTGGAGAAGCTCATAGCCCAAGTTGCTTGAAGTCCAGTGTTAAGTTTCCACAGTCTGTGATGATTTGGGGTGCAATGTCATCTGCTGGTGTTGGTCCATTGTGTTTTTTGAAAACCAAAGTCACTGCACCCGTTTACCAAGACATTTTGGAGCACTTCATGCTTCCTTCTGCTGACCAGCTTTTTAAAGATGCTGATTTCATTTTCCAGCAGGATTTGGCACCTGCCCACACTGCCAAAAGCACCAAAAGTTGGTTAAATGACCATGGTGTTGGTGTGCTTGACTGGCCAGCAAACTCACCAGACCTGAACCCCATAGAGAATCTTTGGGGTATTGTCAAGAGGAAAATGAGAAACAAGAGACCAAAAAATGCAGATGAGCTGAAGGCCACTGTCAAAGAAACCTGGGCTTTCATACCACCTCAGCAGTGCCACAAACTGATCACCTCCATGCCACGCCAAATTGAGGCAGTAATTAAAGCAAAGGAGCCCCTACCAAGTATTGAGTACATATACAGTAAATGAACATACTTTCCAGAAGGCCAACAATTCACTAAAAATGTTTTTTTATTGGTCTTATGATGTATTCTAATTTTTTGAGATAGTGAATTGGTGGGTTTTTGTTAAATGTGAGCCAAAATCATCACAATTAAAAGAACCAAAGACTTAAACTACTTCAGTCTGTGTGCACTGAATTTCTTTAATACACGAGTTTCACAATTTGAGTTGAATTACTGAAATAAATGAACTTTTCCACGACATTCTAATTTATTGAGATGCACCTGTATATATATAAAGCTATATGACCAGGTGCAGCACTTGAAATATACAGTATACTTTCCCTTATACATAATAGTAGAAGAGACAGGGGCTAGTTGTCATACTTTTTACTCCAGTGAAGATTTCTCAGGGAAGGTTTAATTTTGAAAATCAATGTGTGTAGACACATACCTTAAAGTCTTGGCTTAAAATTAAAAAAGTAAACATTTCCACCATTATTCCCCAGGAAAACAGATATAGTTAATTGTACACATCTTGACCATGACCCTATGGCGTAGCATGTTGCAACACTATATAGGGGTAAGTTGTCATATAGCATACAATAAACTTTTCAGTAAAATCTAAACAGCAAAACAATAACAAAACAAAACACAAATCCATTTATTTTGTTAACCTTAATGTAATGTAATCTATGTATAGCTATTGTGACAAATACCCCATGTGACAGCTTACCCTGTTAACATTTTTACTTAAAATTCTAATCTTTAAAAAAAAAAAAAAAAAAAAAATGTTAATAAAATATTTGCTTTGCTACTAAACAGCGCCATCTAGTGCCACTGCAAGTGCCATCACATTTGCAGTGGCAATCATTGCAGTAGTGTGTTTTTAGGACACGTTTCTCACCCGCCAAGTTCGAAATGGCATACTACCCAACACTACTCTTCCTACTTCTGCCACATCTTCTGCTTCTCTTGAGTAGTATGGTAGTATGCCATTCTGAACTTCGCCTCTCTCTCTCTCTCTCTCTCTCTCTCTCTCTCTCTCTCTCTGATCATAAACAATACTGAAGTCACAAGATTTTACTCAAAAGTTGGAGAGATTATGGTAACAAATATGCTTTTAACAGAGTCGTTCTGGTTACATGATTCAACATACATTAAAAAGTTCTACAGGACACAGATCTGATCTCATCAAAGCGTTTATAAATGTGCCTATGCTCAAAAAGCACTTGATAGACAGACAGCAATGTAACATACATACGCAATTTGAGTGTCATACAATTAATGGCTTAATTTTAAGTTTTCCATGATTTGTTTTCCTCATTTCTTTTCCACTACACTCTTTGAAATAAAGTTATTTAATGGTTCTTTGCAGCACCTTAGGTTCATCAGGAACCATTTTTCACTGTTAATAGTTTTTGGTTCGGTTCTATGGTTTCTTTGGAGAAACTGCATAGTAATTTTGTTTCCACATTATTCGCAATGCAATGACGGTGTCTTTGGAAGCTCACAGTTTTTGTAGCTTTATGGCATCTGAAGTGTCAACTGCTCCGGATCTGGGCAGAGTGTCAGATGTGGAATATTTTTTCCCCTCTGATTCATAGGCAGGATTGTCGTAGTGCTGCACTGGGTCCTTCAGGTTATGGATGTCATAGCGGGGGATACGAAATGAGTTCACAACTGTGATGGGCTTGGAGTCTTTTCTGCCACAGCTGGATTGACAAGATTCAAACATTTGTTATAAAATTAACCAGATTAGAAAAGGCTTTGAGGAATTTGATGCAGTCATTAGCAAACATGTTGCTTTGCTATTTGAGGAGCAAGATGAATAAATTAGACAGTAATGCATGACAGATTCCTACAAAATAGCATGTTTTAAAGGATGAAAACTGAATTTAATGTTAAATAAAAAAAGTTGGATAAAATTAGTTCAGTCATCCCAAAATGTATTGTACACATAAGACGCACTTAAAAATGTATGAATACCATTGCATAAGAAAACAAAATATCAAACCTAGTGCCATTTATTTTAAAAGAATAGTTCACATACAAAAGAAAAACTGATCCACACTCCTTATTTTCAACTTCTTTTCATTTAATTTTTTCCACCAGTCAGGGGACATAGACGTTTCGGCCTCACGGCCTTTCTGAATGTGTGCCTGGTTTACTCATGCAAACAGTTTATTTTATCTTAATTTTGAACATTGTTTGAAAACCTAACCAAATCATAATCATTTACTCACCCTCAGGGCATCTCAGATGTGTATGACTTTCGTTCTTCTGCAGAACACAAATGAAGATTTTTAGAAGAATATATCAGCTCTGCACATTCATGCAATGCAAGTGAAAGGTGGCCAGAACTTTACAGGTCCAAAAAGCACATAAAGGCAGCATCAAATAATCCATAAGACTCCAGTGGTTTAATCCATGTCTTCTGAAGTTATATGATAAGTGTGGGTGAGAAACAGATCAATATTTAAGTCCTTTTTTTATTATAAATCTCCACCTTATACCAGCCCTGACCAGTAGGTGGCGATGAAAGCGAATTGCAAAAAAACAAAAGAAGAAGAATGTGGAAGTGAAAGTAAAAGTGGAGATTTATAGTAAAGGACTTAAATATTGATCTGTTTCTCAGCCACCCCTATCATATTGCTTCTGAAGACATGGGTTTAACCACTGGAGTCTTATGGATTACTTGCATGCTGCCTTTATGTGCCTTTTGGAGCTTCAAAGTTCTGGTCACCATTCACTTGCATTCTATGGACCTGCAGAACGGAGATATTCTTCATAAAAAAATCTTTGTTTGTGTTCTGCAGAAGACAGAAAGTCATTCATATCTGTTATGGCATGTGGGTGAGTAAATTATGAGAGAATTTTCATTTTTGGGTAAACTGCCCCTTTAAAGAAAGCCATTTCAAGCAAAATATTTCACAAAAAGAAGTTTGTTAGGTTTTAAATTTTCAAACAATGTTCAAAATTAAGACAGAAAAGTACAGTATCTGGACACTTTCTGGTTGTCAAACATCAGGGAAACTGACTTCATACATATATTAAAAATGACCTTGGGAGGAGTTGGTTAAAATTACAAAAATGACAAAGAAAAGTGAATTTAGTTCTGAGAAATGGTCTTGAATCATTTGTTTGCAGATGCACTCAGTTTGTTACTTGGTTGTCTAATGCCATGACATTAGCTAATGCATTTTTAAGTGTGGCATAATTGAGTCCGAATACATTTTGGGGTCACTGTATATGAGGCGTACCTATAGATTTACTCACCAGACTAAGCACAGCATGATGAAGAAAAAGAGCAAAAGTAGAGCCACAGCCACACAGAGAATGGTAGTAATGACAACCATGGCACCAGATCTCCTACTAAGACCATCGTAAATGCTTTGAGGGTCTTTTGCTGTATAAATAGATTTATATTTTAATCATTCCAATATTTCTTGGCAGTATGAATGGTAATTCAAATGATGATTTATTATTATGAACTCTGTGCACTCTTACGAGTGTTAAGATTGATGTTGTCAGACCAGTCTGTCTGATTAAGAATAGTCTTGCTGGTTCCACTGACAAGAAGATACTTGAACCTTCAAGTGAAAAACAGATGCAATACAGTTACAGCAAACTGAAATTTTTCATATTAAATGCACAACACAAGTTTGGGCTACTTCAGAGCATTTGTTAAAGAAATTGTTCCTCCAAAAATGGATGTTCTGTTATTATTTAGTTACTCTCATGTAGTTCCAATTCCAATCCTGTATGCTTTTGCCGTATTTTTTTTCCATGGAGCATAAGTAGAGTTTATGAGGACTACCAGTCAATGAGCCTGTTTACATGCACACCAATATGCTGATTACTCCCAAAAATCAGCTTATTTAAAAAATTCTACAAAGCAAGAAATCCGTGTTAACATGACATTTGAAATACTCATGTTATTCTCGGATTTTGACATCAAACCGGGAAGAGGCATGCGCACAACAGTTGCACACATTGGAGAAGCTGGTAAGAATACCGGTTAAGGTGTTTCGTGCAACTCAAAATCAGCTAAACAGGCAAAAATCTATGTGTGTCGATCCCTTTAAATCGATAAAGGAATGCCATTTAATTTGCTTACATGACCACACACGCTGACAGCATATTAAAGGGATAGTTCACAATTTTTTTATTCTCTTATCATTTACTCACCCTCATGTCCCAGATGTATATAACTTTTTTCTTCTGCAGAACACAAAAGAAGATTTTTAGAAGAATATTTCAGCACTGTAGGTCCACACAATGCAAGTGAATGGTGGCCAGAACTCAGAAGGTCCAAAAAGCACATAAAGGCAGCATAAAAGTAATCCATACAACTCCAGTGGTTAAATCCATGTCTTCAGAAGCGATATGATAGGTGTGGCTGAGAAACAGATCAATATTTAAGTCCTTTTTTACTGTAAATCTACATTTTCACTTTCTGGTGTGGAAGTGACTTATACTTTCAGTTCAGACATCTACTGGTTGGGGCTGTTAAAACATGGAGATCTATTGTAAAAAAAAAAAAAAAAAAAAGGATTTAAATATTGATTTGTTTCTCATCCACAAAAATGTATCCACTGGAGTCATGTGGATTACTTTTATGCTGCCTTTATTTCCTATTTTGACCTTCTGAGTTCTGGTCACCATTCACTTACATTGTATGGACCTACAGAGCTGAAATATTCTTCTACAAATCTTCATTTGTGTTCTGCAGAAGAAAGTCACACACATCTGTGATGGCATGAGAGTGATTAAATGATGAGAGAATTTTCATTTTTGGGTGAACTGTCCCTTTAAGCATTATTGGTGTAAAAACGTGCATGTAAATGTGTTCATTAATGATTTTCGGCAAGCTCCTCACACAAAACTATCTTATGACTTCAGAAGACTTGAGGAATAAGGAATATAGCGCACAAATCTCATAAACTTCAACTTTTTGGTGCTTCTTGGTCTTTTTTAGAGCTTGACAGACACGTTCACTATGAACTATCATTGTATGGAAAGAGCTGTGTAAAATAATTTCTGCTTTTGTGTTTCATGGAAAAACAGCATGTGTGTAATGACATGAGTGTCACTAAATAATGATAATTTTGGCATCATTTAATGGCTTTGTAAATAATAGTGCCCATTATTCAAGGTAGACATTTTTTTTTCGGTATTCCTTAAAGTATCCTACCTAAAAGTGGATCCAACAGGTAATACTCCATTGCAGTTGGGCGTAGCACATTTCCCATCTGCTCCGACTATGAAGTATAGAGCATCTGAGGCTGCACTGCAGGGGAAATCTTTCTGAAGTCCAACTTTGGTCAGAAAGTAGTTTTTTGACAGCTGGTCAATGAATGCTGATGGATAAGGTGACAGGCTGAGGATGTTGGCATTTACGCTGTCCGTTTCAAAGGTGCTGGTTGCTGAATGAAAGCAGATGCAAAAGAAGAAACAGAAATTCGTAGAGTACCGCCTGGTTTGTCAAGACAGACTTTGAATGTTGTTTGACAAAGCCTTGTCTGAGATGTCAAAATAGTGTAAATTCCTTGGTAGTTTGAGGGTTTTATAGGCCTTAAATAAAGACAGACATATGACAATGTAAGTTTTTGAGACTGATGGGATTATTGATCGAGAAAACCATAAATCCAGTCCATTAGAAAAGATAATATGTAATATGTCAAAACAAACTGGAGGTTTGTGCCAAGTTTGGTGGGCATAAATTGAAATCTAGGAGGAATATTTAGAATAGTTGATCATCTGCCATGGGAAAACTATTATTCCAATCAGTTGGAAAAGTCATAGCAACCCGAGTCAGAACGGGCTGAAGTACTCTTCCAAGTTTAGCAAATGCAGCTTGAAAGCTCTCCAAAGACCCCATAAAATGGCTTGATAAGCATAATTTGCTGCACGTGTTGATGTTTGGACGTGACCTATTGAAGGGCTTGTCCCTTTTTCAAATAGCCAATAGGCTTTAGTTTCATCACAACCATAAATCGTGATTTGCTACTTGCTAGTGAGTTGCAGGGGGAGGGACATTCTCATTCTAGAGAGCATTTGATTGGATCAAAATCTGTGTAGAGGCCTCAGTGTTTCTGATACTGTAAACATTACATGTGTAGCTATATCTTCGAATAGGAATTTAGTTAATGTTTAGTAGTACACTAGAAAACAAATGACCTCAAAGTACATTTTTGGAACTACACAACTTCATGTTGCCTGTAAAAATGAAACATGTGCTTTGACGAAACTGCTGAATCACACATTTACAAAAGAGTACTTGGTACTTAGAGATGGGACAATCTATCCATTGGGGGAGCCTGGGGCATGTGCCCCAAATGCCCACGTGGTAATCTTGCCCTGCTTTGTCAAGCCAACATAAATATAAAGTTTATTTGTATAAGATGGGAACATTTGTTCTACTGTATATTTTAAGGGACATCACACACATGCACTCATTCACCATCACCCTTAATGAAAAGTAAACAGAATTCCTTATTCATTTCTAAAGAGTTTTACCTGAGACTAGCGCCGGCACCAGCCAAATCTCACAGTCATCTGGAGTGCATGTCTGGATAAAATAACAGTGCGGCTGTTTCAGTATTACAGAATTAGTGGTGATTTTGGCTTGGAAATCATTAGGTGTGATCTCTGGCTTGATTGTCTGACCTGTATGAACAGAAAGTGCCTTAGAATGTTTACAGAGCATTTTTTCATTGTGCCTCCATTGTCCAAAGTTGATCCCTATTCAATTCTACTAGTCTGAGTGAATAATGGTGGGTTCAGCCTGTTTCATTTGCACCTGTCATGGGAAAACTAAATTGTGCAACAGCTTCAAACTCCAAATGCTGTAATTAGAGAGCCCACAGGTGCATGCATGGAAAAACTAGGCAAGAAACGGAACGAACAGGTCTTGTCTTGTCTCCAAGTGTTCTGTCTTTCTGTCGAGATTCTGTTCTTACAAGTGTAGTCATCGGTGTTGTTCGTCTGTGTGGTGCGTCATTCTCATGAAATGGTGTCATTTGTAAATTCCTATACAACTGATATATTTAACAGGGATTCTTAACTTTTACTCCATTTAGAATGTAATACAAAATCAAATTGAAAATAAAACATTAATGTTTTAAATAAAACATATATATTTATTTTATAAATTATTAATTGTAGAATGTTTAAAATAATTCTATATTTAATTTTTTATCATTACATCATTATGCGTATATGATACATATAATATACACTGTGTGTATATACACATTTATAACAGGGCACAAAGAGAATCAATTATTTTGAGATTAGCTATGCTTTTTTAACATTTTGCAAGTATTATCAATATTTATCCCAGCTGACTTCAATCAACAGGTGACAAAATGTCAAGTTTGCGTACAAATCTTAAGCTTAGGTGGGCTGCAAATTTAAATACTGAATACCATGGATATTATAAAACAGGAATGGCAGGTCATGAGTACAGAAGTATTTAATATAAAATTGTAGGAGGATTTCAAGATTTTTTGTTCCAGAACTAAAGAAGAGATTCTGCTTTTTTTGTTAAAAGTTGAGCTGTAATAGTCTTGTACTCTTAGACATGTCACATGCAGTGTTGGGTAAGTTACTCTAAAAACGTAATTGCATTACTTATTACTAATTACTTTCTAAAGCCCTTATCAACCTCGACCAGATGAAAAATATAAGACATGAAACTGTTCTTTTAATTCTTTCAAATAAATCATATAAAAATCAAATAAATTATACATGAACTGGCCAAAGAATTTAAGGGGGCAGCGTTAAATTAGAAAACATATATTTTAACATTAGACGTTAAATTTCTATTTTAAATTCACTATTGTTTTATATAGAATTGTTCTATAGTCTATACAGTATTTAACGCAATTACATCAGAAGTAACTGTAAATAAATTACTGAAAAATTAAGAGTAATCCCTTACTTTTTTCATTGAAAAAGTAATTTAATTAGCCTACAGTACTTAATTACTAAGTAATGCATTACACCCAACACTGGTCATGCAGTAATCAAACATAATGAAAATGTTATGGGATATACTGTACACTTCACTCACTCTTTAATTAGCTGTAAATACGCCTTTCCCAAATCAACACAAGTAAAAGGTAAACAAAACAATTAGAAAACAAATAGAGAGGAGTCATAATGTAACACTGACTCCAGATCTCTATAGCAACTGCTTAAAAAAAAGAACAAGAAAACAGACAATTAATGCTAAAATGCACTTACTTTGTACCATCCAGATGCAAATAGACAGCAGTGATGTCAAACTGATCACCCTATTTGTTTTCATCTTGAAGGATGCAGCTAGTGTCTTATTATTCAAATCCTGTGCAAGATCAAACCTGGCTGGTCTAGCACTCAGTAATAATCCTGGCATAAACTAATCGACTCAAATAAAAAGAAGTAAAATGGGTGTGTGAACCCCAGGTAGAAACTGGGAGGTGCTTCGGGCATAACAAAGTCCTGACATGACAAGTGCTGACTGCTGTTTCTATGTAACCTGTGAAAAATGTTTTCATACAACTAAAAAAAACATGTCTACCTTGAATAATGGGCACTATTATTTACAAAGCCATTAAATGATGCCAAGATGCCCTGAAGTTGCAATGTTATCTAACACTTTCAAATGAAAATTCTGTCATCATTTACTCACCCTCATGTTGTTCCAAACCCACATGACTTTCTTCCTTTCATTCGTGGAATACAAAAGGAGATGTTAGGCAGTATGTCCGTCTCAGTCAGCATTCACTTTCATTGCATCTTTTTTTCCTCAGCATTATAATGAATGCTGACTGATGCTGTCATTCTGCCGATCATCTTGTTTTTAGTGTTCCATGGAAGAAAGAATCTCCTGTGAGTTTTAGAATAACATAAGGGGAAGTAAATGACAGAATTTTCATTATTAGCTGAACTATCCCTTTAATGGTAAATAAAGTTGGAGTGAGTGACCCGGTTTGCTGGTGACATCATACCCACAAAAGCAAGCAAGTCTTGTATTACCCACTACATTAAAAAGCATGGGTGTGTAGTTTAGTCACACAATTAAATCAGCCTTTTAAATTTAGAAGCATTGCTCCATTCCCAGTCTCAGGACAGAGGAACTAAAGGGTGTTACCTTCAATGCAACTATTACAGTTTTTCACAATTGATTTGGCACATTTACTGAAACAAATTTACAACTGTCAAAACTCTAAGTACAATCCTCCCATCATGTGACCTGCAAAAGGTGATTATTCAATCGAAAGAATTAACTCATGTTTCAAATGTAAATAAATCCATCAATGAATAAATCATTGTCATCAAAACAAAAGGTTCCTTTATCATTGCTTAGACCAAGACAGTCAAAATGCAAAGACATCTTGTCAAATGACAGTGTACTCTGAAAGTGTGATAGTTACCCACTATGTAATATTGTCCAGTTGCTAACATTGTATATGTAGGCAGCTGAATAGCATTGATGTCAAAAAGTCATGGCACACACTATACTTTCAACAAAACATTTATTCAAACATTTCTCATCATTGTATGTAGACACTTTACAGCCAACCGAAAATACGTAAAGAAAGCTTGTACAGAAAAAAATATATACAACAGCAAAATTCAGGAACTGCAATATGTGCAAGAAAAAAGAAAATATGCTGCAAGTTCATCAACCTCATGGGTCTTCCAGTCTCTCCTCTCTGTCTGGCCACAACATTTCATCTACATCACACCGGATATCCTCCCTTGCAATGCAACAAGGGAAAAATCTTTTGGCATGATGCAGCCACCCCCTACAACAATCTGCTGTGATATCCTCACAACCAGCATCCATTGCTCCCAGTAAGAACAACTGGTCATGAAGACGGTGATCATAGCATTCCATCTCCATGCAGAAAGAACTCCTCAATGGGATTTAGGAATGAGGAGTATGGTGGGAGAAACTCCATCAAAAAATGTGGCTGAGCAACAAACCATTCCCTGACTGTATTTGAACGATGGAAACTTACGTTGTCCCAAACTATAACATACGTTGGCAAGTCATTTCTTACCAACCCCCTCTCATTCTCATGAATGAGATCCCTGTAAAGAGTTTCCAGGAAATTGAGGAGACGTTGTGTGTTATAGGGCCCAATGATGGGAATGTGGCTGAGTACACCAGTCCCACATATGGCAGCACACATTGTAATGTTCCCTCCACGCTGGCCTGGCACATCAACAGTGGCTCGGTGACCTATAATATTATGGCCACGTCTCCTGACTTTGGTCAAGTTGAATCCTGCCTCATCAACATACACAAAAATGTGTGGGGATTCATCAGCCTCCAGCTCCATCACTCTCTATAAAAGATAGTAAAGCAATTTAGCAATTTAGGAAATAATTTACAGTAGATATTGCAAATCATACAGTTACACATATCCTACATTGTGTAACATATTCTGCATATACAGGTTGTACTTGTCAATACTGAAAGACAAGGAGATTACAGCACTGTGTAGTGTACAATGATGAATTCTTACCTGTACATACATTGCTCCAAATTGTGAGGAAATTGAATTGTTCCCCATCTAGCCTAAGTCTGTCCATCCGACAACTATTAGAACAATACCATATAACTATTATGTATCTAATATATGTGTGACAGGTTATTGTGATTGTTGGTTGTTCTATTTAGCATGTAGGGATTTACTCAATGAACACGTGTATAATTGCATTTGAGAGTAATATCATTCAATAGCAAATGAATGCAAACTATTTTAATCTGCAAGGTTTACTCAATGCATTTTGTGCCAAAACAATTATGAATGATTATAGTCATGTGAACAAATGACCTAATGTTCATATAGTTAGTCATATAGTTTGACGAAGTTTAATAGTCATTCGACGATTGTGCCAAAGCGTTTGAGAAAAACTGTAATTAATAATAATAATAATAATAATAATAACTAAATAACCATCAAAATGTTTTATTTTTAATTAGCACCACAATATTGGTTTTCTGGAACAAACTAGGTCACATATTCTGTTACTCAAGTGGATGCCTGGGTAAAAACCAGCCTAACCAGGCCTGCTTAGCTTAGACATGACACATACTGTATACAGTAAACACTAGTTTAGAAGCAGAAAGTCATTTAACTCTCAATTGCTATATAAATACATATACATACAGTATATACTGTATAAATCAACATGTAAACTCAGAACAAACATCATTGGTAAACACTAGATGGTCAGTTAACATCATGATGTAATAAAAGTGTAAAATCCTATTGTGGTGTATCGGACTAGAAACTAGATCTATTAACAGTATTTACTAAGTGGTAAGGGTGGAGGGTATATTATGAAGCCACACTGTTTTCACAATTACAGAGGAACAACAACAGGATCCATATAGTGACTAATGAACAATTACACTGTTGGTTTTACAGCATGTGAGGGAAATAAAATGTAAGTTACATGTCAATATTGAGATAACCACATACTTAGATGAAACATTACCAATTAGAGAACATTGGTGTAATATTTTTAAAAATTACTCCATGTGTGTATGTGACCTGCTCTATTATTTTTGGGTGATTTGACACAGAAAAGAGTTTTATGCAGTAAAGTAGGAAAGTATCGGCTTTTTAATGACAGGCTATCATTATTGTTTCTACTCCAACCACTGAATTGCTTTAAAAAAAAAGGTTGAAACTCAAAATGTCTTTTTGGGTCAAAGTATATATATATACTTTACATACACCGATCAGCCACAACATTAAAACAAAATACTCAAACAAGCCTGTCTGGCAACAAACACCCATGCGATTATCTAATCAGCCAATTGTGTGGCAGCAGTGCAGTGCATAAAATCATGCAGATACGTATCAGGAGCTTCAGTTAATGTTCACATCAACCATCAGAATGGGGAAAAAAATTTATCTCAGTGATTTCGACCTTTGCATGATTGTTGGTGCCAGATGGGCTGGTTTGGGTATTTCTGTAACTGCTGATGTTCTGGAGTTTTCACACACAACAGTCTCTTGAATTTACTCCGAATGGTGCCAAAAACAAAACACATCCAGTGAGTTGCAGTTCTGTGGATGGAAACTTCTTGTTGATGAGAGAGGTCAACTGAGAATGGCCAGACTGGTTCAAACTGACAAAGTCTACGGTAACTCAGATAACCGCCCTGTACAATTGTGGTGAGAAGAATAGCACAATGCTATTCTGAGATGCGGGTTGGCGCTGTTTTGGTGGCATAAGGGGGACCTACACAATATTAAGCAGGTATTCCAAGAATTTCACACACCATTGCACTTGTGTATATGGCTGTGTGACAATAAAGTGATTTGATTGAGGTGTTGTTGTGGCTGATCAGTGTATATATATAATTTTTATACAGATTTCTTCTATTTTTGTGTATTTTTCATTCTAAATTGTTTTAGATCTTCAAACGAGATTTAACATAAAACAAAGAGGTTTTCCAAAAAAAAAAAAAAAAAAATTTTTTTACTGAAGCAAAAACATTATCCAACACCTATATCACCCATATGAAAAACGAACTTCCCCCTTCAACTTAATAGCTGGTTGCGCCACCTTTAGCAGCAACAACTGCAACCAAATGCTTCCAATAACTGGAAAACAGTCTTTCACAACACTGTGGTGGAATTTTGGCCCACTCTTCTTTGCAGAACTGCTTTAGTTCAGCCACATTGGAGGGTTTTCGAGCATGAACTGCCCATTTAAGGTTCTTCCACATCATCTCAATCGGGTTCAAGTCAGGACTTTGACTAGGCCACTCCAAAACTTTAATTTTGCTTCTTTTGAGTCCTTCAGAGGTGGACTTACTCCTATGCTTTGGATCACTGACTTGCTGCATAATTCAGTTGCACTTGAGCTTCAGCTCACAGACTGATGCCCGGAGGTTCTCCTTTAGGAGTTTCTGGTAGAGAGCAGAATTCATGTTTCCCTCAATTATTGCAAGTCAACCTGGGCCTGAAGCAGCAAAGCATCCCCACACCATCACACTACCACCACCATGCTTGGCCGTAGGTATGATGTTCTTTTATGTGGAATTCTGTGTTTGATCTTCCAAACAGTTCCACTTTCGACTCATCAGTCCACAGAACATTCTCCCAAAAGGTTTGAGGATCATCAGGGTGTGTTTTGGCTAAATTCATACAAGCCTTAATGTTCTTCTGGTTTAGTAGTGGTTTTCGCCTCGCCACTCCTCCATGGATGGCATTTTTGGCCAGTGTCTTTCTGATAGTGGAGTCATGAACAGTAACCTTTATTGATGTGATAGAGGTCTGCAGTTCCTTGGATGTTGTCCTAGGCTTTTTTGTGACTTCCAGGATGAGTGGTCGCTGTGCTCTTGGAGGAATTTCGAAAGGTTGGCCACATCTGGGAAGGTTCACTACTATGTCAAGTTTTCTCCATTTGGAGATAATGGGGTGTTACTGTGGTGCTTTGTAACCCTTCCCAGACTGATGTATTTCAATCACCTTTTTCCTCATTATTTCTGGAATTTCTTTCGACCTTGGCATAGTGTGCTACTGGGTGAGACCTTTTAGCCAACTTCATGCTGCTGAAAATTTGTATTTAGGTGCTGATTTGATTGAACAGGGCTGGCAGTAATCAGGCCTGGGTGTGTCCAGTCCAGCTGAACCCCATTATGAATGCAGTTTCATAGAAGGATTTAGTAACTAAGGGGGCAAATATTTTTTCACAAAGGCCCAGCTGGTATTGGATAACTTTTTTGCTTCAGTAAATAACATTATAATTTAAAATCATTTTATCGTTTTGTGTTTACTCAGATTGCCTTTGTTTTATATAAGATTTTGTTTGTATTTTTGAAACAATTTAGTATGAGATCCTGTATACACAAAAACAGAAGAAATCAGGATGGGGCAAATATTTTTTTCACAGCACTGTATATCCTGTATGGTGCTGAGTTAAATGAAAAATTTGTATAATTTCATTTGTGTGGCTGTGATGTTTATGATAAAATGACAGTTTTCCTAAAATATGTGAAGTACAAAAAAACAGCGTGCTAACATGATGATGATATTACAGCACCACGCCCAACAATGTAAAGAAAGCTATAAAACTCCAAAACAATGTTAGGACATGTGCATTCAGAACTGCTGTCATTAGGGAGCCTGTGTAGCTCAGCGAGTATTGACACTGTCTACCACCCCTGGAGTTGTGAGTTTGAATCCAGGGTGTGCTGAGTGACTCTAGCCAGGTCTCCTAAGCAACCAAATTGGCCCAGTTGCTAGGGAGGGTAGAGTCACATGTGGTAACCTCCTCGTGGTCACGACTAGTGGTTCTCGCTCTCAATGGGGCGTGTGGTAAGTTGTGCGTGGATCGCAGAGTGTAGCATGAGCCTCCACATGCTGGGAGTCTCCGCGGTGTCATGCACAACGAGCCACGTGATAAGATGCGCGGATTGGTGGTCTCAGAAGCGGAGGCAACTGAGACTTGTCCTCCACCACCTGGATTGAGGTGAGTAACTGCGCCACCACGAGTACCTACTAAGTAGTGGGAATTGGACATTCCAAACTGGAGAGAAAAGGGGATAAAAAAAAAGATATATAAAAAAGAACTGCTGTTATTAAATATGTTTAATTATAGGTGTTGACAGGCTAAAGCTAACATCACAAACTGCAGGTCTGTGACAGTCGTTTACTGTATTTAACAGCAGACTGCTTCAAGACTGACCTTGCAACTCATGTACAGCATGATTAGATAATGTTCCAACATCTTGTGAGCTTCAGTGAAAGCAAAGAGATCTGACCCTTTGTACAAAGGAATTAACGTGGTCAATGTCACAAATTTGATAAGTGACAGATAGCTAACTAGACAGATAGCTATACTGTAGATAGACAGACAGACAGTCAGACAGATAGATAGATAGACAGACAGATAGGAAAGAGTGAATGACAGACAGACAGACAGACAGACAGACAGACAGGCGGATAGGAAAGAGTGAATGACAGACAGATGGATGGATGGATAGATAGGCAGAAAAGAGTGACAGACAGACAGACAGACAGACAGATAGATGAGGAAAATTCCTATGAAACTTTGCAATGTCAACACACAATTTTGTTCTCTTTGTTGTTTATTAAAAATATTTACAGCAGGATAAAAAAGCTCAGGGTAGAACCTGGTTGCATTATTTAGCATCGACAAAAGACCCTTTAAATGTTTCAAACTCATGTCTTCAATATTGTTCTCATAACAGGATGCTTCTGATACCGCTTACTCAGTACTGAGAGTATTTTCAGGACACAGCTCACTAAATCTTCACTGCTTGAGGAGTGTTTGGCATCATAAGGTAGCATGCTGGATACTTCAGTCTCCAAAGGCCATCATCCATTTTCCATTACAAAGCTCCTCACCCCGTCACCTCTTCCCCATGATGAAGCTGGGCACCTCTGCATCATCTTCTTGCTCTTCTGATTCCTTTGGTATAGGCGCAGGTTTATCCTTTAGAAAAGTATAAAACTTGTTTGACTGTCAACAGTTATGTAGTATCATTAAGATAACAGCTGCTACACCATTGAATCATCCGCTTGTGACAGCAGTTTGAGGAAAAGTGTTGACTCAAAGGGTTTCACATCAATCTCTCCAACTTTAAGTGCTGCTCCTCTGCGGGAGTTTTGGCGATCATTATAGGTTGAGCCTCTTTTCCAGCAGCTTTCCCTGGACGCCGATCTTTTTTCTCCAAAGCCATGTTTCTTCCAGGGTCTTCTTCAGGCAAC
Source organism: Myxocyprinus asiaticus (assembly GCF_019703515.2). Lineage (NCBI taxonomy): Eukaryota > Metazoa > Chordata > Actinopteri > Cypriniformes > Catostomidae > Myxocyprinus > Myxocyprinus asiaticus. The sequence goes on along the minus strand of NC_059347.1, from coordinate 15,529,586 downwards.
GTTTATTTCTTCTCCTGTTCATTTATGGCGCTTACTGCCAGCTATTGAGTAACGCTGTACATTTGAGCATTGAGAATATTATGATTAAACAGGTTGCTTTACAAAGTTTGTGCATGGAAGCTATTTTAAAAAGAAAATCTGTATCTCTAAAGCTAATAGCTACAAATACATTTGGAATCTTTTTACTTTCAAGTATTAATTGAATTGAATTTTTTATTTATTTTTTTATTTTTTTATTTGTATTATTATTATTGAATCTCTATTGTCCATTCTCATGGAAATGTGTCTTTTGCCCCTCACAAGGTGGAATAACATACGAAAACATGCAAACATTCACACTCAGTACTCTGCCACCACATTCAAATAAAATAAATAAGATTCAATATACCAAATGCATTAAAAAGCAGTAAATTCCAATTCCAAGTAAATAACATTTGCATTGCATAAAAAGGACAGCTAATAAAAAAGCCTGAATAAAAACCTATAAAACCCTGTATACAACCATTGAATAAAAACCTCAGATCGCCAATATGCAATTAATTGTTCAATAAAATGAGAGAAGATGGAATAAAAGATCTCTTTTTATTGTTACTGACCCCTAGATTTCCATACCAACATGTAATGCTGTACCTCAGGAGACTCTCCTTCATTTCAAGAACATCTTTGCTAATGTAAAGGCTATTCAGCTTCCTTAGAATGTACAGTCTTTGCATTGCCTTCATATTTATATGGTCTGTATTTGTAGAGAAAATCAAATTATCTATGATCAATCCAAGATATTTAAATTGTTCAACCATTTCAGCAACTTTTAAAGGTGTGCTTAGTAATTTTTCCTCATTTAAAACATTTTACTCTTAAAGAAATTAATTGTATTTTTAAAACATATGCATAAAATCATGAGCATTCATATTAGATGAACACTCCAGTCATATCAGTAACCTTATAAAAGCAGTTTCATTCCACATGGAGAGGGTCCCTACATGGGGGCTGCCATGTTAGAATCACATGACCAGCTGAACACTACCTTTATTATTATTATTATTAACCGCCCTGTTATTGGAAACTTTCACTCATGCAATTAATCATGGCTGAGTGTGAATATTGAATTCCTACAATGTCATCAGTAACTGAAAACTCCTGCATTTGAATGATGCTACATCCACACCACTAGATGTCACTGAAAGACCAAGATGACAAGTTTAAAAAAAATTACTGAGTGTACCTTTAATTAGGTACAATTTTAACACAGTACCCATAGTTTAACTTTAGTATAATTTCTCTTTACCTTTTACACCTGTAGAATAACAGAATAACATAAATCTTACCAACATTACCCCCACATATATACATCCCAAATAATGCCCCATTTAAAAGTGCAGTACATTCTTTTCGTTCTTCATCATACTGTTCATACAAAAGAACATTATATATCATAACATATCATTTCATATAATTTCATATACAGTGCTGTGAAAAAGCATTTGCCTGATTTCTTTTGTTTTTGTGTATACATGATCTCATACTAAATTGTTTCAAAAATTCAAACAAAATTTAACATAAAGGCAATACAGTTTTAAAATGATCATCTTAATTATTGAAGCAAAAAAGTTATCCAATACCAACTGGGCCTGTGTGAAAAAGTATTTGCCCCCTTAGTTACTAAATCCCCAAATTTATGAAATTGCATTCATAATGGGGTTCTGCTGGACTACACACACCCAGCCCTGTTCAATCAAATTAACACCTAAATATAACTTTTTCAGCAGCATGAAGTTGGCTAAAAGGTCTTACCCAGCAGCACACTATGCCAAGGTCAAAAGAAATTCCAGAAATAATGAGGAAAAAGGTGACTGAAATACATCAGTCTGGGAAGGGTACAAAGCTATTTCAAAGGCTCTGGGACTCCAAAGAACCACAGTGACACCCCATTATCTCCAAATAGAGAAAACTTGGCACAGTAACGAACCTTCCCAGAAGTGGCCGACCTTTCAAAATTCCTCCAAGAGCACAGCGACGACTCATCCAGGAAAGACACTGGTCAAAAATGCCATCCATGGAAGAGTGGCGAGGCGAAAACCACTACCAAACCAGAAGAACATTAAGGCTCCTCTGAATTTTGCCAAAACACACCTTGATGATCCTCAAACCTTTTGGGAGAATGTTCTGTGGACTAGTGAGTCGAAAGTGGAACTGTTTGGAAGACAGGGGTCCCATTACTTTTGGTGTTAATTAAACACAGAATTCCACAAAAAGAACATCATACCTATGGTCAAGCATGGTGGTGGTAGTATGATGGTGTTGCTTCAGGGCCAGGGTGACTTGCAATAATTGAGGGAAACATGAATTCTGCTCTCTACCAGAAAATCATAAAGGGGAACATCTGGTCATCAGTCTGTGAGTTGAAGCTCAAGCACAACTGAATTATGCAGCAAGTCAGTGATCCAAAGCATAGGAGCAAGTCCACCTCTGAATGGCTCAAAAGAAGCTAAATTAAAGTTTTGGAGTGGCCAAGTCAAAGTCCTGACTTGAACCCGATTGAGATGCTGTGCCAGGACCTTACGGGCAGTTCATGCTCGAAAACCCTCCAATGTGGCTGAACTAAAGCAGTTCTGCAAAGAAGAGTGGGCCAAAATTCCACCACAGTGTTGTGAAAGACTGATTTCCAGTTATCGGAAGCATTTGGTTGCAGTTGTTGCTGCTAAAGGTGGCACAACCAGCTATTAAGTTGAAGGGGGCAGTTTTTCACTTGGGTGATATAGGTGTTGGATAACTTTTTTGCTTAAATAAAAAAAATTATATTTTTGAAAACTGCATTTTGTGTTTACTCAGGTTGCCTTTGATTTATATCTCGTTTGAAGATGTAAAACAATGTAGAATGAAAAATGCACAAAAATAGAAGAAATGGGGGCAAATACTTTTTCACAGCACTGTAGAAAGTGTTGAGTCTTTTTATTTTTATACCAGATAAGTTACCATTTATCCAGGATGGTCTTCTTAGATATCACCTCACACTTCCTCAACATCTGTCCCGTCCTGCGTACAGGCAGGGCAAGGTCATCAGCAATTTCATTGCCTGCCAGCCATATACCGTATGTGTAGACAGCCCACACACAATCCCACATCCAACAAGTCTTTGTCTATACAACAAAACATACAGTATATTTCATACCTCGATGATGTTAACATGATCAGAACATTTGTAGAGTCTGTACAAATTTCCAAAATTAAGTTCTTCCACTGACTGCAAACAAGCTAAAATTTGTACATATGATATCAGTTTAATATGTAGTGTGAATTGGGGTAATCTGGGACATCAGGTAATGTGGGACACCTAAATTATGATGCTCCATGACAAGCAAGTCTATGTTAGTATCCTCTAGCTGGATTGTCAAAGTCTCAATTGTTGGTGTTCACACAGTAAATTTCAGAAGTCTTAAGTGTAAAAATGTCCCAAATTACCATAAATGACTGTATATTAAATATATATGCATATAATCTCTGTTTCACAAGTATATATTTCCATTGCTTGAATAAAATTGTATATTTTATACAATATCTGCAACACCATGTTCACATTCCAGATCATTTATAACCCACCACAATTTAGTCCCTCGCTTTTTGAATGCCCTCATTCGGAAATGGCTTTTCAGGAAAACTTTTTGGGTAACCCAATAGGCTAAAAAAACAAAACAATGAACACATACTCAACATGTGACCCACCACTTTTGAGCATTTAAGCACTAACAGGTTTTGACGTAACTACATGCATGTAAAGTCTTATCAGTGATGAGATGCCTCACAAAGACTTTTATTTTAAAGAAAAGTACAAATTAAATGAGAAATGTCAGGCAAGCTTAAAAACAGAAAGGGGCATGTTGTTCTTGTTTTGCCTGGGAAAGTAAATGAATTGGAAAGTACACTGATTCAATTCCAGGGGTATGTGATGTTAAACACACTAGTTCACATGCTACTACCATCATTATATTCTCATTATATGTTTTTGGGACAGGATAGCTCAGCATATAGGTGCTGTTTTGATTAGTTATCAGCATGCAGTTGAATCAACACAAGTCTGTTATAGCACATAATCTTACATCTCCACTTGGACGTGAATGTGAGATTTGACCCACCCTAACACATCCACACAATACAGTTGATTTTCTGATAAGAATCAAGACAGTTTGTGTTGGGAAATTCTTCAAGCATGCATGAAGCAAGATGGTGTTAGAACATACTTGCTGTCCTAATTGTGCCTATATTTTGAAAGGACAATGAATACTTGCATTATCTGAAACATATGGAATAAAGAATATGGTTTTAAGATGCCTACGCATGGATTAGCATCAGTCACAACACAAGAAGCAAACACCCCCTTTTTGTTTGATTTGTCAGATGAATATCGGCTATGCGCTGTGTGAGCAGTAAACCATCACCTCCACACCAGGGTAGGAAAAAATACATAACTTAAAAATTGGCCCCCTTTCAATTTATGAGTTGGAATTTGAATTGGTATTACGATGTGCAGGCAACAGATGAAAACTACGAAAAAAATGGTGTAGAAACCAAGTGCAGTTTAATTACATCAGGCGAGCTCCAAAAACATGAAGGTAGTAAGATTTGACTTTGACCTGACAAAACTGTGAACTAGAAGCAAGAACATATAACATGATTAAACATTCACAATACTCAGCCAAGAAATAGAGAACACCAGGGCTATAAATACAAACCAAAAGGTAACAACATAAGAAGACATCCAATGACAAGACAGAACTAATAACAAGGTGAGCAGTGACAGAACTGAACTGATAACAAGACTAGTAAACTAAATACCAATAAGATTAAGACCAATGAAACATGAGGGAAACAGGAAACCACTTGACCAAGACATATGACTAGAAACAGGAACTAGGAAGTAAAAGGCATAGAATCCAAAACATGAACAAAACACACATAAACGTTACAATTTGAATGGCAGGACAGAGAAATTTAACACATTCACAAAACAGAGGAATTTGCAACAAAATAGAAATTATTTGTTATAAATAATTAATTTTGACTATTTATTTTTCTTCTCTGATATATAGAACTATATGTATACACACAGAAGAATAACCAATTATAAATCCTATCATAAATACAAAACAATATAAGGCAATACTACACAGAAAACAGTATCATGAAAATCTGAATGAAAATAAATGCATTACATGTGCGTATACAGTACCTAACAAAGCAGCATAGCCATATAGTCAGCCATGCAAACAGACACACAACTGTGATCCCTACAGGGGTAAACGCATTTGTGCTTAGTAGTATGTTTGTGCACATACTGTATGTGTTTGTGTCTATATAGGTGTGCATGCTCCTACAGTATGGCTATGACTGTGTATAGTATACGGTATATGCTATGCAATATATGAGAATATATAACAAATGTATTACCAATTTTTGCAGAAATCCAGGTAAATCCTATAAACGATATGAGTCTGCTTTAAATGTGCATTTATTTTGGGTGTGTAAGTGTTTCTATATGTTGAATCCTGTCTGAGCTGGTTGAGTACACACACAGGCTTGATTTATTAATGCCCTTGCACATCTAAATAGCCTGAAACAGCATTTAGTACACACTTTGTCTATGATTCAAACCGTACATGTCCTCTAAGCTCCACAGAAGCCTACAATGGATTTTTTTGGGACTAGCTTGTCACTGCCAGTCTGTGGTAATCAACAGTATCTCTGGGGTAATATGTGCAGTTTACTCTATAGAATCTCACTCATAGAATCATGCAACATGCCAATACAAGGAGGCAGCAGATCACTTATGCTATGCACATCATGTGTATGGCTAGCATGGATGAGTGTGCAAGATGGTGGTTTATCATATAGGACAGAGGATATGAGGCAAATCAAGCACCCAAAATGTCTTCTAAACAGAGATATTACCAGGGGTTTGACTGCTTCTATAATATCTGATATGGCTCAGTGGTTTGAGATAATTACTTCTTGCCTTCCCCATTGTCTCTATCTTTCTTTCACTCAGTTTACAGCCTTGTGCTTGTTGATAAAAGCAGTGCAGTATGTATAGAGGCTGTACAATCAATCATTCCCCTCCCCATTTTCTCATTAGCTTTCAGCTAGTCTCGCAGAGCCAGAATTGTGACGATCAGCGTAGGGTCTGGTACCCTTAGAACAGCCTACATAGACAGGAAAAGAGTGTCTACATGAAACTATATGTAACTGATTTGTAAAATGATCAATCATTTTGTTTTTATATGCCATTTAAGGAAGGGTTTATCTGAAATAGTTGATACCACAATAATAGAAGGGAGAAATGAGAACATTAAACATGAAGGCTTTAGGAATGGAAGTCCCGCCTTATCAATCATCAATAAGCCTGTCTGTTTATTCGAGAAGGTGCATGCACAGTAGCTGGACTAGTGTTTTTTGGGCGATTTGAGCCGCTCAAATTTCCGGAATGGAAATTTTTCATTTCCGGAGTGATCAGACAGGTACTCGACATGCTGTACTGAATTTTCCAGTACCCTGACATCGACCCCATTCTGCCGAGTTACTGATAAGTACCATCTCCCATCAGACATCTTTGCATCAATTCGAATTAGTGCACCTTTTTCTGTGGTGCTACAGATAACACATTGTGTGAATAACTTTAGAGACATGGGTACTGGTCCCACGGAAACCAGGAAATGATCATGTTCACATATTCAATGTTGAGCACAATTCAGAGGCTAAGTTTTCCCTCTAAGATAACATTTTTAATTTAGCTGTCGAAAATAACACATTAACGCATGCGATTAATTTTCTTAATTGCGATTAACGCATTTACTGATTTGATATTTCCTTCAGCTCCGTGTGAGTGCTGAACACTGGTTGGAATAGGGCAGAACCTTTGCATTGTGTCAGGGGACATTATAATGTTAATACACACCACAAACAAACACACAACAGTGATTCTGTGTCTATGATCAAGAGATGGAGAAAGAACCTTTTAACCATATTTTTTCATACAAAACAAACCCCGATGGGACAAGCTGCATTCAAATGACTCACTGGAGTGAAGCATCAGTATTTCCTGGGGCCGTGTTGCACTTCTGTCTTACCGGAAAATTTGGAAAAAGTATCTTTACATGTGTGGTGTCAGGGCTAAAAGCAAAACAACACGTTCTCTGCAAGCGCTTTTCATGTGGAGTACAAAAAACATGAATCATGTGAATGCAACTTCACGATTGCTGTAGCAAAGTGTATAGTTACGACTAATATTGTGGAGGATGTGAGTTTAATATAATTAATGCCTAATGCAATGAATACACAATCTGGGGGAGTTATTTCAATTAGTCAACCTCCCACATAGACTTTCAATTAATTTTACTTGAAGTGGTGCTATTTTAGTGCATTTCTATCTTTATGTTGTGGATTACGTTGTTTGGAAAATGTTATTAAAATATTTTTGTTACATATTGTTTTATTTTATTTTCTAAGAAGTAACTAAATGCACTTTGACAGGAAAAGAAGAATGTATAGAGTCAAATTTAAGCACTTTCGAAATCTGTGATTAATCGTTATTGACTATGAAAAACTATGTGATTTATTGCCATTAAATATTTTAATCGACTGACAGCATTCATTTTTACTCCATTAACTGTTAGGGTAAGGGTTGAGGTTTTGTAGGGCATAGGGAGGATTAATAAAATATGCATTCCTGTTGACTGTATAGCATCAATTACAACTGAAAACAACTCGCTTTTGGCGCCACTCTCTGGACATTTCACCTGGAAACTGGAGCTTACAAGTGCCCGTACGTTCAACAAAACTTCCAGCTTCGGCCACTGGGGGCAGTGCTTTAAATTTCAGTAAGCACCGAACTATTTCAGCTGAAGAATTTTTGACCTACTGTCACCAAATTCACAGTGAGATCAGTGTGTTATTTCTCGAAAGACAATTCGAAACACAAAATTAAACATGGTTCTACTTGAACATACTGTATAGTTTATTTGCTACTTCGTGTGTTAATACCTTTCAAAGATTCAATGCCACAAAGCTGACAAACTTTGGTAAATCCAGGGATTAGTTCTTCCTCAGAAGTTCTCATATCAACGCAGTACCTTTTAAACTATTTTGTTTTCCATCGGACAAATAAATAACTATGCACCCCAACTCACAGAAACTGTGTTGCGGTCATTCAATCATTTAGAATTTAGAGTCCGAAGTCGTTTAATTAATGTTGATTTGCTCTGCACAATACTATGCTGTTATTAAGTAGTTATCAAGTGATAAGAAATCATGTTTGAAGATTCAATAAGCCATACATTGCTATCTAAAATTATTATTAGTATTTATTTATTTAAGTAAAATTCAGCCCTAGAGAAATGTAACTTACATAACATGGAAGTGTTTACAGAGTTTTTAATCAAAGGCAGTTTTCTCTACGGGACTACCAAGATACAAAATCATCTCTTGTGACTTGGAGTCTTCCTTAAAGGCCTTAGTTTCTTCCTCAGGACTAAAACTTGGGATCAACCCATCCAAAAAAAGAAAAAAAGCTAAGCCTTGATGAGCCTTCCCAATGTACCATGGTTCATTTGACCAACACAAACAGCCTGCAGCAGGGACACAGGCTGAGAACAACAGAAGGTCATAACACTTTATTTGTACTGTTGGAAACAGAAGGAAAATAGACATCCACTCAGGCAACAACCCATCTTAAAAGACTGCAATGTGCAACAAAGACTCAAAGCATTGAGAACGCTCTTGGCAGGGTTTAAGGGTTTGCACAAGATTACAGAATGGTTAGGTACAAGATTACTCTTCCCCCAAAATAGTTGTTTGAATGCACACCAGATGGTGTTGGCGTCATTTAGTCTTGACTTCCACTTTGCATGGCCCTGTAAACAATACTATGTGTTTTTCTCAGCATGTTTGCATTCAGGCAAGACTGTAACCACTTTTTCAGGACTGGGGGGGGGGGCGACCAAATTGAATAGCTTAAGAATTGACAGTTGAAAACCCCATAACAGACAACCATTTATTTGAAAATTGGGGGATATACCCTCAATATATAGAGTACTGATGGCCCTGAGTTCGGGTTATAGACAATTCAGTGTCCACTCAGCCATAATCCAACGGCATGATGCACTGAACACTTATTTGAACTGATCAAATAATGTTATGTAAAGACTATGTTATTGAAATTTACCACATGTCAGTTAGCCTGAGAGCAAACTGTTTTACGTTCATTTGATGATTCATGAGAAATTTTCCATCCTTTCCATGAAAAGCAAGCTGTGAGATCTGGCTAGGTGCCCAACATACTGTGTGATTGAAGGGCAAGTCAACCAGAAAGTGTGCAAGTATATTCCGTCTTAATTTTGAAAAGCATATTTATTGTTTAATCATTTAAAACCTTACAAATTAGTTTTTGTGAAATGTTTTGCTTTAAAAGTATGCTTGTGCTATTAATTCTTTCAAATAAATGCCACTTGGTTTGATTCTTGGTTTGTCTAATGCAATGACATTCAAACATTTGTAGGTGTGGCTTTATGTGTCCAAATACTTTTTGGGGGCCACTGTACTTTTAATGTACTTTATTTCTATTTTCTGAAAGAAAATATTGTGCATTTGTTATGATGACACTCAATTGATTTCTGCAGCATTAAAATCCACTGAATGAAATCAGTGTAGAACAGAGAACATGTTCTCAGCTCTGTGTTGACAACATTTCTTCTGCCTCCATAATCAAAAACACTCATCCAGGCCCATAATAGCACATGCTAGAACAAGTAAATCCAGTACACAACTAAAACCCTGGAGCCTGATAAAAGAACCCCCACTTTTAAAAGTCGCATCACTCCCCTGGGCCATCACTCGTGAAGTCAAGAGCAAGTGTTGTGGAAAGAAAATTAAGATATACTGGAGTATCAGGATTTGAGGCTTTGTGTGGAGGGGGAATGGATCACGGCTATCACATTCAAGGTCACCTTCCTGCTAGATGTGACAGATCTGACAGATGTGGACTCTGTCTGACCTCGTGAACCTATGCTGTCACTGTGATGAGATGTCTGGCAAGGGTCGTAGATAGGGAGAAGAGATTTCAGGTGTTCCGTAATCACTGCTCCTCTAGGCTCCATGATAATTCTTGCACAGTGATGTCATACGTTTTGCAGAAAAGATCAGAGTGTCTCATTTGTACATGTGCTGTTAAGGCTAATTTATAGTTACTGGGCGTAAAAGCTTTGTGTAGTTCACCGAAAATATTTGCTGAAATGCTTTGACGATTTTGTTTGGTGCACATCCCTCTAATTCTTGACCTGAGCACTCGGTCATTACAAGGCTGGGATTCACTGTAGCAACAGGAAAACATGGGGTCTGATTTAGAAAAAATGACAATTTAGGCCCATGTTGTACAACCCTATTTCCAAAAAAGTTGGCGCAGTATGCAAAATGCCATTAAAAACAAAAAGGAGTGATTTGAAAATATATTTTGACTTGTATTCAAACAAAAACAGTGTAATGGCACTTTTCCATTGCACGTTACGGTTCGACTCGACTCTGCTCACTTTACTTTTCTGAGCTTGCTTTTCCACTGCAGTTTAGTGCCGCCTCAATGTGGGTGGAATTATAGGCTGATCGTCATAGTTGCGCCGCCTCTACTACCGTGACATCATCTTAAACGTGACACAAACATTACTGACCATAAACAATAACACGACCGCTAGCTGATAGCTACTAGCTCATTGTGCTGCATAAAGCAGTTGTTGCATGGTAATTTTACACAAGTGTAACAGTTAAAATGGCCTGGTTGTTTTAGAAGCAAGCTTTCCAGTAGCTGGTCAACTAATTAAAGTGAAGCTTTCAAGCAGAATATAGGGTTAACGTAACAAAACGTACCATCCTCCATCGTGGACTCCAACAACGCCGTGGCCGAGTCCAGGGCACTCTCCCTCCCATTGCTCACAGGTCTATTGCCATAGATAGCTTCCATTTGGTCGAACCACTTCCACTTTCTTCTGTTTGAACCTCTCCGGCTGTTGTGGTCCTTGATGGTTCTGTGGTCACTTTTAAGTTTTTTTTAACTTTTCCCTACACTGTTGGTAGGTCTGGTGGTAGCCGTGTGCGGCCAACAGCTGAGACACTTCTTGAAAGACTTTGTTTCGCATCGTTTCGTTCGTCGCTAACAAGAGGAATGTCTGCACCTCGTTTATTGACCATGGTGTGGTTTTGCGCACAGCCATTTCTTTTTACAATTCGAAAGTCGCGTGAACAAATGATACTGCTGTCGCTGTTGCTAACTTTAAAGCTAGCAGGTTGATGTCCTGTGTCGCAAATCCAGTGACGCTGGTAGTGACGATTCTCTCTGACCAATCAGCGATCTGCAGGGTTTTGACGTCACATTTAGTATCGGCTCGGCTCGCTTGGAACCTCGACCGAGGTGGTACTAAAAAAAGTATCAGGTACCAGGTACTATCCACAGTGGAAAACCCCCAAAAAGCGAGCAGAGTCGAGTCAAGTTGAGCTGTACCGTGCAGTGGAAAAGCCCCATTAAGTTACTTTGTGTTTTACCTAATCAACTGCATTGCTTTATCAAGACAAACATTTCTTCTTAAATTGATGCCTGTAACACATTCCAAAAAAGTCGCCTCAAAAAAAGGCTAGTCCTTCAAGAGTAAGGATGGGTTGATGGGCAACAGATGCGTCTGCAAATAAACCAGCACTTTGAGAACAATGTTCTCCAAAGACAAATTGGTAGGACTTTGGGCATTTCACCCTACAGAGTGCACAATATAGTTAAAAGATTCAAGGAATCCGGTCAAATCTCTGTGCATAAAGGGCAAGGCCAAAAACCACTTCAGAATGTGCGTGATCTCCGATCCCTCAGATGTCACTGTCTTAAAAAACATCATTCATCTGTAATGGATATCATGACGTGGGCTCTGGCATACAAACCTTTGTTAGTCAACATCATTCGCTGCTGCATCCACAGATGCAAGTTAAGACTTTACTATGCAAAGCAGAAACCATACATCAACACTGTCCAGAAGCGCCGTCAATTTCTCTGGTCTCAGTCTCATCTGAGATGAAAAGTAAAACAGTGTAATCGTTGTGTTCTCCGGGCCAAAGAGGAAAAGGACCATCCAAGCTGTTATCAGCGTCAGCTCTAAAAGCCAGTGTCTGTCATGGTATGGGGATGTGTCAGTACCTATCGCATTTGTGAGGGCACAATTAATGTAGAAAAATATGTACAAATTTTGAAGCAACATATGCTGCCATCCAGATGGCGTCTTTTACTACAGTATATATAATATATACTGTATAGTATATACCATATACGTATATATATATATATATATATATATATATATATATATATATATATATATATATATATATATATATACAGGTGCATCTCAATAAATTAGAATGTCGTGGAAAAGTTCATTTATTTCAGTAATTCAACTCAAATTGTGAAACTCGTGTATTAAATAAATTCAATGCTCACAGACTGAAGTAGTTTAAGTCTTTGGTTCTTTTAATTGTGATGATTTTGGCTCACATTTAACAAAAACCCACCAATTCACTATCTCAAAAAATTAGAATATGGTGACATGCCAATCAGCTAATCAACTCAAAACACCTGCAAAGGTTTCCTGAGCCTTCAAAATGGTCTCTCAGTTTGGTTCACTAGGCTACACAATCATGGGGAAGACTGCTGATCTGACAGTTGTCCAGAAGACAATCATTGACACCCTTCACAAGGAGGGTAAGCCACAAACATTCATTGCCAAAGAAGCTGGCTGTTCACAGAGTGCTGTATCCAAGCATGTTAACAGAAAGTTGAGTGGAAGGAAAAAGTGTGGAAGAAAAAGATGCACAACCAACCGAGAGTACCGCAGCCTTATGATTGTCAAGCAAAATCGATTCAAGAATTTGGGTGAACTTCACAAGGAATGGACTGAGGCTGGGGTCAAGGCATCAAGAGCCACCACACACAGACGTGTCAAGGAATTTGGCTACAGTTGTCATATTCCTCTTGTTAAGCCACTCCTGAACTACAGACAATGTCAGAGGCGTCTTACCTGGGTTAAGGAGAAGAAGAACTGGACTGTTGCCCAGTGGTCCAAAGTCCTCTTTTCAGATGAGAGCAAGTTTTGTATTTCATTTGGAAACCAAGGTCCTAGAGTCTGCAGGAAGGGTGGAGAAGTTCATAGCCCAAGTTGCTTGAAGTCCAGTGTTAAGTTTCCACAGTCTGTGATGATTTGGGGTGCAATGTCATCTGCTGGTGTTGGTCCATTGTGTTTTTTGAAAACCAAAGTCACTGCACCCGTTTACCAAGAATTTTGGAGCACTTCATGCTTCCTTCTGCTGACCAGCTTTTTAAAGATGCTGATTTAATTTTCCAGCAGGATTTGGCACCTGCTCACACTGCCAAAAGCACCAAAAGTTGGTTAAATGACCATGGTGTTGGTGTGCTTGACTGGCCAGCAAACTCACCAGACCTGAACCCCATAGAGAATCTATGGGGTATTGTCAAGAGGAAAATGAGAAACAAGAGACCAAAGAATGCAGATGAGCTGAAGGCCACTGTCAAAGAAACCTGGGCTTCCATACCACCTCAGCAGTGCCACAAACTGATCACCTTCATGCCACGCCGAATTGAGGCAGTAATTAAAGCAAAAGGAGCCCCTACCAAGTGTTGAGTACATATACAGTAAATGAACATACTTTCCAGAAGGCCAACAATTCACTAAAAATGTTTTTTTTTTTATTGGTCTTATGATGTATTCTAATTTGTTGAGATAGTGGATTGGTGGGTTTTTGTTAAATGTGAGCCAAAATCATCACAATTAAAAGAACCAAAGACTTAAACTACTTCAGTCTGTGAGCATTGAATTCATTTAATACACAAGTTTCACAATTTGAGTTGAATTACTGAAATAAATGAACTTTTCCACGACATTCTAATTTATTGAGATGCACCTGTATATATATTGGTTATGTTCATATGTGTGTGTGTGTGTGTGTTTTCCAGATTCCTTTTAGTATTCCATGAATTTTCTAGGCCTGTACAATCAAAATAAAAATAAAAATCTTATATTTCCGAGTTTGCCAGGACCTTGTTACATCTGTTAGTTACCACCCTTAAAAGTACCATGGTACAGTGATGTCATTAGATGGTAACACCATAGTGCTTTTACTATGGTACTGAATGACTGACCTGTTCATATACCATGGTTTTTACCTCCAAGGTACTTCAAAGAATACCATGACATTTCCATGTACTGTATAATATGCCCCAAAATATTACCCTGGTACATGTATAAAAAAAATAATAATAATAATAAAAAAAAACTTATTACCATAGTACCATGTGGAACAAACCAAGGCTGTACTATGGTACTTTTTGGTACTTCTTTGTTATAGCACAAGTTCAGTGACAAATTAGTACTTGCACTTGGAGAAGTAACTATTTTTGCTGAATTCCACTTAGGTCAGAAAAAAGGTGAAGGCTAATAAATTCTCTACCAGCAAAAACACTAATCATTTATAATGTGTTTTCCCATAACCGCTCCAAGAATGAATATCTCAGATTTTAATATAAAGTATTTTCAACCACATACTGAAAGCAAAACATTGTGGCCTATAAATAAAACCCCTCTTTTGTCATAACAAATAAACAGCTTTTGATGTCCACAGGAGGCATTCAATAACAGGATTTCCATAAATAAGTTGATCCCACAGTTTTAGATGTGATTTTGACTGAAGCTGGTATAAGAATATTCCTACCAAGAGGTATTTTATGTTAATCCAAATGTATTTGTAACCCGACTTAACTTTAGTTTAAGAGTGAATGCACAACCCTGGAGCACAATTATTACTTTCTGTGAGCAGAGTCAAAGACAACAGCCAGTCCATACTTTTTGTCTTCAGACTCGGTAGCGAAGGGTGAAAAACTTGAAACAACAAAGAGTTTCGCTAAGCTTGGGTTTTCATAGACTTGAGCTGCAGCTGTGTAAATAATAAATGATCAACCATAAGGCCAGAAACACACTCTACGCAAGTACGAGAACATTGATATGATAGCTTGGCCAATGCATTGCAAGTGGCCGGTCCTGTACATATACTTACTTAATATGTGTTCTTGCGTTACTATGGCGGTAACAAACCTCAGTACACAAGGGTGCGATAGAGTTCCCTTCAAAATTTCTTAGAAATCACAATTTCAGAAATTTTGGATCCAAAAGTATTTTTTCCCATAGAGATTTCATTACATTTTTCATATAAGTATTTTAAGCCATGAACCAAACTATCCAGTGAGTTGAATTACAACATTACAAAATTTAAAGCAAAAAAAGTATTTGAAAATCGGACAAAAAGACAAACATACAAGACTGAGTACTTGCCATCTTCAGTGAAAGATTAAACTACAATCCCATGAAGCACTGCGAATGACGTAATATAATTAAAATGATGGAAATATATAAAATGAATCATTTTACATTGTTGATTATAAGTATAGAAACAATACATATTTTAATTTTATTCCAAAATATGCAGATATATACAAATATATAAGTAGTTTGAGAGCACAGGGAGAGCGACTCGGTTGCGTCATTCACAATGTGTCATGGAAGTGGGCGGTCGCTGCGAAGCTTGTTTGCTGCGATTTAATGCGATTGTCCAATTGGTGGATCCTTCTGTTCAGGATTCATGGGATATGTTGTTCTACTTCAGGAAATCTGCTCTTATATCCAATTTTTTTACAAATTAAACTGGACTGATGGCTTTAACAGAAGCACTTACCATTGTAGAACAACCTCAGAGCTCACGGCAAGTCAGTCTTTAAAGGTTTAAAGTTACTGTTAAAAATCAATTTATCTAAAGAGAAAAAGAATGGGATTTTTACTTTCAAAACCAGACAGTTGTGTCTATAAACATGAAAATTAACTTTAACTAACATGCTCTACCATGAGAGTAGTTGAACTGAAAGAGAAAGTTTAAGCTACTATAGCGCTACATTTTAGCATGTGCAGTACATGGTGGCCCTTGTGAGAACTCAAATTGGGTTCTAACAAATTTCAAACACAACAGTGCATGAAATCAAGCCTGTGTAGCATTTGTGTTCATATACTTGGATAAAATATGTTTCAAGTCATAGTGAAAAAAAAAAAAAAAAATTATGTGAAGATCTACCCGGATCTATCTACAGCACCAAGGAGGCAGACAATGAGATGCATAATTGCAAATATTGGCTTATAATAAACATCATGATTAGACTTTATTGAACACCATCAACATTACAAAAAGGTGCCATTTCACAAGCCTCATAAAAGACCTTCCAGTCAAAATGCAGTGTTTTTTTTCTCATGAAACAGGCCACTTCCCTCATACAGACAGCAGCTAAACATCTGCCATGTCCAGACCTAACCATCACAAATACAAAACAAATTAATTAAACGTACAAGCGACAATGACAAGCAACATTAACAAATACTTTATGGCTTTCCGATCTCCTCCCTTTTTGGGTACATGAGTTTTTGATTTCATGGCAGCATCATTTTTATTCAGTGGCCCCTAAAGTATTTGGACAATTCTGAGAAAAGCTCTAGCATCATTTGTTCGCAGATGCCACCTGGTTTGATATCTAATGCATTGAAATTCAGATATTTTTTAGTGTGACTTGAGTGTCAAAATACTTTTTGGAGCCACTTTATATTGACTCAATGAAGGCTTCACGTGATCTTTGCGTAAATTGCGGACACGGCAGATGACCTCGGACTTTGCTTTCATACCGAATTCACAGTGCTAGCTGTTATCGACACGGTGGTTCAGACGGATGGGGATTGGGTCTGTACAGCTGTTGCAATCGGACCGGTCTCACCGGCCAGCCAGGTAACTGTCCTATTACTCTCAACCCGACAGGCTGCCCAGGGCAAGAGTGAGGGGCCCCAGGCCCCGAGGCCTGAGACTGGCCTGAGCGTGAGTCCAGAGGAGGTAGGACTGAAGCAGAAGAAGAGGAGAGGGGCAACAGGATGGCCGGGGTCAGACCGTATCGGAGCTGGAATACACGGGGAGGGCCGTGAGCGGCAATGCCGTTGGGGCGGGACTCTTTAAGCTCCTCCTCCCTCTTTGGCTCCTCTTTTTGTTTCTTCGGTTTCTTCTCGGGTCGGCTTAGCTCCTGGAGCTTCTCGGCTTGAGCGCGGCGGATATGGTACGTCTTCCTGTGGCTTTGAAAGGAATCCAGGAATACCTCAAGGGACATGTGGCCCTCCATGAATCTCTCCAGCAACTCCTGTGAAGGTCAAATGACAAATAAACAGGTATTAGAAGACAGAAAGTCAGGCAGGATTCACAACAAGCATGATGCAGATGCAAACGTCCTCTCTGACTCATCATGTTCCAAACACTATAGCTATAAAAGCGTATAATACTAACCACTTAATTTCAGCTAAATGAGCATATTTAATGGTGGTTGATAAGAAAAGCATCAATATTACTTTTGCTCATACTTCATAGTTATATGAACAAAACAAACCCCTAACCCTAAGAATTAAATTTACTGTACAATTAAGTGGGCCTCACATAGAAATAAAAAAGCAACTAATTATGAGCCATTGAGTAAACTATGCTTAAGTTTGTCCAACTCAAATTACAGTTCAGCCAGAAAATGTAATGTTTCCTTCATAATGAGTTACAGAACAGAATTATATTTTTCATATTTTTATATTTATTTTTCATATTTAATGTGAAAACAAGTTGCCATATCTTGCAAAACCACACACTTAACTCAATATCTAAAGTTAAATTAATTTACAAACCCAAGTGATCCAGTAAAAGTATGTTCATTCACTTAAATGCAAAATGTCTCCTTGATGCAATTCATGTCAAGACAACTACAAATCTCTTGTTCAGTCAATGTTCATTTTTCAATTAAAGAATCTTTAATTTTTTTTGTTAATTAATTTGTATGAATTCACAAATGATCTCAACCAGTGTTGGGTAGATTACTTCTGATATGTAATATGGTACTGATTACAAATAACACAAATGAAATTTTAATTAGCAATGTAATCTTTTAGATGACACTTTTAGGTAATCTAATCTGATTACTTTATACTAATCTGATTTTTTATGTGGCATGTTCTAATGATGAAAACCAAATTTTAAGCATATTAAGTACCAATTACCAATAATTAAACACTACTAAACATGAAATCAAACTATGTAGTATTTGCAAATCTCCACCACCCCTCCCACTCAGTCAAGACTGATAGGTAATGCAATCAATATTTAATCATGAAATCCATAAAGAGTGACTGTTATCTAACTCTGTAATCTAAATACAAGCACTTGACTTTTGTAATCTGATTACTAAACATCAGTGGCCTCAACATAAGAAAAGCATTACAATTTGTGGACACTGTAATTTTTGTTAGTCTAAATAGATGGGTAACCTTGCTAGCTGAACTAACAGTTGAAAGTTGAAGTACCTTATTGCATGATATTGCATGGAACTAACTCCTAAATGCTCATAAGCACAACTACTGTATTGTTTGTTGGAGTTCTCCTTCTGAAGCAGACACTAGTATCTAATTAATGTCAATGAAATAATGCTTATTTGCAAAATCTTGTTGAGCTTACACAAAATATTAAATGAACCCAAATGCCTAAAAAAATCTTTGTTTAATTTACTTTTAGTAGAAAGTCGATATCTGTTGGGAGAATGTTTTGCAAGTTGGAGTTTTACAGAGCACACAACTTCTCCCGCACCATTTAGTCAAATTGCAGCTTGTTAAGAAGAGGCGATTTTTGCCCAGCACACAATAAAATGGGTAAATAAAATCCCATACTTCTCTTTGAGGGTGTCGCCGAATCATATCTAGGAACTAGGATATCACAGAGACTTGGGGTATGTGCTTTTTTGACGTGGGTCAGCAAGCAACTACCACGCAACCACCCAGAACACCCTAGCTAAAATCTAGTTGTATTTAAAATCAGAGCACACACAAGAAGTGTCCTGTGTGCACTGTAAAGGTTTCTTACAGAATAACATGCAGTCAGTACAAATACTCACTCCATCACAGCAGAGCACTATGTATGAATTTAACATGACCTAATGTGTCTACTTGCGCCTCCAGTTGAGGGGGCAGGTGTCTGCCCTCTGTCTGCCTCTGTATGGGAGGCTGAATAATTGATAAGTCTCATCTGCACAAACCCACCCCCTAAATGTCCTCTCAGAAAGAACAATAAAGTCTTCTAATCTAGGAGATTGCCCTTGGCAAACTACTCATCAGTGCAGGCCGATAACAGCCAAGATGCACCTCTAACTGAAATTAAATCGTGTGGTTCCCAAGTGTGATTTCAAGTGTTAAATTGTAATATGTCAATAAAAACTAGATTTTTTCATTTTTTGTAGAAAATGTGAGTGGTGCTTACTTGTGCAAAATTTGCTACCACAGTGTTAGGGTGTTCAAGGTGGTTGCCAGGGCATTGCAATATGGTTGCTAAGGTGTTCTGAGTGGTTGCTTACTGGCTATGTCAAAGTCTCTGTGATATTGTGATTCCTAGATATGGCTCAGGTCCATCCTACAGAAGTCAAGTTTCCATCCAAGCAAATCCCATGTGTTTAAGAGAACAAAATCGTCACTTCTGGGGAAATAGTGTAAAATAGACATGAAAATAAAGGTTGTAGCAACTGTAGCTCTTTTATTAAATATAATGAAGCATGTTTGCTAGCACTCAGTGGTAGATGCCTTCTGTCTGGAAGCGGAAGTGTCTCAGACAGTTATAGGAGGTGATAGTAGCCAATCATATTGGTGACAGGCTTTGGCATTTCAGAATAACCAGAACATTTGAGATGCTATGCAATGATATTGATGATATTCACAGAGCAAATTATGTAATTCACATGGCTTGTTGAGGCAAAGTCACATTACTTTTTTGAAGTGCATCAACAGTCTCTAGAGTTTACTCAGAATGGTGCCAAAAACATAAAACATCCAGTGAGCGGCAGTTCTGCGAACGGATTCTGGTTCGAGCTGACAGAAAGGCTACGGTAACTCAGATAACCCCTCTGTACAATTGTAGTGAGCAGAATAGCATCTCAGATTGCACAACATGTCGAACCTTGAGGCGGATGGGCTACAACAGCTGAAGACCACCTCAGGTTCCACATCTGTCTGTCGAAAACAGAAAGCTCAGGCTTTTTTGCACCATACTGAGTAAATTCTAGAGACTGTTGTGCATTGTGACTGTTGTTGTGAACATTAACTGAAGCTCCTGACCCGTATCTGCATGATTTATGCACTGCAATGCTGCCACACAATTGGCTGATTAGATAATTGCAGGCAGGTGTACAGCTGTACCTAATAAAGTATTCGGTGAGTGTATATTCCTATGTAAATTCTATAGGAAAATGTTAATGTCTTTCCATCATAGTTTATGCGCATGTCATCTTACCAAATAAACAATGTATCACCTCAAGTGAGCACATATGTTTTTTATGCGCATTTTGGAGATTTTATTTGCATCTTGGTGTTTTTATCCAGAATATTTTATGCGACACTGCAAAAATTCACATAAAAATATGTGGATGGAAACCCAGCTACTGTAAATCTAGAGGAATTTATTTTTATTTTTATTTTTTTTGCCTGTTTAACCATTCGCCTGTTTAAAATCCCAAGTTTTATTGCATAGAAACAAAAAGAGCAGACCTCTTCTCAACAAGTCGCACAATATGAGGTATCATTCCTGTCCACAACACAAACAGTCCCGAGTTATGCACTGAAGTTTAATAATTATTTGTTAAAAAAGAAACAGACTATAAAAATCACCATGAATACAACATATATTGTAATATAATATTAGCCCAGATTCACTCAGAGGCATGAAAATATGATAGTTCCACATTTTAGCATGACCATATCATGGTAAACATGTATTTCATCCATGTGCTCCTGTTTCTTATTAATATTCACAGACTGTTTAGCCAAGTGCTTTAAAACAGCTCAGCACAACATGTATCATAAGGAAAAAACACTACATAGATGTCTTATCTTCTTGTTGTTGACTTGGCCCCCACCCTACCCGTTCAACTATCCTTGATTGATCGTTGTGGGGTTATTTGTCCTCAGGCAGTAAATAAGCACTGAGTCCTCCACCCCACATAGCCTGGATCGATCGCTCCGTGACTTTGTCGTTAAGACTCCTGCCTCCTGACTGATGGTCTCAATGCATCATAAGTGAGCTGTGTGGTGAGCCAGCCTTCAGCACAATATTTTCCAAAGAGAACATCAGTACCACACATGTCTTTATTAGCCAGATTAAAGCCATGCATCCCCAGAGGACTGGCATATTCTATTAGTGCAACAGCGTCTGGAAAAAGCCTGATGGCAACCTTGAATCTCTTTCATAGACTGCTCTTATATGAAACCATGAAATGTTAATGATGGGTGTGATTGAGGAATTATGAAGAGCTAATAAACAGCAGGAGACCAAAAAAAAAAAAAAAAAAAAACAGTGTTCAAGTGTTCTGCTTTATCCACTGAAATTTTCTCAACAGACGAAAGGAAAAATTAAAAGAACGTTCTTCAAAAATAAAATCTTCGAATTCATGTAATAGCTTTTGGATCCTTTGAACGTTGCTTTCATGCAATAGTAGTGGTGCTTGCTAAGGCAAATATTTTTAGCACTAAAGCGCTAAAACCACTCAGAGAACCTTAGCAACCCACCAAAACACTATAGGCGTTTAGCAATGCGCTAAAACCCACTCAGAACACCTTAGAAACCCCCTAAAACACTATAGGCATTTAGCAATGTGGTAAAAAAATGCTCTGAGCACCTTAGCAACCCCCTAAAACACTATAGGCATTTAGCAATGCGCTAAAAAACACTCCGAACACCTTAGCAACCCCCTAAAACACTATAGACATTTAGCAATGTGGTAAAAAACACTCCGAACACCTTAGCAACCCCCTAAAACACTATAGACATTTAGCAATGCGGTAAAAAACACTCCAAACACCTTAGCAACCCCCTAAAACACTATAGGCATTTAGCAATGTGGTAAAAAACACCCAGAACACTTTAGTAACCCCCTAAAACACTATAGGCATTTAGCAATGCGGTAAAAAACACTCCGAACACCTTAGCAATCCCCTCAAACACTATAGGCATTTAGCAATGCGCTAAAAAACACCTAGAACACCTTAGCAACCCCCTAAAACACTATAGGCATTTAGCAATGTGGTAAAAAACGCACTGAACACCTTAGCAACCCCCTAAAACACTATAGGCATTTAGCAATGCAGTAAAAAGCATCCAGAACACCTTAGAAACTCCCTAAAACACTATAGGCATTTAGCAATGTGCTAAAAAACACTCCGAACACCTTAGCAACCCCCTAAAACACTATAGACATTTAGCAATGCGGTAAAAAACACTCCAAACACCTTAGCAATCCCCTCAAACACTATAGGCGTTTAGCAATGCTCTAAAAAACACCTAGAACACCTTAGCAACCCCCTAAAACACTATAGGCATTTAGCAATGTGGTAAAAAACGCTCTGAACACCTTAGCAATCCCCTAAAACACTATAGGCGTTTAGCAATGCGCTAAAAAACACCTAGAACACCTTAGCAGCCCCATAAAACACTACAGGCCTTTAGCAATGCGCTAAAAAACACTCAGAATACCTTAGCAACCCCCTAAAACAATATAGGCGTTTAGCAATGTGCTAAAAAAACACCCAGAACACCTTAGCAACCCCCTAAAACACAAGAGGTGTTTAGTAGGGTGACCAGACGTCCCAATTTTCTGGAGACAATCCCAGTTTTTGACGGTCTGTCCCCGACTGGAGCTGTCCCCAGAAATGTCCCCGTTTTTACTGTGTGTTCAAAATAGTACACAAAGTGAAAATACATGGCAAGAAAGCCGCTATTGAAGCCTACCGGCAACAAGGTTTACCGTGTGCTGTTTATTTTGACCAACAGAGGGGGCTGCTCGCTATAGCAGCTTTAAGTTATTCATCTTCCTTTACTGATTACTTGTTCGTGCCAGTTTTGCCATTAAGAACTGGACCAGTGAGCAAGCGCACTTGAAAAGAATCATCATCATCATCATCATCGTTAACAGCTTTGAGGTGAGGCACATACTAGCTATGTTATAAAGAAGTTACAATATTATGTATTATATAAAATTAATGCATTTAAAATAAGACTACAACATTAATAACATAGTAAAATAAATGAAATGTATAATAAAGTATCTGCAAAGAACAACAATAAATGTAAGTCAGCACATTACAGCATAGATTACATTGCGCTTGGATAGGAAACAAGTGACCAGAAAGAAGCATCATAACGCATAAGAGTTGATCAAAATAAAAGGTATAATTAAGAAAAACAAGTCCATTGGATATACCACATGAGATAACTGCTAGAAACAGTTGAAATAGTGTAATAATAATAATAATAATAATTATTATAAAATATTGAATATCTTTGTGTCATGACTACAAAGTGGAAAAATCTACAACAATATGAGGCACCTAAGAGGGGCAATCAGCCCTTCAGAAATGAATTTCAGGCCCTGATACAATACATAGTGTAAGTGTTTCATATGATTTCAGTTGTAATACTGAGGAAAAGGGTAGTCAAGTGAGAA
Organism: Myxocyprinus asiaticus; assembly: GCF_019703515.2. Lineage (NCBI taxonomy): Eukaryota > Metazoa > Chordata > Actinopteri > Cypriniformes > Catostomidae > Myxocyprinus > Myxocyprinus asiaticus. The sequence goes on along the minus strand of NC_059347.1, from coordinate 15,505,912 downwards.
TCTCCTTTGAAATTCCTCTGACAGTTTTCCAGCAAGCAGGTTAGCAGCCTACTGTCTTACTTTTAGGAAAGTGCTAGCTAAAGGTGACGGAAAAGAGGAGAAGAGAAGCAATTTTAGAAGAGAGTAAGAAGAGTGATGTAAAGAATGTGACCAAGGGCAGGTGTCTCTGTGCTGTGGAGTCAGCTGCAACAGTTCCAATATTCAATCATTGTTTATATATGTTTGTTTAGTTCACTTTTATGCCACAATGTCATCTACTGTATATACAGTGTAGAAAAAAATAAAGTCATATGTAACAGAAGACAATTAAAAATGATCAGCTTTACCTCTGTATCAGAAATTCATTGAGACATATTCAACAGAGTATGATATACTATAGTTCATGACATTACTACATTCACCATGGTCAAAATACATAACATCTGAATTGTCCCCCTTTTTTAAATCATAGATAAGTAACATGTGAAATTTCAATTACATATTTACCAATGAACTAGAATTGTCCCTGTTTTTCATTTCAGAAATCTGATCACCTTAGTGTTTAGCAATGTGCTAAAAAAACACCCAGAACACCTTAGCAACCCACTTAGCAACCAAACATTACTGGCATTTAACAATGTGCTAAAACCACTCAGGGTTTGTTTTTGTTTTTTGTGCATTGCTAAATACCTATAGTGATTAAGGGGATTGCTAGGTGTTCTGGGTGTTTTTTAGTGCATTGCTAAATGCCTATAGTGATTTGGGGGGTTACTAAGGTGTTGAAAGTGGTTTTTAGTGCATTGCTAAATGCCTATAGTGATTTGGGGGGTTGCTAAGGTGTTCAAAGTGGTTTTTAGTGCACTATAAACCACTCAGATCACCTTAGCATCATGGCATTGAGTATTGCACAGGAAGTGCTGGGTGGATTACTTGTGAATTGTAATCAGGTACTAATTACAAATTACAGGACAAAAAAATGCAGTCAGTAACGTAATTTCATAGATTGCATTTTTGGGGCAATCTAATCTGATTACTTTTGGATTCTTTTCAACCTAATTCTATTTTATTTTATTGCACATGCATTTTAGTAGGATAATCATTTTAACACAAAAAGAGCCTCAAAAAAAGAGCTTGATCCTTATGACATTTTTTAAAAGTGCATTAAATATTACATGAATAAACATTCAATCTAACAGCAATGACAGTGTATGGCCAAAGTTTATAATTCAAAACACTGAGACATCAAGTTCATTTTAAGTGCATAAAACAATACCAACATTAAGAACATTAATGACCATAAAATCATCAGCAACTATGTTGCTAGGTCAAAGCTTTCATCTAAAAACACTGAAACACTTTTTCAGCCACATCTTCACCTGGCTGGCTAGTAGCGAGTATTAGTTCTGAGTGCAAAGCACACAACCCTCCCCCTCTCTTCCGAAAACACTTGAAGATTTACCAAATGTATATCAGTGCAGTGGTGTGATGATTTAGAACAAAAGATTGAAAAAAAAGAGAATGATTAGGATGATCAATAAATTATTAACAATTTACTGCCGTTGCCTTGTTAATCTGTAATCATGTAATCTATAAAAAGTAACTGTAATCCAATTATGAGTATTTTAAAATATAATTTAATCCAATTGCAAGTACTTGAGTTTTGTAATCTGATTACGTAATCCAGATAACATGTAATCTGTTACTACCCAGCACTGTGCACAGGGAAGCACAACTCACATTTTCTTCAGGAAATGTAAAACTGTAGTTATTTATAGGGCTAGGCTATATGAAATTCCATGCACAAACCATCCTAGTTGTTTGCTCCAAGAAAGATCAAGTGCATGGAAACTGAATATTCCCTATGTAGTGTAATGTGTGCCACTGTTGGGTTTTACAGTACACTTAATAGCTGGTTGGAAAGACACCATACTCAACACCATGCAGGGTGAAGTGTTCATAATGAAATGTATAAGAACTCTGGTTTCTCCAGGGCAAAAGCGGGAGAGATGACATCAGCTATGATGTGTTAACCTCATTATTTATGATGAATGAGCTGTCAGTGCTTTAAATCATTGATTAGATGAGATCACAGATCAATGTTTGTGAGTAATGTAGAAGTTAGTGGATTTTAATGGGTGGATTTTCACCCTTATGTCACCAACAAATTCAGATTTATGGTAAAAACAGAATCAACTGGTTCTGTGTACATACAGTTTGTGTAATCCAGAGTAAGAGTTTTCTGGACACTTTGTCAGGCTTCAAATTTTGCTTTATTCTGGCTCAGTTACAAGAGCAGCTTCTTCCATCAGAGTGTCTGAATAAACAACATTCGGACAGTTCTGCTAGAGAATAATACAGTGGCCCCAAAATGAAAATTAAGTGTTTAAAATGTAACTGAACACTTTTGGACACTTAAGCAACACTTAAAAATGTAAATGCATTACATAACAACACATCAATGCAAGTTTACTCAGAACTAACTCTACTTTCCTTTGCCATTTTTGCAATTAATTTTAACCAACTGATCTCAATGTAATTTTTAATGGATGCATGAAGTGGTGTCCTAGTAGAGTAACCACAGGTGTAGTTCATCATACTTTTAAGTGCGGCTGAAGTTTTCAAATCCTTTATATTTTACACTGCATATAAAAATTATACCCACATTTTGTTGTCTTATGATACAGTGTGAGAGGCTCTTATGGGAGCTGAATACATGAAGATGCACAAGAGATATTGTGAAATTACCTCAGACTGTTCTTCAGCACGTGCAACCTCCTCCTGGAGTAGATTGTGGGCAGTCTGAGGGCTGTGCTTCTGTGTGAAGGCCTCTGGAAAAACACAAATATTTTATATCTCTAAGTCTCAATTCTCATGAAAATACAATCACAAAATTAATTTAAACATAATCATGAGTTATGAGTGAAAAGCCATTTTTTGAGAAACAGGGGACCACAAAATAATATATATTACTCATTATTTCGAGGAGCAAACAACTGAATTACTAATCACACAAAAAATAAACATGCAGCATGACTAAAGATGTTCCATTTGTTAATTACTTATGAACCGGCTTCATGAGAAGTTATCAACTCACTCACCAAATTGAGCAGTAACAGAGTTAACAACTCACTAAATCAAGCAGTTACAGAGTTAACAACTCCCTCACTCACTGAACGAAGTGGTTACTGAGTTAATAACTCACCCACTCAATGAATCAAGCAGTTACTGAGTAAAAAACTCACTCACTCACTGAGTTAAGCGGTTGCTGAGTTAATAACTCACTCACTGATTCAGGCGGTTACGGAGTTAAGAACTCACCCACTCAATGAATCAAGCGGTTACAGAATTAACAACTCACTCACTCACTGACTCGAGTGGTTACTGAGTTATCTAACTCCCTCACTCACTGAATCGAGAGGTTACTGAAATAACAACTCCCTCACTCACTGAATCGAGTGGTTACTGAAATAACAACTCCCTCACTCACTGAATCGAGTGGTTACTGAAATAACAACTCCCTCACTCACTGAATCGAGTGGTTCCCAAGTTAACAACTCCCTCACTCAATGAATCAAGTGGTTACTGAGTTAACAACTTACTCACTGACTCGAGTGGTAACTGAGTTAATAACTCACTTAATCGAGTGGTTACGGAGTTAAAACCTCACTCACTCACAGAATCAAGCAGTTACGGAGTTAACAACTCCCTCACTCAATGAATCGAGTGGTTACTGAGTTAACAACTCCCTCACTCAATGAATCGAGTGGTTACTGAGTTGAAAACTCCCTCACTCACTGAATCGAGAGGTTACTGAGTTAACAACTCCCTCACTCACTGAATCGAGTGGTTACTGAGTTGAAAACTCCCTCAATGAATCAAGTGGTTACTGAGTTAACAACTCACTCACTGAATCGAGTGGTTACTGAGTTAACAACTCCCTCAATCACTGAATCGAGCAGTTACTGAGTTAAAAACTCACTCAATGAATCAAGTGGTTACGGAGTTAATAACTACCTCACTCACTGAATCGAGTGGTTACTGAGTTAACAACTCCCTCACTCACTGAATCAAGCAGTTAATGAGTTAATAGCTCATTTTCTCACTGAATCAAGCAGTTACAGAGTTAATAACTAACTCACTCAGTGAATCAAGCAGTTAAGGAGTTAAAAACTAACTCAATGAACCAAGCATTTACTGAGTTAACAACTCCCTCACTCACTGAATCGAGCAGTTAATGACTTAATAACTAATTTTCTCACTGAATCAAGCAGTTACGGAGTTAATAACTAACTCACTCACTGAATCCAGTGGTGATGGAGTTAAAAACTCACTCACTGAATTAAGCGGTTACAGAGTTCATAACTAACTCAGTGAATCAAGCGGTTATGGAGTTAACAACTCCCTCACTCAATAAATCGAGTGGTTACTGAGTTGAAAACTCCTTCACACACTGAATCAAGTGGTTACTGAGTTAACAACTCCCTCACTCACTGAATTGAGTGGTTACTGAGTTGAAAACTCCCTGAATCACTGAATCAAGTGGTTACTGAGTTAACAACTCCCTCACTCATTGAATCGAGTGGTTACTGAGTTAACAACTCCCTCACTCACTGAATCGAGTGGTTTCTGAGTAGAAAACTCCCTCACTCACTGAATCGAATGGCTACTGAGTTAACAACTTCCTCATTCACTGAATCAAGCGGTTACAGAGTTAATAACTAACTCAGTGAATCAAGCGGATATGGAGTTAATAACTAACTCACTTACTGAATCTAGTGGTGATGGAGTTAAAAACTCACTCACCGAATTAAGTGGTTACAGAGTTAATAACTAACTCACTCAATGAATCAAGCGGTTACAGAGTTAACAACTCACTCACTCACTGAGTGAAGAGGCTACTGAGTTAACAACTCCTTCACTCACTGAATCGAGCGGTTAATGAGTTAATAACTAATTTTCTCACTGAATCAAGCAGTTACGGAGTTAATAACTAACTCACTCACTGAATCCAGCGGTGATGGAGTTAAAAACTCACTCACTGAATTAAGCAGTTACGGAGTTAATAACTAAATCACTCAGTGAATCAAGCGGTTACAGTGTTAATAACTAACTCACTGAATCCAGTGGTGATGGAGTTAAAAACTCACTCACTGAATTAAGCGGTTACGGAGTTAATAACTAGCTCAATCAGTGAATCAAGCGGTTACGAAGTTAACAACTCCCTCACTCACTGAATCAGGGACGAGGAGACCTGCTGCTCTGGAGCTGGTGGACAAATCACTCCATCCCCCAGTGGAGGGCCGGGAGGAGAATCTTTTGTTTCATTTTCATTTAATTTTGCTGCATGCCCAAGAGGCTGCGGTCCCCAAAAGTTCAACAAAAAAGCGGTTTTCTTGTTCCCTGGGTCACATATCTGGTGCGCACGGCCGTCGTCATGACCGCCATCCACCGTCCCATTTCAGCAGGTTTGGCGCTCCAGCAGCGGGCCCCCTGCGCCTGCGTGCCCAGCTGTGGCACAAACACTCCCACACCAGGTTGGTTCCGATGGACTGTGGGACCATATTCTTCCTCCCCCCTCCCCGGCCGATCCTATGGTGGGTATCAGGAGCCAGGTATGTGCTTCGATGTCCCTGGACTCAGCACGGCCACGGGGCTCGAGCCCTCTCGACGTGGCGCCTCAGGCTCCGCCCCACCGCGAGGCACCACCCGCCGGTATGTCCGACGATATTTTCCCCTTGGTCCCCCTTGCCCGGAGCTTGGACGCGTGGCTTGCACTTCCCAACCCGTCACGATGGCTGACCCGGACTGTCCGACTTGGCTACGTGATTCAGTTCGACACAGACCCTTCCTGCGTTTTTCTTTTGAGGGCCAGGCGTACCAGTACAAGGCCCTCCCCTTTGGCCTGTCCTTGTCCCCTCGCGTCTTCACGAAGGTCGCAGAGGCAGCCCTTGCCCCGCTAAGGGAAGTGGGCATCCACATCCTCAACTATCTCGACGACTGGCTAATCCTAGCTCACTCTCGGGATGTGTTGTGTGCGCACAGGGACCTGGTGCTCATGCACATCAACCGGCTGGGGCCTCGGGTCAACTGGGAAAAGAGCAAGTTCTCCCCAGTTCAGAGCATCTCTTTTCTCGGTTTGGAGTTGGACTCAGTCTCGATGATGGTGTGCCTCACGAACGAGCGCGCACAGTCGGGGCTGAACTGTCTGAAGGCGTTCAGATGGAAACCAGCGTTCCCACTGAAACTTTTTCATAACTAACTCACACAGTGAATCAAGCGGTTAAGGAGTTAATAACTAACTCACTCACTCACTCACTGAATCGAGTGGTCACTGTGTTAATAACTCATTTTCTCACTAAATCAAACTGTTAGTGAGTTAACAACTCATTAGGTCACTGAACTAAGTAGTTACTGAGTTAACAACTCCCTTGCTCAATGAATCGAGCAGTTACTAAGTTAACTCCCTTGCTCACTGAATTGAGCGTGTATGAGTTAATAACCTCCTTGGTCACTGAACTGAGTAGTTACTAAATTAACAACTCCCTCGGTCACTGAATTGAGCAGTTACTGAATTTAAAAAGGAAAGTTACTCAAGGGCTGTGAAGCAACAGGAAAACAAAACAAAACAAAAAAAAAAAAACACTGAAGCATCTCTTGAAATCAACTGTTAGTGTGCTCAGCTGTGAATAAGCTCCGCTGTGTAATTCTCTGTGTAAAGTGCCGGGACTGAAGCCACTCTCGGGTCTCTTTGCAGTGTTATTGTAGGGCCCTGGAGGTAAGGGAGGAAGCAATCTATCTCTGTTAGCTCATGTCCACGGAAGGGAGTGAGGGGCTTGGTCCCTCCAAGTGTTGTGCTGGGGTTACTATGGTGACTGGCAATTATGCTAATGTACACATGTGTTGAGTCCACGGGGGATGTGAAAAATTGAGCTAGTGGCCACTGAAGGCAAAGAAAGGTCACAGTGATGACACCATTTGCGCACTAATAATCCAGAGCCCCTCCCCAAACAAACCATCACACACAAACCCACACTACAGCCCTTATGAAAAAGCACTGTGGCAGCACCATGGTACAATGGTGTTATTGGATGGTAATTACTATGGTACTATTATACAAGCCAGGGTATGATTACCATGTTCACCATGGTATTTAGCTACTTGTTACTATTATACTGTGAAAAACATTCATAATTTTAATGGAAAAATAATGCAAAAATAAGTTACTAAAAGTAAGTTAATTTACTATATTGTCTGAATAATAATATTAATAAAAATATGACTGTAACAGGTAAACATTGGGCAAGGAGGAGGCGGGAACCCGCTGAACAGTAAACAAAGTTTTAATGAGAAACTCAACTTAAAACAAACGTAAACAAACACAGACTCATATGCATTGCGGCCGCGTGCGTCTCTCTCTCTCTCTCGAACCGGCGTCTCCAGCTGCCCTTTATCTCATTCTCCCGCTGATCAGCTGATTCAACGCCGGCCGTGCTTCATCACGGCCCAGCCACACCCTCCTCCTCATCACACTCCTCCCCTGCCCAATTCAGGCTGGGGCACCACCGGTCTGACAAACCCACCCCCCACATATCTCTAGAGGGGAGACAATGCCCTTCCGGCCTTTCTGTCACCCGCCTCCTGCGAACCTGGGGGAGAGACGAGGGGAGGAGTGGGTTGAGGGAAAGGGCGAGCAGAGACACACACACACAGAGAGAGAGAGAGAGAGAGAGAGAGAGAGAGAGAAAAAAGAACTTGCTCGCCGGCTCCCATGCGTCTCTCTCTCTCTTGAACCGGTGTCTCCGGCTGCCCTTCATCTTGCTCTCCCACTGATCAGCGGGATATTTTATGAAAATATATAATTATTTATAAAAAAATGTATTATAAATATTTTAATATATATATATATATATTTTATTTTTTTTTTTTTTTTTGCAGTAAAAGGTATCAATTACCTTAATTTATGGTGAAAATTATGACTTAAAACTTAACATGGTAATACATGTGCTTCTGTTTATGATTAAACATTAATAAAACTGTTTTTTGCAAGTTCAAAGAATTTATCACCTTATAATTTACAATAAAAAGCACAAAAACGCCATGTTTACTGGAAAGGCCACTTTTAATTTTGATTAACTTAATTTTATACAGCCTTAAATTTTAACACCTTTTATCAAGTTTTATCATGGAGGTTATAAGTATACTACATTTTAAACCATTAAACAAATTTTTGTTATAAAGATGATGAAACGTTTTCACTTGTCAATGTATTTTATAATGTAACACAAATACTAATTACAGCGAAGGTACTTAAGAATACCAAGGTATTACCACCATGGTAGCATCCATAAAACATGGTATGACCATTGTACTTTTTTATTATCTAGGTAACGCATGCTCCAGGACAAGCCAGCACAAACCAATGGCATGTGTTTGGGGTGGGACTATCAATTTTCCAACCTTTCAGTGAATCTATTTGAGATAATCACACAGATAGAAGAACCATATGATGCGCTTCATTCTTAATTCATCTAGTCACTTCTATGGCTTCACGCCAATACACTCTCAGGCATACGCCTTGCCAATAACAAGGCCTTTAATACTGTCCCTACATGCCCTGCTCTCTGAACATGAATAATCAAAGGCCCACTATGTCACATGTGTTTGTGTGTATTTCGTTCATGTACATTCAGCATCCGTGACTGCTGAGGCATGACAGGGTGAGCGAGGAGGGAGTGGCACGCCACGTGCACGACCCCAGCGGCCCACGCCATGCAACGGTAATGGAAGGCGACAGATAGACAAACAACACTCGGAGAGCAGCTGTGGGTGACCTACATACTGGGGAGAAATGATGCAGATGGGCCGCAGGGCGCCCCGCTCTACAGCGAGGAGTCTTCTGGAGCCAGAGATATGACCAGGGATCTCACGGTCGAGATGGCTCTTGATGGCCATGGAGCCGATGTCCCAACGCTCTTACAGTTACATGAAAGATCACAGGCCATTGATTGAACTGGTTATGTGAAACTAAAAGAAAAGAGTGGGTAGTGCATATGCTTACGATATGAAATTCGAATCTGGCCAGCGTCATGTCCCGACTGCATTCCCACCCGCTTTCTTTCTTCCACTTTATTTACACTTTCCAATAGGGATGGGTCATGATGGTTCACTAGTTGTTTAGTGAGGCTGCCTAGTCTATCTAGATTTTTTCTTAGAATTTTTTTTTTTCCATATGTTAAGCAGTGGTGCTTTAAAGCTCATGCTTAGCTGTTAGACAACTTGCAAGGTAAAACCCTCTTGGGAAAAGTTGTGTTTAGTGTTTTTAAAGTTTCTTTAAATTCATCCCCTGTAAAACACTGCCGATAAAGCAATACATATTTAAAATGATTTGGCCATTACATTGTGTCTTGCGCTGTATTCCGAGCGTCACGCCTTGAGTGTCATGCCTTTGAGACAATATATCTAGGTAAAATAGTCAAATTTTTATAAAAGTGTCTCAAGATCCCTGCATTGTTTTCCATTCCGTTGCACTCCATCGAAATGTTTTTGAACACTAAAATGTGTTTTATGTAAACGCCCTATAAGAAACATGTCCGGTCAAGGTCTGATGAACCCGAAACAAGCTTAAATCTACAGGACTTCCTTAAGACCAAAAAAAAAAAAACGTTCCTTTTCATCTGACATCACCTTAAAAGTGCAGGTAGAGAAAATATAATTTGTAAATGTCATTCATGTTGACTTCAAAAGAGCGAATAAATAGGAAAAACAATACCAAAGAAACAAAGGCTGTAGATATCAGTATTAAGGAAAGATAGCTGTGTTCACCTGAGGTAAACTTCTGAGATCAATAACACTGCCAAACTCTGCCTCCTTCCATTAATACATAATGGTAATTGATTGTATTGACAGACCACCACAATTGTTTTGTTCAAAACAAAATGTCTTGTGAGGCCTGAGTTTGTTTTCATGGTAGCATTTGTAAGGGAAAAACAATCATTCTTATTCTGTGGATGGGAAAATCGTTTCTGCTCAGAAAACAATCCTTCTTCTCTGAATTATCAAATCAAAGGAGCACCTGTCAACTTCAACAAACAAACTCATATGTGCACAGATTTATAATCACAATACGTGTCTTTGAATAATCTTGTTGGTATAATGCAATGGTATCTATTGTGGTTCTTGGGAGCACAATACAACAGCATTAAATGAACAAATAATTATTGTACTCAGTACTTTAATCCCTAATTAAAAAGTTTTACCAATAATAAAATAATAATAGTGTATATACTGTATATTAGTATATTAATATAGGATTTTCCTGAAGTGTTAAAAAACATGTACACTCACATGAGATTTAATTCACAAAAGTAACCTATTGACCAGTTTCAGTGATGTCAATTTTTCCTCGCAGCCGCCATATTTGTGACCATCAGCAGGAGAAAGTAATGGTGGACAATGGAAAAACACCCGTGAGTTGTTCAAATTTCAGTAATCACAGACTTATTTCAGAAGCAGAACTTTCGGCCTACTGTCGCCGAATTCACAGTGTGATCAGTATGAAAGGGGCTAAAGCTCTGTGCTGCTAACCTGAAAGTTGCTGGTTCAGCCCCACCATTGTGTCCTTGAACAGGGCATTTAACCCTGGGCTGCTCCATGAAGACTGTCCTTATAATAAGTGTTTGTTGCTTTGCATTGAAGCGTCTGCTAAATGACTTATTACCACAACATGTCGACAAAACAGAAACACAGCTTATGCAAAAATAGTGTATTTTAAGCTGTTCTCAACAATCATTGCTCTGGATCACAAGGTAATATAAATTAACCTGATTTGGATTTACACATTCACAATTTGTTGTATTTGAGAAACTATTTGCTTAGCAAAAGAAAAGCATTTTGAATTGTATTGAAACCAAATTAAGTTATCTTGCTAGCTAGGAAATTATTCTAATTGTTCAGTCAGCAAAGATATGCATGAGAATGCCTCCAAGCATGAGATATTAGCTGAATTAGGTATATGATTCATTGAATATTAATCGTACAGTGTAAACACACTGAATACTTTCTTGGCAACTGTCTGGCCAGCAAATAATTTTGTAAATACTCGAATGACCCTTAATAGGAAAAAGGTTCCCCACCCCTGATCTAGACAATCGGATCAGGTGCGTGTCGCTAAAAGGCAAGCAGTTTGGCAAAGTTCTACACATAACTAACTGAATCACTGTCATGAAATCAGCCGGTTGGGAACTTCAATATTTGCTGGCTAGTTACCTTGCCCTGTTGTCATGTAAACCAGTAATGAGGCTAGGAAGCCGCAAGCTAGCTAACTATTTGGATAAAATGATATAGTTACCGAAGAAGACAGCACAGACAATGCAATATTGCTTTCGACTAAACACTACAGCAACTCTGACATCAACACCATTGCTGTTTATTTCTGTACTATTTAATTAAACAGTTTTTCATGATCCAAACACTGTCACGTCCGCTAACTTGTTGACACAGGCAAGGAAGTATTTCTTCTTCATGTGATGTTTATTGGCGGTTGGCAATCCAGTTTATGGTGCCGCTGAAGATGATGAAATTGGCAAAAAATAATCAAAAAGAGATTAAACATCTTATGTAGGATTAAATCGTAAATATGAGTATACGTCTTGAACTTTAAAATTAAAATAGCATACCCTGTGGAGTTTACTTGTGAACAAACAAGTTCTGTTTACATTCATTGTTGAGGTCTAACAGGAGGAATCCATCTCCTCACCCATTAAAAAAATTAGAAAATATTTTTGGCCATATCACCCAGCCCTACTCTCAAATGCATAAAACCCCTCTAAAACAGTAAAACAGATCAGCCTAAACCAGCTTGGTGACCACCTACGACCAACAAACCACCTTAGGCTGGTTTAAGCAGTTTTTTTCAACAGGGTAGGCTTGCACCATTCAATTAAAGGACATATTTCAAGTCAAATCTCATCTCATGTTTCTGTTGAGGGATTAGTGTAAACTACTGCAATAATGGAAGGCATACGAGGAGAAGTTTGACAAGTGTTTGCAATAATTGATTCACATTTGATTATCTGACAGTTATTCCACACCAAACTGTTTATTTTACAATGGCTTTATTTAATGGAACTCTTTAAAAAAAAGTTTCAATTTACTTGATAAATGTGTGCATATATACACAGGAAAACAAACTGTAATGCTCTTTTCTCTGTAAGTGCACACACACACACACACACACACACACGCTCCCTCTATTCCTGTGAAAATAACAGAACGGTGGGTGTTCTTTTGTGGTCTTTGCAGATAAATACCACAGACTGCTTTTTCCTGTCATCAGAGAGAGAGAGAGAGAGAGAGAGAGAGAGAGAGAGTAAGGAACAGCTTCAGAGAGCAAATGTACGCGATTGGCTTTACACGCAAAAAACCTACACATCACGTCTTCTCGGTCGTACATTTAAAGCCTCTCCTGGATGAATTCGCTGAAGTGACATTTGTAACGCTTCTGCACAGCACCATCCTTTGTTGAAGTGTCATCACAGGTGCAGAATTAGAGGGAAAAGTGCGCCAGCGCCCTTCTTAAGAATGCACTCGCAGAGGGCTTTTGTTCAGGTTTACCCTCGGGTCAAAACACACAATGTGAGGACACCATACAAGCCCAAACACAGGGATGCAGGTGCCTGAGGCAACCTTTCTAAGTAATTAAAAGGCTTGACAGCTAGGTCAAACACGTTTTATTCTGATAAAGCTAATCTGAACAGATCTGATCAAACACGCTCAACATCACTACACCTCTTTGAAGTAATCTAAAAGACTGGTTCATCTTACAAAAAAAAATCTGTCATTATTTACTCACCCTCATGTTGTTCCAAATAGAGCACAACAGTGCCTGTCCACTTTTTCAGCCATCATGTTTCTGGAACTATATGTTTTACTAGAATTTGTTTCTTTCTTCTGTTGAACACAAAAGAAGATATTTTGCAGATTGTTCATGTTGGACTTTTCCATACAATGAAAATAAATAGAGAATGGGCTGTTGAGCTCCAAATCTGATAAAAAAAGATCACAATTAAAGTATCGGAATATAAAAAAATAGCAGCCAAGACATTTTGCAAAATAAGTCCACAAAACAAAGAAATGACATGGGGAGTAGATGATGACAGATTTTTTTTATTTCTTGAAATGTATGGCCATTAAATGGCTCATTATATAAATAAAGCAAACTGCATCAGCAATAAACAGCCATATTAATATTTTAAGCTTATTAACCACACAAATTAGACTACAGATTGTTACTGTGAAAATACTGTAGTTATTTTAGTTATTTTTTAGCTATTTTCCTCATACCTAATCCTAAACCATTTCATTTTCCTCCCTTTCAACGTTAATGAGCTTAAGCCCATGTGAAAGTTTCAAACACAGCAATGTTGAAATAATGTATCGAGTAGATTTCTTCTAAGGGCTTGTGGCGTAGAGCTCCCAGTATGGGTCAGATTCTCAGGAGATTGATTTCAAAAAGCTTGTGAGAGGCCCCATTCTCCCACTGAGTGATTGAGCCTGCATGTGTGTGGTAGCTCAATGGCCCTAATCCAAATTTGATAACTGTCCCCTCCATTCAAACACCAGGTGGGGGGGGGGTGGCAGATCCACTTCACATCCTGTTCATTACCAACTCTTCCATCAGTGAGAACCGTAACACGCTCTCACAAAGACTTTGGATTCCCCAGTCTGCCCTTTGGCCATGTGATTTACGGGCACTTCCAGACAAAGATGCCCTTTTCAACCCCGCAACGATGTTGGCTCAGCCCAGCTTCAGAGGGGGTTGCTTTTTCTGTTAGGGGTGGAGCAGTTGACAACCAGTTTGGTGAGAGTTCCGCAGGTATGTGTTGAGAGGTCAACAATGGGTTTTGCATGTCAAAGGTCAACAGGTCGGACCTCGAGTAAACAGTGTCCTTACACTAGGTTAACAATAAAGGCACTTGTGGTGCTCTTTGCTTTTGAAGCAAGAGCGATAGTGTATCACATACCAGGGTCGAGTCACTCTCCAGAAGAAATACGGGCCAAGAATGTGCCGTTGGCCACATGTGAGGGGGGAAAAAGAAGGAACGGCAGCGTTAAATAATCTTGACTCATGTTTGTACGCAGTTGGCGGGTGCATTAGTAGCAAATGAGGTTGACTGAGAGTGGAACTGCAGTACATTGTGGTGTCGGGGCATTAAATCACCTTCAAAGCTAGACTGAATTCCAACCAAGAAACTAGTTCTACACCCTCTAGAGCTAAATTCCTCTCTTAAAAGAATAGTACTCTCAAAAATGGAAATTCTGTCATTATTTACTTAAAAAACAACAACAACAACATGAGGGTGAGTAAATGACAGAATTTTCATTTTAACTCTCAATGCTCTAAGCCAGACTTCCAGCTTCAGCTGATGGAGCAATCCAACCATATTTCATTCTTTCTTTGGGCTCTAGCAGAATGAGAATCAGATGTTTTGTGCTGGGAGAACGATCTCTCTCCCACCCATCCGGCTGTAGCCTGCAGCTGGAGGCACGGGTACATGTTTGCTACGTGGTGACAGGAAGGTGAACATTCCACCCTCCTTCCGTCATTGGCCAGCAGCTGTGAGAGAGAGTGCAAGAAGAAAGAACGACTCGTTCTGTGAAACAGTGTTTCTTGAGACCCCATTTTCCATCGAAATATTGATGGTTCTTGTGCAGGAACCTGTGTTGTGCCAAATTCCACCCCACATCAAAGTCTCTCATGGACCCCAAAATGATTCTACAAAACTTTTTTTGTACTCTACAATATCGCTTATTAGAGTGTGCCATCTTAACCATCAAAATACATCAACTAATGTTGTATGTCTACATGTCCAAAGCTACAGATGGTCAAATTAAACATTTCTCTTTTTTGCGTTTTCAGTTAGCAAGCTAACTGATTAGCCTGCTAGCTGAGCATAACCAGTCATCCTAACACCTTACCATACCGTTAACTGATTAGCCTGGTACCTTCCGTACTGCTAACTGATTAGCCTGAAACTTACCATAACGCTTACCAACTAGCTTGCAACCTTACCATAACACTAACTGATTAGCCTTTTACCTTACCAAACCGCTAAATGATTGGCCTGTTACCCGTAACACTAACTGATTAACCTGATACCTTCCCATACCGCTAACTGATTCATCTGATACATTCCGTACCGCTAACGTATTAGCCTGATACTTACCATAACGCTTAACAACTAGCTTGATACCTTACATAACACTAACTGATTAACCTGAAATATTACCATACCGTTAACTGATTAGCATAAAACATTACCATAATGCTAACGGACTAGCCTAATATCTTACCATACCGCTAACCAATTAGCCAGCTCTTTACCATATTGCTAATTGATTAGCCTGATACCTTACCATACTGCTAACTGATTAGTCTGATACCTTACATAACACTAACCGATTAGCCTGATGGCTTACCATAAAACTAACTGATTAGCCTGATGGCTTACCATATTACTAACTGATTAGCCTGATGGCTTACCATATTACTAACTGATTAGCCTGATACCTTACATAACCCTTACTGATTAGCCTGATGGCTTACAATACCACTAACTGATTAGCCTGTTACCTTACCATAACACTAACCAGTTAGTCTGAACCTTGCCATAACGCTAGCCAATTGGCCTGATTCAATGGCATAACGCTAACCGATGAGACTGCTATATTTTAATAATCTACACAATTTTCTTATCCTACATAAGTTATAATACACATAATAGCAATACTTCGTAGAGGGCTTTTTGATCAGGCATTATAAATGACTAGCCCTTGGGGTCCAAGGCGGGACCACAGGTGCTTGGCTGGTGCATCTTACGACCGGCCAGCATTTCCACTGACTTGAGAACCGAATGATGAAGTAACTGACTACATACATATCCCATAAACAAACACGCTACATCATAGTCTTAGTTTACAAAAGTTATGACCTTTGAGAACATATTTCAACATCCAAAGTAATTTAAAGTTTCTTTAAGCCATCACAAGGTGGTAGAAAAATAAAGTGTCTTGTAATTTTCTGAAAACTCTGCTTGGTGAGGCCGTCCAGCCTCCAACGTTCACAGTTTCTGGGCCTCTGGTATGGGCCATTGCAGAGCCAAGTTTTTCCAACAAGATCTGCCTTTTCTGCAGTAGAAATGGTTCCAGGCTGTGGCAAAATTTTACATTTTCCAATCAAGCACCAAATAGAGTACCCAAAAGAAGTTCTGTTAGCCAGTGGAATTGCTCTGTGGTCCAAGGGGGGTAGGATTTTGATGGGGCATAGGATTTGGCATGACACCAGCACCCTGTCAGTGGAAAAGGGGCTTGAGTGGAACACTGCCCATGTGGAGATATGGACTTCCTGTGTAAGGAGAAAACAGCTCTTTCAGACTGTGTAAGCGGACTAGCAGACATCCTCCACTGATCTTTTGTTGCTCTGTCGAACACTGAAGGAACACTGTGGTCTCCTCCTCCTCCTCTCTGCCCGCTCACAACTCAATTTCAATTTCCTGCAGGCATTTCACTGCAAACTTTTTCATCTATCTGCCTCAGACTTTGGTTCCCAGACTTCACTGGGCTCTTGGGTGAGGGATGGGACAGCGGTTGAGACTTTTTGACTATCATATGAATCTCTGCCTTTTCTTTGAGCAGCACTGGAGGTGGGGTTACAAACAAAAGCCCTTTCAAATGGATCTGCATCACCAGTTACACTACACAATGGTGAGGAGGGGCCTTAAAAAAAGTCAACAAATAATTCATATCGGCCTTTTTGGTCTGAGTGCTGGAATGTGGGCCCTTGAGTATAGTAGGGTGGGTCAATGTTGTGGGCTACCGCAGAAATATACAGCCTTACCGTACATGAATTAATGCAACAAGGATGAGACGGGTGATGGTGGAAATGCGAGAGAAAGACTCCTGAGTTCATCTTCCTCTGAGGTCGCAGCTGGGCCGCTCCATTTAACAGGATTTTGTTCCCAGCAAACATCAGTGTACACAAAGGTTACTTGTTGTTTGACTTGGCCTTGTGCAGCATAAGCAAAGCTGCATCTCTCAAAGAAGCTAATATGTGTCTAAACACTAACCAAAAATTGGAAAATGTTAAAATAGAAAATGAAATTAAAAATAAAAATAAATAAAATAAAACATTAAGTAAAAGCCAGGTAAAAATACTCAGGGTGCAATTTAAGCTGTGCTTGTTTGGCAAAGCAAAAGACAATGAAAAACCTATTGTAAAGAGGTAACACTTTACAATAAGTTTCTATTTGTTAACATTAGTAAATGCGTTATCATGAACTAACAAAGAACAAAACTTTGACAGCATTTATTAATCTTGGTTAATGTTCATTTCTACATATACTAAAACATTTTACATAAAAAAATTAAACGTTGTATATGTTAACAAAAGTTAATGCAATATGAACTAACATTAACAAACAATGAATAGTAGTACAACTTTTTTAATAAATTAACATCAACCAAGATTAATAAATGCTGTAATTAAATTGAAAATTATAATACCAAATGCATTTACGAATCTAACATTAACAAACGGTACTTTTTGTAAAGTGTTACCTACAGAGTTAAATATTCAATCAAGATATAACTACAGTATCTGTAATTTTGTCTTGTCCATCAGATTATAAAAACAAATAAAAAACGTGTGTGCAGTAATGCACTTACAATAGTAATCTACCACACCGGAATACAATTGTATAGTACCAGGAAAAAAAAAAAGTTAAACGCACAATTATGACATTGTTTTCGAAGTACAGCTATTTAACACATATTACAAAACTTTTACGTGTTAAAGTGAGACTAGTGTGCTAGAATCTCATAACAACCTTGCTATAAGTTATCCAATCGTGATTCTTGTCATGACCTTGTAAAGCCAGTAAACCTGCTAACTTGCGCATAGTATTTTGCATGGAAGCACCATAAATCTGGAAAAAACTTAGCTCACAAGAACTACTTCTGTAACCCATTAACAAGACGTCCATCCACCTAGGAAAGTAGTCCAACTTAAAAAAGATCATTTAGATAACTTCACAGCTCAAACGACAGAGAATTACTAAATAAGTGCTTGAACAAAATACGAACTTCACATTTCTGCTTTTAGACCCTCCAATACAACTGCCCCATACACTTCCACTCTTAGTGAATTACTATAAACAATTTTTATTTGTTTTTACAAACTGAGGGATGAGTTATCTTCTTCGAAATTCATTTTCTTTAGTTTAATAAACATTCAGAATACCTTGACTATTTAAACATTTCTGTCAGTGTTCAAATCCTTACCACATTATTATGGACTCTGAAACCTTTAAATATATCAGAAAACAATAATAAACAACCGATTTCTAAACCTCAAGCTCTCGGCTCTACAAGCTGATAATCGACATGCGATGTCAGCAGGCCAATAAAGAAGATGGAGTGTGAGAAACTTTCAAGCTGAGTTTTCAGCCAAGACAGGCAGACGTGGAAGAACACAATAATATTTCTCTTATTCTGGCCACGCAAAGCAAAAAAAGGAAAACAACTGCCATCAAACCCATGAGGAACTGTTTGGGAAGTGAAACCCGAGCACCTTAAGTAGGTCTGTTCCAGATGAGGCCAGTTATTCCTGGCCGGTGTTGAAAAGAGGTGGGGGAGCCAGGTGGGGACCTCGTAGCCCCTGACTACCCTTTGGGACATGATTGCTCCGCTCCACCCTGGCGAGGGGGGTGATGGAGGGTAAACCTGCTCTGGAGTGATCGCGATCGCTGAACGGACCAACAATCCAGACATAGGTCAGTCACCAGTCAACTGCTGTTGCGTTGAATAATTGAGGATCTCCGGACATCAGGGTGTGTTATTATGGAACAATGTTGCCTGGTGATATTGAAATATTACCACCAGAAGTCCACGACAGGAGTGTCCAAACGCTATTCTTAAACAGCTCAGTCAACAACCCAAAACAGCCAACTATATATATGTGTGCCATCTCATCAGGGATTAGTGACACGCTTAAAATAACGTGTCTAATATCACTTTAATCTGTGGAGGAGCTCAAAATGATTTTTTTGCCCTGGAAGACATTTTGATTTGACACATTTAAGATGTGCTCATATCTTGTAGTGCAAACATTTTAAATGGCACCCATGTAGTTAGACAATGCAAAGCAGGTAAAGCTAATTAACTCTTATTGGGTTTCCTATACCATGGCCCAGTTAATATGACAACTAGGGATGCACCCAACATTTTGGCCACCAAATATTTTCAAAAAGAGAGAAAAAAGGCGCAAAGATAAATAAAACCTGCACCAAAATAAAATCAATTAAAAAAAAAATCATTTTGGTGGAAAAAAGCTGCATGAATGCGCTACGATCGATGTTTAACCTCCTGTTATTTTTGGGTCATTTCTGACCCGTTTAAGAGTTAAAAACAGTCAAAATCTAATTTTTATCTTGTATTATTGGATTTTCCACAATAATTAATAAATGTAAAAGTAAAATAAGTTGTATTACATTTTTAAGATGCTTATATGACTACTTTTGTGCAAAGTCAGGATGTTTTCAGAAGTTACCATGGTGTTGCTAGATGGTTGCTAAATAGTTTCTTATTAGCTCAAGTTATAAGAGACCATCCCCAAGTCTCTATGTTATCTTGGTCCCTAGATATGTGAGGGGACATTTCCAGTGGAAGTCTCTGGGATTTTTCACAAATGTTTTCTGCTTGCCGGACATTTATATTCTGAAATAAAAATCTTTTGAAATATAAACCACGATTCTGTATTTACATTCAAATAAATACAATGTGTAATTATTCAACTTATCAGCTTTTTTAACTCAGAATGAAGGGTTTACTGTATATCTGCTGGAGAAGTACAATATCACCACTGACATATGTCAATGTTCATGTTTATGATCAAAAGGGAGGTGTGCTGTATATCTAATCTATACTGTACTGGATGTAATGCAAACTTTGGTTAATGATAGATGATACATCATAGAAAAGTAGTCAGTTTACATTTTACAGATTTTAGTCAACAAACTGAAGTCTAAGCAAGCATATGGCGGTTATTTTGGCGACTGCATCCAAAACTTTCAAGCTTGTCAACTTTCATCAGTTGTCTAGTGCGAAGGAGGTGTTATCCAATCATGAATCATGGAAGTGCCAAGGAGACTGCAGATGTAAAGATTTATAGTGAAAAAGGAGTTACATTTTGGTCTGTTTCTCAACCAAAACTGATCATATTTCTTCAGAAGACATGGATTAAACCACTCAAATTATATGGATTACCTTTATGCTGGCAATATGTCCTTTTTGGAGCATGAAAGTTTTGTACCCCATTGACTTGCATTGTAGGAACTAACACACATCATAATATTGGTTGCACTTTATTTTACAGTACATTTCAGTATACTTACAATGTACTTACCCAAGAAAGTATTGAGTAATATTAGGCAACTACTTGTCCTTAATCTGGGTTAAGGTTAGGGTTGGGGTTAGTACCTAGTAATTACTGTACTTGTTGTAATTATATAGTGTTCCACAGAAGAATGGGTATTTGCAAACCATGAGAGTGATGATCCATGTGTGAAAAAAAACCAACAAAAAAAAAAACTGGCAGCCACGTTTCATCTTGGTTTAATTAGCATTCACAGCATCACTCGCACTAGGCCCACTGTTAAAATGCTTCAGGGTAAACCTCCACTCACCAAGTCGGCTTTGCTTTTCCCTGCAGGCAGTGGACAGCTTTGCGAGCTTCTCGTACTTTGCAGCCAACTGGAGCTTGCCATTCTGAAGGTGCGGGCGGCGTGACAGGCTTTTTTCTGCAAGACTCCGATTGGTCACTAACAAGGTTTCCCTGTCCAGCTGTAGCTCCTGGAACTGAACACAAATGCCCAGTTATTCACAACAGCTCAAGAAAAGAAAGCAACAAAGCTGAAGTCAATTCAGAAATCAAATTCAAAGCCTGGACACAAAGATCAGAGGTGGAAGGGAGATGAGTTAGGAGAATTACAGCACCCGACAGAATAGAGATGATTATCTTTACAAATGCCATTGCAAAACACTGATGAAAATATTCTAGTAAATGACAAGAGAATTTTCATTTTTGGCTGCACTAACTCTTTAAGTCCACTTCTAACATACTTTGTTATTCACTTCTGTATCTTAGATTCTCAAACTTTTTCTTTCTTTCTTATTATTGATTCACTCATACAGTATGTACCGTATGTTGAGGAATGCTTGTTTCACCACTCTGGGTTTTTATTAGGTGCAAGCAAACTTTTGATTTCTGAATGCAGCTCCTCAAACCAGGCATCAAGGTCAAACCACTAGAGGCAGGAAAGAATGAACACTGAGAACTCTTATTCTAATTCATGAATTGTGAGCCGTACAGACTGAGTGTGAATAATGCAACTCAATACATTAAAATTCCTGATGGATCATATGAGGCTAAACTTTTACACCAGGCATAGAATCCATGAGGCAAGAGAGATTATAAGGAAACTAAGAAAGAGAAAAGAATAGCTTCCAGCTTTATATCAATGTGACTGATTACTTGAACTAATATGTGTATTGAAAAGCTTCTTGTGTTTCATGAGAACAGAGTGGGTTGGGTATGGTTTGGGAATGGGTCCATATCTGGTCTATGACTAAGTATTAGATTTAATCAACACAGGTTACATTCACAGAATGCAGCAGAACGCGGTTGTCAGTCCTCTTAGGGGGGCGTTCATACCAAACACGTTTTTGCATTCTTCTGTGCTGTTTTTCAATTGTTTTTTTTCTATACAAAGTTGCACTAAAAATACAAACATGCTCTCAATATAACCAAACTGTGTGAATCGTATCCAGCTCCAAACACTCCAAACAGGACTGACAACAGTATTTTGCAACTGTGTGTGGCAATGTAGCCTTAGATTCAGTTTAGTTCACATTTTAGGAGTGCAGCTCAAGGCCCAATTCATGACGGAGACAGAAGAGCTTCAGCATTGAGATCAAACCACAAGTAATTTCAGACAAAAATAATAGACACATAAAAACATCATACAAAGATAGAGAGTATCTCGGAGGAGACTCATCACAATTTCATTCTGTGTAACATTCATTTATATTTCTATAAATGCCAGTTGAAGGTTTCCAGATGAAAGCAAAGGAGATTTATTCCACTAATTTGCTGTGTGTGTGTGTGTGTGTGCGTGCGTGTTAAAAAAGGGGACATAGCCTGGAGCTGCAGTGGAGCCAGTGCTTGATTAACTAACCGCCTCAGTCTGCCTAATTACAATAAAACGAGGTCCCATGATGAAATAATCCTGCCTGCATGGCTGTTGGACAAATCCATCCACGTGTCCTTTAAACAAAGGGCCATCATCCGGTAGGGATGTACTGTACAAATATGTATATGTTTTTTTAAATCGACTAGTCGGTGGGTTTCCTGAATGACTAGTCGCCTAATCTGTCTTAAAGGAATATTCCTGGTACAACACAAGTTAAGCTCAATCAAAAGCATTTGTGGCATTATGTTAATTACCAAATATATATATATATATATATGAATAACTTTTCTTTTAAAAACAAAAAACAAAAATCGAGGTTACAGTGAGGCACTTACAATGGAAGTGAATGGGCCCAAGTTTTGTAGGGTTAAAGGCAGAAATGTGAAGCTTATAATTTTATTAAAGCACTTTTTAATTGTTAAAATTTTAATTGTTAAAATTTGTGTATTATTTGAGCTGTAAAGTTGTTGAAATCGTTTTTACTATCGCTTTAGGATTTACAGTGTTACATCTTCAAAATGTTGGTACCCATTCACTTGCACTGTATGGACCTACAGAGCTGAGATATTCTTCTAAAAATCTTCGTTTGTGTTCTACAGAAGAAAGAAAGTCATAAACATCTGGATGGCATGAGGGTGAGTAAATGATGAGAGAATAAAACTTTTAGGGAGAACTATCCCTTTAAGAAGCATTTACATAAAAAGCGAGCTTACATTCCAAAACAAGACAATAGAATGAAACAAAAGCGTTTTTAAAAGGTTGACAAACCAAAGACGTTTGTCTGGGATGTTCATACTATACAAGCTGTTGGATAGCTAGTTGACCATCATGACCCATCTCCAACATTCGGTTTGACTGTCCTAGATGACACGGCCTGAGACCACTGGATAACTCTAACCACTGAGGGAAAAGCATAGACACGTCCAAACCAACGTCCTCATGGAAAGCATTCGCAAAGTGCCTCAAAGTCCCAGACATCAGTTGAAACCACAGACCCCGACTTTCACTGTAATTGAGGCCGAGCGAGGGTTTTCTTTTTCTGTTGCTGCAAGGAATATTAACTGCCAGTTTTATGCATTTCAAAACTTGGGTAAAATTAGGAAGCCTGACTGTGCTTAGCTGAGCATATAAGAGGATTAATGATTTATTCACTCAAATAATATGAGAATTCTGCCTTTTTTTTATTGCTGCCCAGGACCTCCAAACATGGTGGTGATATTCCCACTGGTGGCACATCCAATACGGAATCTATTCGGCTGAGGGGAATGTGAGAACAGCAGTCCCCTTTGATCAAGCCACCATCTACGATGAAACAGGAATACTTGAGCTGCTTATAATATCTCAAAAGAGCATGTGTGATCAGAGAGGTTATTTGATAGATAAGGTTATTTGAGGTTCTTTTCATTGGGAAATTACTTCAAACCTCAAACTTTTAAGGTCAATTGCTTTTTTTCAACTCTCGACATAATTGCTGTTTTACATGCGGTTTGCACAACATGCCTTTGAGATAGAATGGACGATGACAGCATATCAGGCCGTGGAGACGAATCTTTCAAAATAGCACAGCACTTAAAGACCAGATAATCATTTTCTAATTAATGCAATATTACATGTAAGTGATACATAAATATGCAGAACTAATCCCTCATCAAACGCAGACGAGAAATGTCATGCAGTTTTTCTGATCGCAGAATACTAAGTGATTGCAAATTACACGCATCACTATCTGCATGATGAATGGAGCAGTGAAGCTTAAGACGCAAGCACACTGGATGGAACTCCATGTTGTCACAGTGTAATGCAGAACACACATTTTACTGAGGAATTTTTGCAGCCACATGAAAGAAAATGCACATTGCCCATCAAATCACAGAAATATAGCCTAGTTTAACTAATGCTTAAGTCATCTACCCAAGTAGGATATGTTACTGGATTAACATCCTGGTTGGTCCTGAAGCAACATTGCTATCAACAAATCAGATTTTAGGGTTAGGTTTAGGGTCAGGCTAAAGCCCAGAAAACATACTCTACATAGGTATGTTATCGTTGACGCTTCTAGCTACGCAAACTCGATCTTACGTGTTGCTGCATTTTCAGAAACATGTCAGAATGCATTTCATAACACAATTAAAGTATGCATTGCATTCTCAACCTTGCCACAATTAACTTGGGCATTAATGTAAACTAAATGCCCCTGCACACTTCCTACAAAAAAACGAAAGGGTGTGACGTAATTTAGAACAACATCTGGCCAAAAAGAAGGCGTTTTTGAGTTTGTTTCTGTGGTTTGGTGGTTTGTAACAGCTTGCCAGGGTGAACTTCCAGAAAAAACCCTCTTACCGGCTGCTTAACACCTTACTGGCATTGGTCAACGTCATCGGTAAGTGTGACCTGAAGCTCCTCCTACTTTGAGGCCAACAGCTAATTCCCATTCAGTCAGTTAAGATCAGTCAATATGAACACACCGGCATTCAGAGTTTTTAACGAGCTGGTGCAAATTGACCTTTATCTGTACGATCATTCGCATAGAGACATTTTCCAAGAACATGTCATCATATTTTTTGTTGAATTAGTCTACAAAAGGAATCAAAGTGCCCATTAACTCTTTTTTTATATGCTGCTTCACTCATGTGCATTCTGGAGTGAAAACCATTCACACATCTGCCCATAGTGGGATATACCTCTCTTATCGTCATTCTTTTGTGTGTATTCTACCCATTAACACTCTTTTACACCCATTTTACATAGTACAAGACCAGTGTCATCGTAAATTACAATAACATAGTGCAATCGCTGCATATTATGGCCACGTATAGCGCATTAGCGCCATGAATGCAAAAGGTAAACATTACAAATTACACATTATCTACTGCATATGTATTACTTTAAATCATCACTGAGTGGTTAAAACAGCTTCTTTTACTAATCTTGGAGTTCTATTCATAGAATGAGGCATAAAGTCATTGATAACAAATTTTAATGTCACATTAGTTAAGGTTTTACATGTAGTCTTGAGCGTCCTCATCTTTACATGTACTTCTAAACTCCCCAAATATATTCACTTTAGTTGCATAGTGTGAAATTTGGTTGAAAATGTGAGTGATTTCCTCTCATTGTAGTGGAGGGTTGCACATTGAGGGAAAGATCGATCTTGGGATTTAAGAATCGAGATCGAGATCTTTCAAATGAAGATCACGATTAATCATAAAAACAATATTTTTACCCACCCTTATTCCAAATCAGTGTCTTATGAGGCTCCAATTGAGTTAGGATGCTCCCATAGAAGACAGGAGACAGCATGGCAGCTCACTAGGTTTGGGAAAATACCCTTTGATTCTGGTTTTGGTGTTAGTGGTTTGAACAAAATTCTTGTCAACCTATTATTTCCCTCTGATTTCAGGGCTATAGAAATTTTAGTTTGAACATTGTGCCAGGACTAATGGTTGAAATGATCGGATTTACGAGATGAGCGCAATTTCCTTTGAGTTGGGGCCGTGTCAATTAAAGAATCAAGGCGTAAGCAAATAGGTACTGGTCATAATTCAAATTTACTTGTAAATTTGGACTCATTGTACAGTTCTGTTTGTGTGCATTTTTGTACTGCTGATGAAGAATAGCGATAAAGCTTGCAGGAAAATAAGACTTATAATAAGATGGATTTGAGCAACATTTCCCATCACTATATGTGGCTGCTCAAAAATTATAAAACAGATAGAAAAAGCATCAATTACACGCCTATGAAATGGCTTTCCTCTTCATTTTGTCACATTGGTGCCAAAAAGCTTATTGACTTTGTCAGTAAGTGGCAAAGAGAGAAAGAAATATGAAATTGCAAAACAAGTCCATTCTTTCCGACTAAAATCACTTAAACAAACATCTCTTCATAATTACGACTTCTGATCTCGAAAGTACAAACTTCCCAGGAGAAATTGAACGCAGCATAGAAAAGGATGTTCCAAGAACATTTGGGTAAATCACGTTGTTAACTTACACTACAAACTAAAACATTATAGTTACGTGTTTTAAGATTGGACTGTGTCGAGGATGACAAGCTCTCAGCTCTCATAAACTGTTTTACATTACTGCAGAACAGCACAGCACACTCTGAAGAACAGATCTCTTCCCCCTGCGTTTCCATGGTTTCACAGCAAACACAGAGCCCACTATCTATCCAAAGAATAACTTAATGTTTCTGAATCAATTTAAAGATGATACAGATGTTGTCGTCCAATAAATGAGGCAAGGCCGTAACCACAATATACACTGAAGGGGACAAGTCCCCTCCAATAATCAGAAATGGCCAGATTGTCCCCCCAATAATTGATATCCTTGTTGATGTTCTGCTGCAGTTCATTATGCACCACTTGTCATTATTGTCTTATTGTCATTAAGTTGTTGCAGGAATAACATAATGGTTTAAAAAGTTACAATGTTTAGTGTGCTCAGTAGTCTAACACCGCTCATCAATGTCATATGAGAAAGCCAATCAAATCGATGAAGGTGGGACTAGGTGAGAATCTTGTGGTTTATTCCAGCGGTGCGCATCAGTGTCAGCAGTTCAGGTTAAGAGTGCTTGTGTCATGTAAGATGTCAGTAAATAACTAAACATGCAATATTTGACCACAGTTTTATGACTGAAATGTTGTACAGACCTACAGTAAATTACAGTAATACAGTAATGTACAGTACGTGATTCGTATGTCATTCTTAATTTAAATATTAAAACATTAACGGAGCAGTTTTCAGCATATCAGGCACAAGACAAAGAGTGAATGTGTGTATATTCTAAAGGAATAGAATTAATGTGGTTATCTGGGAAGCTTTTGAAGGAACTTTTTAGAAAATTCACTTAATATTGTCTTGATCTATAAATGATCTATAACACAAAGTAGAGCGTTTTCACTAGAACATGGTAAGACCTGTGACTTGTGGCCTCAGTTGAGTTTTTAGGTTGAGGCCAGCACAGTGTCATATATTTTTAATGCAAATATTATTAGGTAATAATATAAAATCAATTTACGATTTTCTAAAGATCTTTTTTATGTCTTTAATTAATTCAGAATTTTGTACAGCATCTCCTAAGAGTCTTTTTTTTTTTTTTAAAAGAGACCACCAGTTAAAGGAGTAGTTCACCTAAAAATGGAAAATGTACTTTTACTCACCATCATGTTAGTCAAAACCCATATGCTGTTACTTTTTCTTGGAACATAAAAATAGATATTTTAAGCAGCTCTATTCCATAGAATAACAGTTTGTGAACAAAAGGACAAATACTATAAAGCATTATTAAAGGTTCAGTATAAAGACATCATAACAGTAGTCCATATGACTCGTTCATTATATTCCAAGATTTCTGAGGCCACACAACAGCTTTGTGCTGTATGGACTACTTTTATGATATATTAATAATGATTTTTGTTTTCTATGGACCTTGACAGTAGTGCTCAATATGAACTGTTTTTGTATGGAAAAGAGCAGCGTTCAGGTTATTGAAGAAAATATTGTGTTAAGATTCTACTGGGAAAAAAAACACAATGAGGGCAGTAAATAATTTTGTGTATTTAATTTTTGCTAGCCAGCTGTCACAGTCATGTCAGTTTAAAGATGACTAAAGATTCAGCACAAAAAATAAAGATGACTAAAACAGGCAAATTTCTAGCAATGTAGACAGTAACTTTTATCTTTTAAAACCAAAAATTATACAATTTTGGGCCTTTATCACATTTAAGGCCTTCACACAGAAAATTATTGCATTCAGAGGCTTTAATATTTCAAAGGACCAAAGAGAACAATTATATTTGTGATCTCAACATCCATGACCCCCCCACCCCAAAATGGTTTGGTTTCCACCAATGTTCAGGAAATGGTTACGGCCTTGAAATAAGTTCAAATGACTGCAGAGATCCTGACACGATGATAAATTATTTGGGTAATGAATTAGATATGGCTTGCTATATACTGTATTTTCAAATCCGAAGTGTGGCTTTGGCGGATACAGAGTTCTCCTTTATTCTTCTACAAAAAAACAAAACAAAAAAAAATCCTTCTCTGTCTCTTTCTTTTGCACTAGCATCTATACTAATCCAGCTACTTTGAGAACTCAGTTGTTTTTGTTCCTCATTTGTAAGCCTCTTTGGATAAAGGCATCTGTTAAATGACTAAATGTAAATGCTACAGATCTAATCCGTTTTCACTCAGCACCCAGAAATTACACTTACCCTGATGCTCCGCTTAACAATTATGACTGCTCAGCAAGACTCTGTATTCATGTCATTTTTTAGAAAAAGGCAAATGTAAGCCTATACATGAATATTTATCATGCATTCTAAATAGGAGCAGCATATCCCAAAACCTGTTGTGTAAAAATATGCATAAATGTTAACGTTTAGCTAGGCGACATGCAAGATTTCTGGTGCATTACAAAATAATAATAATAATAATAATAATAATTAAAATACGACAATGACAGCTTTAAACTCCTTTTTGTCCAAGAGCCCTTTAATTAGGGTCTTTATTTGAATACTTGTTTCATTTTGGATGTTGATTTCTTTCCTTCATTCTTTTTTTTTTCTCCCCAATTTGGAATGCCCAATTCCCAATGCACTATAGGTCCTCATGGTGGCGTAGTGACTCGCCTCAATCTGGGTGGTGGATGATGAATCTCAGTTGCCTCCACATATGAGACCGTCAATCCACGCATCTTATCACGTGGCTTGTTGAGTGCGTTACCACGGAGACCTAGCGCGTGTGGAGGCTCACGCTATTCTCCGCGGCATCTACGCACAACTCACCACATGCCCCACCGAGAGCAAGAACCACATTATAGCGACCACGAGAAGGTTAACCCAATGTGACTCTACTCACCCTAGCAACCGGGCCAATTGGTTGCTTAGGAAGCCTGACTGGATTCACTCAGCACGCCCTGGATTCGAACTTGTGACTCCAGGTGTGGTAGTCAGCGTCTTTACTTGCTGAGCTACCCAGGCCCCCGATTTCTTTCATACTTTCAGTAAAACAATAGTTCCAAAACCTAGAGAGCTGCTTTGTCGTCTACATAGGCAGATTCCTTCTAAAGCAGAGTCCGAAATGGAACCACATAAGTGACTGATTTGGAACGCTCTACATAGGCAGCACACAATCAGTGGAGCTTATGTGAAGCACATCGGAGACTTGACTCATGATTGATTGCAATAGAGTTTGACATTAGCATGGTGCTCAGCTGTTAGGCATATACAGTAAATACATATTCATAGCACATACTGTATATTAAGTAAAATAGTCTATTTGCAATTAGATTTAATTATTTGTATTTATACTTTTTGGTATTAAATGGAATATATGTGCTAGGGCAGTTGATTTAACGCGTCAATTTAGTGAGATTTCTTATATGAAAAATAACACGTTTATGCAATTAATCATGCCCCCTAACCATATATAAATTCCGTAAAGGAATTCTCCAACCATCGGAGCAATTCAAGCTTGAAGTACCACCTTGATGTCTTTGCAAATACGGGTCAGTAGGGGGCAGTCTGTGCAGCCTCAGCTTATGGTTGTACTGGCATGTTGAGGCATGTTGCCTCATCAAACCAACGAGATCAGTAAAGACGGGGCAGGAAGTAGTCAAGTCAAGTCATTTTTATTTGTTTAGTGCTTTTCAAACACATGTTGTTTCAAAGCAGTTACACAGAAAATTATGTTGTAACAGGAAATAATGCTGTGATGTCTTAAAGTCCTCATTGTGCAGTTTAAATGAATAACACGATTGAAAATCATACCTTACAAATTACTGACTTTATGGCCCAGTCAGTGAGCAATCCTAAGTGAATGTGGTAAGGAACACAAAACTCCATAAGAAGCCAGGCTTAGCTGGGGGAGCCAGTTCCCCTCTGGCTATTACGATGCACCACTGCACTCAACGACAGCTGGACAAACCACAACAGAATGCAGGGATCTTAAGACCTTGACATAGCGTCCAAAAAAAAAAAAAAAAACGTGCCATTTAGGGTGCAAGATGCTGAAAACCAGTATGACGCGATGCAACCCAAGTGAGATGCTCAAAAAGTGTATGTCTGATGCAGACAGAACTCAGAACGTCCTGTTAGAGATTGACAAACTCAATTGCAAAATGGATTGCTGTTAAGAGTATGCCAATAATACACAAAAGTTCAATGATATGGAAATACAAGGAACAATAAATAGCCACTTATTTGACAAGCACATCACGTAATTAATTTGATTAAAATATTTAATCAATTGACACTCCTAATAAGTGCATTTATAATCAACATTCATTATAACTTGTCCACTATCTTAGATTACTTTTATCATTGAGATCGACACAATGCATTCTTAGATTACTTTACTTGTGAAGGATACATGCAATGTTGCTTTAGATGTTGGAAGTTATCTTTGCTAACTTGGAACACCCAATTGAAAAGTCCAGCATTTTTGGCCATCAGAATATGTTGTGTTTTTGATGCTGGTGTCCCCACTAGGCTTTTTAACTAGCTTAACCAACTTCATCTGAAGGACCATGCAGGTAGGCCAGCATTTTTGCCAGTAGACCAGTTGATGAGCATCATGGCTATACCGATCCAGCAGTTAGGCCTGCAATCAAACCAGCCATACTGGTTTATGCTCTTTTCAGCAGGGTAGCCTTTTCCTTAAAATGCTATCTAGGTGGGCAGCTCACCAGATTTTGGAACAGTTCCGCTATAGTTTTGGAAATTTTTTATCTCTTTTCAACCAAATCGTCCACAGATTAAAACATGATGCACTCTGTCACCTTCCACACAATTCATCTGTGCATTTGGAAAGGACATGACTTGTCTTGGAGAGGATGTGGCGTCGCATACCATAATGGCAGAGGCAAGACACATACGCCAAACAACGCTCTGATCAATCTTTTGGCTACTTGGGCACATTAAAGAGGAACATTGGAAACAGTCCTGCTGCTCTCTCTATCTCTCTCTAGACTTTAGTATTCCATACTGCTGAGTCTGCTGCATGCGTCATAAGTCATCCAGAGCCAATAAACGTCCAAGTCCAGCGCCTGCTGGTGTGCTTGTCTTTCACAACTTGTGGTCGGATACTGAGCATTCTGAAGGCAGAGAGCACAGCTATGGCACCCTCACAAAAAGACGGCCCATGTTTAGAATCTTCAGTATCTCTGTTCTTTGCCTATTTCCCCTCTCTCCCACTGTTAAATGCAAAAGTAAAACCCCCCGACATACAGAGAACATTTGAAATGGCTCACATTTTCCCTAAACAGGAACTGACACAGACTATCCATTTCCGCTTGCTGCTGCCTGTTTGTCTGTTTATACACTGTGCAGATGTAGATCCTCTGGAGACCATGTGGTCTGGATGATATAATGGTCATAAAACAAATATGACAAATAGATTACTTACAGTCACAACCTTGAAAATACCGTAAAGGAATATTTCATCCAAAAATGAAAATGCTGTCATAATTGACTCATCCTCATGTTGTTCCAAACCTGTTTGAATTTCTTTGTTATGCGGAGCACCAAAGGAAAAAACATTAAAAGAATATTCCAGGTTCAATGCAAGTTAAGCTCAAACAACAGCATCTTTAGTGGCATAATGTTGATTACCACAAAAGAATTATTTTGACACGTCCCTCCTTTTATAAAGAAAAAAAAAGAAAAAATTGAGGTTACAGTGAGGCACTTACAATGGAAGTGAATGGGGACAATTTTTGGAGGGTTTAAAGACAGAAATGTGAAACTTCAAATTTTATAAAAACACATTATTTGAGCGGTAAAGTTGTTTAAATCATTGTTTTTACGACGTAACGTTGTCATGGCAATGAAGTTGTAAAATTGGCTATAACTTTCCATAGAAAAGACAACTAAGCGATTTTATTACACTAAAATCATGTTAACAATCATATTGTTTATGTTTTGTAGCTATACTTTTGA
This sequence comes from Myxocyprinus asiaticus, assembly GCF_019703515.2. Classification (NCBI taxonomy): domain Eukaryota; kingdom Metazoa; phylum Chordata; class Actinopteri; order Cypriniformes; family Catostomidae; genus Myxocyprinus; species Myxocyprinus asiaticus. The sequence goes on along the minus strand of NC_059347.1, from coordinate 15,473,685 downwards.
AACAGTGAGTATTTTAACGCTTACGGATTGGCCCGTTCATTTCCAATCTAAGTGCCTCACTGTAACACAGAATTTTGCTTTTACAAAAAAAATGACAACAATTTAAATTAAAACTAACTTAAAGGAATATTCCGGCTTCAATACAAGTGAAGCTCAATCGACAGCATTTGTGGTATAATGTTGATTACCACAAAAATGTATTTCGACTCGTTCCTCCTTTTCTTTAAAAAAAGCAAAAATCTGGGTTACAGTGAGACACTTACAGTGTCCTGATCTAAGGGGGAGAGATTGAAACTGCACCAGGCTGAGGCACACTCTGTCGCAGCGACGCTCATCCCTCAAGCGTGGACGCTTAATGCAGCTAGATTATAACATAAATCACAATATATATGTGTCACTGTGCATTTCTTATTGTGAAGAAAATTGGCAATACGCAGCATTATTAATAAGAGAGAGTTTTTTTTTTTTTTTTTTGTGAGTTAAAGATGGATTGAAGTGAACAGAAAGGTGAGAGAGGGTAGTCTTCGCCCCATTATACACAGCAACAAAATAAGTTTTTGATTTGTTTTTGTTTTGGCAGTAGAGAGTCAGTCATATCACAGGAAGAGCAAGTTTTGAGGTAAAAAAAATTTTATGTATGAAACATGGATGTATTGTTAACAACAATACCAGTAACATTCATTAATAAAATAAGGGGGGGGGGGTTACCCTTTTTCACCCAATTTGGAATGCCCAATTCCCAATGCTTTCTAAGTCCTTGTGGTCACATAGTAATTCCAGAATTACGAATCCCAGCTGCCTCCGCATCTGAGAACATCAACCCGCGCATCTTATCACGTGGCTTGTTGAGCACGTTGCCACAGAGATATAGCACGTGTGGAGGCTTCACGCCATCCACCGTGGCATCCACGCTCAACTCACCACACACCCCACTGAGAACGAACCACATTATAGCGACCACGAGGAGGTTACCCCATGTGACTCTCCCTCCCTAGCAACCGGGCCAATTTGGAGACCTGGCTGGAGTCATTCAGCATGCCCTGGGATTCGAACTAGTGAACTCCAGGAGTGATAATCAGTGTCTTTACCACTGAGCTACCCAGGCCCCCCCAGATTTCATACAGAAAGCAACAGAAAATAGCAAACATGTGAAGCCAGATGATTAATGAAGTCTACACACATTGAGCATGCAGCGCAAGCACAATATGGAGTTTATTAACAGAGGTTCGGGAGGAGCATGTTAATTTTAATCTGACAAATCACGGCCTGCGAGTAGGAGTATATAAGCCACTGCTTACCTGCTTCCTGTGACAATTCTCCTGACATGACAGTCTTTCCGGCATTGGCCCCGCCCATCCACAACAGAACCATGCAACGTCTTATTACTCTGCTTGAAGCATCTGACGTCCTCATCAGATAAGCCATTTTATCACAATCATTACGTTATTCATGGAAGCTGCCATAGCAGCTCACTATTTTCAGACATCGTAATATGGTGGCTGCCACTTTAATGCAGTAGGTGCTTTTTCTACTCTGCCTTTCTCCCTTTCTAACCATTACTCACCGAAGAAGATCCAATTGCGTCGAGGCTGCCTCCGCAAGACCGGCCACTGCTTCACCACATACCAGTGCTACCGTTTCATAAGGCCATGCTCAGGTCCTTTCATCGTAAGTGTCCCTGTTCATTCCCACGTGCCTGATTGTTTTATTCCCGTTCTAGCGCACAGGTGGTTCCTTTTAGCTTAATTGCGGTGCTTCAGCTGTCTCCTCTCACTCTCTCGCAACTCCTGAGAAAACTCCTAATGCACTGGAGCTTGAAGAGCCCAGTGTGAAAGCTGGAGGAGCTGAACATGCAGCACCAGCTGAAGCCTGGGCTCTGATTCTCCGGGGATCGAGCGGAGTACTTCCTCCTCACAAAACTATCGCAAAATATATATCGTACGGCAGGTGGCAGTCATACTCCTAAGGAGTGAATGGCCACAAGTAAATCCGTCAATAATGATCGCAAGTCCATTTCTCCTGCATTTCAGTATGGAGCACAGAGCCAAAGCTCTTTATTTCTCAGATCATTTTATGCAGTTTTTTTCACATTGCTTATTAAGATGTATTTCCCAGCACATGGGAATGCGAGGCCGCACCCATAAGCCAGCTGATTAGATGCAAGCCCCCTATAGCCGCATAAAGGTCCTTCGTTCAAACCTTCCACAGGCCCTCACGTGAGGTTGCCTCCGAAAGCCGACTGTTCCAGTGCAGTTACCATGATCTAGCACTCCTGTCAGCCTTCGATTTGGTGTTTCCTTCACCCAATTTGGGGGGGTTATATATATTGCTCTTAATAATGGTTCTACTACAGCATATTATCCATTCACCATCCGTTTCATTCCTAAACCAATTCAAAGGCATTTAACCAGATACCACAAAAGGCTATCTGAACGGCATCCTTTTTCCATATTCAATATTTGGCAAGTCTGCCCCAAATTTCTCTCTTTATTAAATGCTCAGGCACCAGAATGCCTCTAACCATCGATATCTTAACAAAATGCGCAACAACCCTCTGCCTTGGATACCATTAAGTAAACACAGCTTGCACACTCAACGCTATGTTTATCCTAGCCTTCTTTGGCTTTCTGCATTGCTCAGATATCACTGTCAATACACAGTTTGAACCCAACATTCATCCCACCTTCTCAGACCTGCAAATCATAGACAACAAAACAATCAGATTTTTCATTAAACAAAGCAAAACAGATCAAGTTAAAAAGGGGCATTCGATTTACATTTTCAACCTGCACATCCCCATCCAACCTTACCAATTTCTCGCTTACAGATATTCCCACATTACGTCCCCTCTTGATCTTCTATTCACCAATGACAATAACCATGCAGCTTCAAGATTCTGGTTCCAAAATCACCTTAAATCAGTCCTCCTCCAATCTGGCATCCCGGCCAAATTTTATTCCAGTCATTCATTCCGTATCGGCGCAGCAACCACAGCTGCCCAATAAAGGTTTATCAGAACAACAAATTAAATCTCTCGGTCACTGGTCCTCAGATGCCTATCACAGCTACATCAGATCTAATTGTTTCCACATCAGGAAAGCTCATCAATCACTAATCAGCTAATCCCCTTATCTGTACCACCTATCTCTATCACTCATGTCACCACCTGCCACCGTCTTGCTACATCCTACATGCACATGCGCGTATGTGTATTTCTTAGCGAGGGTGCGCGTGCAGATACGTATGTGTGTGTGTGTGTGCATGCGTTTATGAGTATGCATGTATGTATGTGTATGTGTGCGTGCACATACATATATATATATATATATATATATACAGGTGCATCTCAATAAATTAGAATGTCGTGGAAAAGTTCATTTATTTCAGTAATTCAACTCAAATTGTGAAACTCGTGTATTAAATAAATTCAATGCACACAGACTGAAGTAGTTTAAGTCTTTGGTTCTTTTAATTGTGATGATTTTGGCTCACATTTAACAAAAACCCACCAATTCACTATCTCAAAAAATTAGAATACATCATAAGACCAATAAAAAAAACATTTTTAGTGAATTGTTGGCCTTCTGGAAAGTATGTTCATTTACTGTATATGTACTCAATACTTGGTAGGGGCTCCTTTTGCTTTAATTACTGCCTCAATTCGGCATGGCATGGAGGTGATCAGTTTGTGGCACTGCTGAGGTGGTATGGAAGCCCAGGTTTCTTTGACAGTGGCCTTCAGCTCATCTGCATTTTTTGGTCTCTTGTTTCTCATTTTCCTCTTGACAATACCCCATAGATTCTCTACGGGGTTCAGGTCTGGTGAGTTTGCTGGCCAGTCAAGCACACCAACACCATGGTCATTTAACCAACTTTTGGTGCTTTTGGCAGTGTGGGCAGGTGCCAAATCCTGCTGGAAAATGAAATCAGCATCTTTAAAAAGCTGGTCAGCAGAAGGAAGCATGAAGTGCTCCAAAATGTCTTGGTAAACGGGTGCTGTGACTTTGGTTTTCAAAAAACACAATGGACCAACACCAGCAGATGACATTGCACCCCAAATCATCACAGACTGTGGAAACTTAACACTGGACTTCAAGCAACTTGGGCCATGAGCTTCTCCACCCTTCCTCCAGACTCTAGGACCTTGGTTTCCAAATGAAATACAAAACTTGCTCTCATCTGAAAAGAGGACTTTGGAACACTGGGCAACAGTCCAGTTCTTCTTCTCCTTAGCCCAGGTAAGACGCCTCTGACGTTGTCTGTGTTTCAGGAGTGGCTTAACAAGAGGAATACGACAACTGTAGCCAAATTCCTTGACATGTCTGTGTGTGGTGGCTCTTGATGCCTTGACCCCAGCCTCAGTCCATTCCTTGTGAAGTTCACCCAAATTCTTGAATCGATTTTGCTTGACAATCGTAAGGCTGCGGTTCTCTCGGTTGGTTGTGCATCTTTTTCTTCCACACTTTTTCCTTCCACTCAACTTTCTGTTAACATGCTTGGATACAGCACTCTGTGAACAGCCAGCTTCTTTGGCAATGAATGTTTGTGGCTTACCCTCCTTGTGAAGGGTGTCAATGATTGTCTTCTGGACAACTGTCAGATCAGCAGTCTTCCCCATGATTGCGTAGCCTAGTGAACCAAACTGAGAGACCATTTTGAAGGCTCAGGAAACCTTTGCAGGTGTTTTGGGTTGATTAGCTGATTGGCATGTCACCATATTCTAATTTTTTGAGATAGTGAATTGGTGGGTTTTTGTTAAATGTGAGCCAAAATCATCACAATTAAAAGAACCAAAGACTTAAACTACTTCAGTCTGTGTGCATTGAATTTATTTAATACACGAGTTTCACAATTTGAGTTGAATTACTGAAATAAATGAACTTTTCCACGACATTCTAATTTATTGAGATGCACCTGTATATATATATTTAAACCAGGGTCCTCCAATTCTAATCACAGTAAGAGCCCTCCCTTTCCAATGTGCCGTTGAGCCAACCCAAATTCACACGTATAGCGGGCTCCCCCTTTCGGAGCGCTGAGTGGGCTTTTCCGTTCGGATACAGAGTGGACCCACATTCGAATGTATGCTGGGCTTACCCGTTCGAATGCAGCGAGCTAAACCACTCTTTCTTTAGAGCAGTCTCCCGTTCGAATCGCAGTGTGAGCCCTCCCTTCAGAACGCAGCGTGAGCCAACCCTCGTTCTCACCTTCCCCGATCGATTGCATGCTGGGCTTATCCGTTCGAATGCCGTGAGCTAAACCTCTCTCTCTTTAGAGCAATCTCCCTTTCGAATCGCAGTGTGAGCCCTCCCTTTCGAACGCAGCACGAGCCAACTCTCGTTTTCACCTTCCCCATTTGAATGCCGTGAGCCCATCCAATTCTATGATGAGTGTTGGTCTCCTGTTTGAATCGCAGTTTAGCCCCCCTCGACCAGCCATCATACAAGAATGCACCTTCAAAAAAATGCATAAAATGCTCCCTCTATATAGCTTTTTGGGGGGGGGGAGAACAAATTTTCAGAAGTATCCGCTAAGCAAATTTACCATATAGAACTGCTGCCAGCTTGCTGTACTAAATGTTTCCTGCCATTGTCATGGTACTGATTTTCCACCTTAATGCCTTTTTGGGGGTAATCAGGACTTGAGTCGAGTCTCGAGCTCCGGGCCCTCCAGTATATGGACAGCAAGCCAAATAAGGGTACGTTTACACGACAACGATGTACTAAAAACGGAAATGTTTTTCCTTTGCATTTTTGAAAAGTTTCGCGTACAGACGACAACGTGGTCAAAACGATCCCCGTTCACACGGATCCGCGAAAACGACTAAAATTCTGTATTATGCATGCCAGGCCAGTAGTTGCCGATGTCACTTTGTAAAGAAACACTACGCGCCTGCGCACATAAGCATTCTTTCACAGAGTGGTGAATACAAACAATGAAGATGGCGATCGATGGTCGTAGTAGTGATGCAGTAAATCTACACTTTGCTGGAGAAGCGTCAATAAACTCAAAATCTTGAGCAGCACAAACACAGTCCTGTAGTCCGCCTTTGTAGTTTTGAATGTCTCGCGCCCGTGCCTATAGACTGAACACGTAATACGCGTGTGCATGACGTCATCGTTTTCACAAATTCGCGTTTTTGTATGTTTACACAGAGACGATAACGGCATCATTTTCAAAAACGTGCACTTTGAAGCCCGTTTTCAAAAGTTTGCGTTTTCAGGCCCCAAAACACCGTTGTCGTGTAAACGAACAGCCAAAACGCATAAAAAGTTTTCCGTTTTTAGTTGAAAACGTTGTCGTGTAAACGGACCCTAAGTATACCTCTTCTATTCAAGATTACTTTAACATACAAACTACTGAAATGGAGTTAATTAACAGAGGTTCGGGAGGAGTATTTTAAATTTAATCTGACAAATCACGGCCTGCGAGTAACATACGAACTACTGAAATAGAAAGACTATCTGTTTAGAGCAAGATAGTTTGGCTTGGTCAATAAACCGTGAATGGCTAAAGACCTTCTGTTTGGACAGATCAGTTCCTAACATTGATGAATTCAAGCTGAGTCCGATCCTCTCCTTTGTAATCTTAATAAGCACATAAAGTGTGTCTCATTGGATTTCATAGAAAAGAACACTGCCCTGGTTTTACAGAGCACGTTCCATATAGTAAAAAAACATTATAATCTCTTGCGAGGGAATGACGCTCATGCATACAAAAGCAATAACTGTAACCAGCTCACTAGACCATAGCGACCCTTTCATTGCGGTTGCTCTTGGAGACCTCAGCATGTTAATGAATTGACCTGTTTGTGATGGGAATTGTGATGGGCTTCACAGATCACAAGCTGTTAGGAGTTTGACCTCTCTGGCCCCATCATATAGCTCATGCATAGCTATTAATAAAGAGAAAACTTTACACATAAACCATATAATGTGTAGATTATGTAGAGTTAACCATGTTGACATGCAATATGTGTCTTCTGATGTATGATGTATCTGTATTGGCAGTTATTTGTGTTGGTATGATATGCTGCTGCTATTGCAGACACATTTGCAGATTGTCAACTTATCTAATGGCGCACGGCTGCTCTGTTAAAGGAATATTTCAGATTGAAGACAACTTAATCTCTATATATGGCATGCTGTTTATTAACAAAGAAAATTATTTAGACTCATCTCGCAGTCTGCAAACAAAACGGAGAGAAGCATTTACAGTAAAGCACTTACAATGGATGCCTATGGAGCACTTAGAATAAATATTTAAAATATGCTATCTCTCTGTTTCGAAAGAATAACTGTAGCTCTTAAATATTGTGTTATCATGAGACTGGTATGATAGAATCGCTTACCAGCCTTATCAGTGCAAAGTTATTTCCAGTCTTTCAACTCATGTCATGACCACGCAAAGGCAGAAACTTTCACATAATATCTGTGTGAGGATACTAGGAAAGGACATGATGTAAAACATTGTAAACCATAAACCATCTGTAGTGGAATACATTTCAAAAGTAACCCTCCCAACCCTGTATATATAGTTACTTCATTTCTATATTCATTGTCTAGTTATTTTTAATTAAAGGGACAGTTTACCCAAAAATGTTAATTATCTTATCATTTACGCACCCTCATGCCATTCCAGAAACACGGCTTTCTTTCTTTTGCAGAACACGAAGGAAGATTTTTAGAAGAATATCTCAGCTCTGTTGGTCCATACAATGCAAATGAATGGTGACCAGAACTTTCAAGCTCCAAAAATTACATAAAGGCAGCATAAAAGTAATCCATACGACTCCAGTGGTTTAATCCATATTTCAGAAGTGTTATGATAAATGTAGGTGAGAAACAGATCAATATTTAAGTCCTTTTTTACTTTACCCACATTCAGACGTGAAAGTGAAACTGAACAGGCATCAAATGTGACTTTCAGATGTGAAAGTGGAGATTTAGAGTAGGCCTATCAAAAGGACTAAAATGTTGATCTGTTTCTCATGTTGTTATTGTTGATATTAAGGGGGTTGCCAAGTAAGCCAGAACCACCACTGTAAGTCTAAATTAATTTCTGTTTTTATCACAGAAAGCCATTCTGTGGTTATGAATGCAAGCCGTTAATACAGCTTAAATTGCATTTATTCCATTAGCCTATATTCTTTATTTTATTGGAAAATTGTGTAGGTTCTATCACATTTTATTAAGGCTACAATTGTACTTATGACCTAGTACAAATATATTTGTCCATACATTTCAAATAACACAGTTATGTGTCCTGCAGGATCTGGTGTGGTGCTACAGCCATTTAAGTCTCAAATGTCATTTATTCCAGTATAAAGTGACACCGGATCAGTCCCAGATGAGAAATGATTTTCTCTGCTGAACATGAATGGAGCACCATTCATTTCTGATAGCACCTCACTGTGAAAGGGCGATTTAATAAACATGTTGAGCCAGGAAATATCGCATTTCATTCATTCGTGTATATTTAACACACAATGTTACAAATCTCTTTGAATGTATTTAACTCATCACACAATCCTCCACCACAGAATCTGTCAGGCATAAATGCAGTGAGCTATAAGAATAATAATTATCGCATCGAGTGGAAAATATGTATTTGTTCCTGTAAACAATACTGCACGAATGATATGTTGCAGAACTATCTGGAAACATTATTATTAAAATGTGAAGCAGCACTGAAGCCTAGTATAATAGTTCTCTTCGTTGTTTACTTTTTAAGCAAAACTTTATGCAATTTATCAGAGAGAAGCAATCTCTGATGAACATTTCTCAAAGAAAGGTTTGTGTGAAACATGATTTGATCTGTGAGTCTTTGTAGTACGTCTGCATACAGTGCAATGGTGTGGTGTATATATGAAAATCAATCCCCAGTTTGTTTAAATGCCAAATACAACATCTGATCCGAGAACAGAATGACAAGTATGTAAAGAAACAGTCCACAGATGTCTAAATTGTTTTTGTGAAACGAAGAAATACCTTTTCACTGAGTCGCACGACCTGATTTATTTTGTCTTCATCTTGTAGGAGCTCCTGTAGTTCACTGGTATTGAGGACCCTGTACCCATCTGGGTAAGAGTTCAAGTCCCTTTTCTGGGACATTCTTGTCCCGCTGAGACACACTAAACAACTCCGTTTAGCTGGCAATTAACTTCCATTTTGCTCATGCTGAACACGGGAGTGGTGCTGGAGAAACTGTCGTCGGCATGAAGGCGCACCACTGATTGCAGAGAAGACAATGCACAGAGACCACAGCAGTACACGTTTACAGAAACCTGCAGTTCCTCCTTCCGCCGCAAGGGGGCACATCGTCACAGTCAGAAGAGCGGCCGCACAGAATTTTAAAACAGTGCTGTCTGTTCGGTGAATCTCATGAAAACCTGTCCAGGCCAGACCCAAAAAACCAAAAGAAAAAAACAAATTTACACAAAGAAAATCATATTTACAGATGATTTCTTAATGTTCATAAGAACATTAAGACTGTATGCATTGGGAAGTTTCCCTCCTAATTTTCCTCACTGGAAAATGTTTGTAATTCTCACGATCAGTTAGTGATGATTCTCTCATTAGATTATATTACATGTACTCTACTGTACTCTACTGTAGTGTACTGTACTGAACTGAAGAAATTAGAATCATCCTGTCTGGACATAATGATGATTATTTTTTTAAATATTTATGCAGTGTATACTTATCACATTGCACACACAAAATCGTAATAGTCTTAAAAATAGGAGTTTTTTTGTGCGATTCCCCCATTTACATTGTAATCACTCTTTAACAATCGCCAAAAACTGAAGTACTTAAAAGTGTACCACATTTTAATTTCTTTCTCATTCTGAAGTGTACTGTAAAATTACATAACGCCCTAAACTTCTCAGGGACAGCCTGGGGACACATTAAAGGGATAGTTCACCCAAAAATTTAAATTCTCTCATCATTTACTCACCCTCATGTCATCCCAGATGTGTATGAATTTCTTTCTTCTGCAGAACACAAACAAAGATATAGAAGAATATCTCAGCTCTGTAGGTCCACACAATGCAAGTGAATGTTGATAAGACTTTTGAAGCTTCAAAAAGCACATAAAGGCAGCATAAAAGTAATCCATATGACTCCAGTGGTTTAATCCATGTCTTGTGAAGCAATATGATAGGTGTGGGTGAGAAACAGATCAATATTTAAGGATGAATTCAGAATTGCATAATACCCATACTACTCTACTTCTACCATATCTGATTATGGCAGAACAAGTAAGAGTAGTATGGCAGTATGCAATTCTGAACTCAGCTTAAGTCATTTTTTACTATAAATCTCCACTTTCACATTTTTCTTCTTTTAGTTTTTGCTTCATGCATATCACCACCTACTGGGCAGAGAGGAAAATTTATAGTAAAAAAGGGTGTACATATTGGTCTGTTTCTCACCCACATCTATCATATCGATTTTGAAGATATGGATTTAACCAATGGATTACTTTTATGCTGTCTTTATGTGCTTTTTAGAACTTAAAATGTTGGTCACCATTCTCTTGCATTGTATGGACCTACAGAGCTGAAATATTCCTCTAAATATCTTAATTTGTGTTCTGCAGAAGAAAGAGAGTCATACACATCTGGGATGACATGAGGGTGAATAAATGATGAGAGAATTTTCATTTTTGGGTGAACTAACCCTTTAAATAAACACCTTAAAATTGGTATATAAATTGACACACTTCAAAGCTTCTTATTTTTACAATTTATATATTCATTATTATTGGACTTCTGTTTTGAAAATTAAAAATGGAAAAAAAGTGGTTTGGTCTTCCAATACTTAGATTTGTGTATACTGAGGATTAAAAGATTAATCAAATAGTACTATTAATTTACAATGAGACATATCATAATTAAAAATTCCAAACAATACATTTTCAAAGCAAAGTTGAAAACTGGACATGATAAAATCTTCAACATTACGCACTAAACTACACGTCCCAGGATTCATAAGAAAAGCGTCAGATGTAAGCATGATCCTATTGGTCAATAACTCTGACGACAAAATTCTGCGACATTACCGTCAACATGGCGTCGTTCGCGGGAGACCGGTGGAGAGATGCTCTGAAAAACCACGATATCTTCCAGAAATTACAAGAAAGGCTTCATTTGGAGCCTCAAGGGACTAGCAAAAGAATAGCCAAGAACCTCACATTCTGCCTGAATGGCGACCTTTTCACCTGGGATAGTGTTGAGAGTGTGTTTTACACCACAAACCTGCGACAGCTGAACTCCGAGGGCGACACAGACACTTCCAAATATCAGGTCAGTGGGGTTCTGCTGTCTTTAAGGAATCCTGTTGTCTGCTTGGAATAATTCATTCCTTCATTATAATCCCTTGATTATTCCTTGTCAGAAGGAGTTGTCTGGATAGGAAGTGGTCACGACAACAGAGTTGTAATTTTGTAAATAACTTGACACAGATAAGTATAGGACGCGATTTTATTTGTCTAAAATCATTTATTAACATGTTTTATGTTTATGTCTTTTGGCTAAACCTTTGAAACGGTGTGTATTTTTGATGTTTGTGGACTGGCCCCACTCACTTCCATTGTAAGTGTCCTAATTTAACAGCGAGTTGTGCATTATTTCTAATTAAGCGAGGGACGAGTCAGATGTATTTATTTATTTATTTATTTATTTTTGACAATCACCATTGTATTAAATACTGACAATTGTGCTTAACTTGTATTTAGTCAAAACATTTCTTTACACAATGTCCTGTCTGTTGCTTTAACAGATAATTTTCTTACTGGGGTCTGTTTGAAATGGTTTATTCCCTGATTGATTTTTATTTAAGTTTCTGTCTGAATATTTACTGATCTCCTAATTTCCCCAGACGCTTCTGTGCATCAACCCGCCGCTGTTTGAAGTGTGTCAGGTGCTTGTCAGCCCCACACAGTATCACGTGGCTCTCATCGGTCAGCGTGGTGCGACTATACTTGAATTGCCACAGCGCTGGGGCAAGAAATCCGAATTTGAGGGTGGACGCCTTCAGATAAACTGCAAGTGAGTACATTGCTGTCAGATGTGACAGCTACATTTTCTGAGCAGTTGGCAAGATGATGACTTTGATCAACCAAAGTGACAGGTTTTACTTTTATTGATAAACATGGACCCTTATATTTCCTGATTACTTTGTCACTTAACAGCATTTGAAAATAATGTGCACCTCTTTAGCCTTTAACCTACACGGTGCATAGTTATTGCAAGATTAGTATGGAAGTATGCTGTTCTGAGCACAGCCCATTGTCAAGCAGAGCTGCGTCAGCCCTCTGGACTACCTTTGAAATTCATTGGATTTGTAATGTTTGGTCTTTCACAGGACGAATCCTGTAGCTGAGCGCTTCTTCACCAGTTCTGCCTCTGTGACACTCCGACAGGCTGCCTGGTATCCTAGTGAAACTGAAGAGCCCCATCTAGTCTTACTGACCTCAGACAACACCATCAGGTACCTGCGGCTTACAGAATGTGTTTCAGAAGAACTGAAATAGTGGTTGTTAAAAGAATCTTTTTCTTTTCACAGATTTTATAATCTTAAAGAGCCACAGTCCCCTGCAAAAGTTTTGTCAGTGTCTCAGGTAGACGAGGACAACAGTGTCCACACAAGAGGGTACGTTATCAGACCACATCCAAACCATACAGTGTCTTATTACACTGCTCTTTGGAATACTTGTATAGAAAGGTAATTCTCTTGTGCAGGCGTTCCTATGCTGCCTCTCTGGGTGAGACTGCTGTGGCTTTTGACTTTGGCCCACTGGCAGATTCTCCTCGTCAGCGTATGAAAGAAGAGCTGCTGGTGTACCCACTATACATCCTGTACGGGAATGGAGAGACGTATCTGAGCTATATTTCTCTCACACACAGGTAACAAAAACCTTATACTATTGGCACTGTTATAATGCAATTAAACAAAACAACTAATAGTGCTATTCATTAAAAGGATTGATCACCCAAAAATTCTCTCATCATTTACTCACCCTCATGCCATCCCAGATGACTATGACTTTCTTTCTTCTGCTGAACACAAATGAAGATTTTTAGAAGAATATTTCAGCTCTGTAGGTCCATACGATGCAAGTGAATTATGATCAGACCTTTGTAGGTCCAAAAATCACATTAAAGCAGAATAAAAGTAATCCATAAAACTCCAGTGGTTAAATCCATGTCTTCTGAAGCTATAAGATAGGTGTGGGTGAGAAACAAAACAATATTTAAGTCCTTTTTTACTCTAAATCTCCACTTTCACTTTCAGATGTGAAAGTGAAACTAAACAGGCACCATACATGACTTATAAGATGTAAAAGAGAAAGTGGAGATTTAGAATGGAAAAAAGACTTACATTTTGATATGTTTCTCACCCACACCTATTATATCGCTTCTGAACACATTAATTAAACCACTAGAGTCTTATGGATTACTTCTATGTTTCCTTTATGTGATTTTTGGAGCTACAAAAATCTGATCAACATTCACTTGCATTGTACGGAACTACAGAGCTGAAATATTATTTTAAAAATCATAATTTGTGTTCAGCAGAAGAAAGAAAGTCATACACATCTGAGATGGCATGAGGGTGAGTAAATGATGAGAATTTTAATTTTTGGGTGAACTATCCCTTTAATAGATAAATCAATTAGAATGTATAAGAAGATTAAATCTGTAGCTGTAAACTAACTTCCTAATTTTGAGGAAAATTCTGTCATCATTTACTCACCCATATATCATTATAAACCTGTATGACATTCATTCGTCCATGGAACACAAAAAGAGATGTTAGGCAGAATGTAAGTCTCAGTCATCATTCAGTTTCTTTGTATGAAAAAAAAAAAACTGAGACTAACATTCTGCCTAACATTTCTTTTTCTGTTCCACAAAACAAAGTCAAACAGGTTTGGAACAGCAGGAGGGTGATAATAGATGACAGAATTTTCATTTCTCGGTGAACGATCCTTTCAGTTCTTGGTAAATCCATTTTTTGTACATAAAGGTAATATGGATATAAACAATTAATCTTTTTATTGTGCCTTATAGATACAATTAATTATTATTTAAAATATATGTCTATAAATATCTATATCAATTTATCTGTTTTAGATGTGCTTTTTCTTTCCCCTAGTGTCAGTAATCTAGGGAAACCCATGGGCCCCTTGCCAATGTACCCTGCAGCAGAGGATAACTATGGCTATGATGCATGTGCTGTGCTCTGCCTGTCGTGTGTGCCCAACATCCTGGTTATTGCCACTGAAACAGGAACACTGTACCATTGTGTAGTGCTGGAGGCGGAGGAAGAGGAGGACAGCGGAGTAAGTCACAGACATTTATGTTTCATAAGTTTCATAGGCCTGTTTCATACATTTTACACCTGCAACAACTTTCACACCGACAGGGTTTCTGCTGTGTAACAGCTATGGCTCTAGTCAGAACCTTAAAGGGATAGTTCACACAAAAAGTGAAAATTCTCTGGTTACCGTCATGCCATACCAGATGTGTATGACTTTCTTTCTTCTGCAGAACTCGAATGAAGATTTTTAGAAGAATATCTCAGCTCTGTAGGTCCATACAATGGTGACCAAAACTTTGAAGCTCCAAAAATCACACAAAGGAAGCATAAATGTGATCAATAAGACTCCAGTGGTTAAATCCATGTCTTCAGAAGTGATCCAATTGAATTTGGATAAGAAACAGACCAAAATATAACTCCTTTTTCACTGTAAATCTTGAGATCTGCTATTGCCTTGGCGATCATGAATTTAAGCTCGATTACATTCATAGCGCCATCTAGCGCTCTGCGCGAGCGCCAAGCACTAGGAAGTGTAATCAAGCTTGAAATCATGATCACACCTAGAGACTGCAATGGCAAGATGTACAGTGAAAAAGGAGTTATATTTTGGTCTGTTCTCACCCAAAATCGATTAGATTAGATTACTTTTATGCTGCCTTTATGTGGTATTTGGAGGTTTAAAGATTTGGTCACAACTCACTTGCATTGTATGGACCAACAGAGCTGAGATATTCTTCTAAAAATCTTTGTTTGTGTTCTGCAGAAGAAAGTAAGTCTTGGATGGCATGAGGGTGAGTAAATGGTGAGAGAATTTTCATTTTTGGGTGAACTATCCCGTTAAGTATTTCTGGTTAACTACACTGATTTTTTAGCAGCTATAAATTATACAATGTTTATTGGGAATGGACCACTGGGCACCAAAATACTGTAAATATGCATTGCTACAGATGCGAGATGTGTGAAACAGGCCTTAGAAATCACCATTGTGCACTAAATTTTTTCTAGTCTGTAACCAAAATGCTGCTTGTACATTGTCAGAAATGCTGAGCCTCTGTTTTGTGTTCAGGCTGTAGAGAGGTGGTCCAGAGGCTCTGAAACGGTGCCTTCACTCTACGTGTTTGAGTGTGTGGAACTAGAACTTACCCTCAAACTGGCTGCTGCTGGGGAGGACGAGGAGATAACAGAGTCAGACTTCACCTGTCCAATCAGATTACACAGAGGTGTGTGGGTATGTAGAAGGACGTACTTATGGGTATGTTTGTGAGCGTTAGCATCTCGCTATATTTATTAACTTAAAATTCATTCAAAGGAATGTTTTGATAGTGCCACAGGTTACACTTTTAGGTTAAATCAACCTACTAATGGTTTACTTATAGTGGACTCTACATATTAAGCTTGGATACAACATTTTAACCTTGACTATATATATATATATATATATATATATATATATATATATTTATATATGTGTGTGTGTGTGTGTGTGTGTGAACATATATTCAGTATATATATTTTGTCAAGGTTAAAAATTTGTGTCCAAGCTTAATATTCTGAGTAAATTCAAGAGACTGTAGTGTGTGAAAATCCCAGGAGATCGTCAGTTACAGAAATACTCATACCAGCCCATCTGGCACCAACAATCATGCCATGGTCTAAATCACTGAGATCAAATTGTTTTCCCCATTCTGATGGTTGATGTGAACATTAACTGAAGCTCCTGACCAATATGCATGATTTTATGCACTGCACTGCTGCAACACGATTGGCTGATTAGATAATCGCATGGCATGATTGTTGGTGCCAGATGGGCTGGTTTGAGTATTTCTGTAACTGTTGATCTCCTGGGATTTTCACACACAACAGTCTCTAGAATTTACTCCGAATGGTGCCAAAAACAAAAAACATCCAGCGAGCGACAGTTCTGTGGATGGAAATGCCTTGTTGATGAGAGAGGTCAACAGAGAATGGCCAGACTGGTTCGAACTGACAAAGTCTACAGTAACTCAGATAACCACTCTGTACAATTGTGGTGAGAAGAATATCATCTCAGAATGCTGTTCTGAGATGTGGGTTTGTGCTGATTTGGTGGCACGAGGGGGACCAACAGAATATATATATATATATATATATGTATTCAAGAGAAGTTTTAACATTGATTGCTATTTGTTGCAGACCCTCTGTGTCAGCACAGGTATCACTGCACCCATGAGGCTGGTGTGCACAGTGTAGGACTCACCTGGTTCAAAAAACTGCACAATTTTCTGGAGTCTGGTGAGTACTTCCGTTTCCTGCTACATCAAAACCTTCTTAAGACGACTGACTTAATCAGAGTTCAAATGTGGTATGTGGTCACAGCTCTAGAGTGGAATATTTGAAATGCTGTGTATTGTTGTATGTGCTTTTGTTGTGTTTATTATTGTGTTTTATGTCCAGATGAAGAGGATAAAGACAGTCTGCAGGAACTGGCGGCAGAACAGCGTTGCATAGTGGAACACATCCTGTGCACCAGACCTCTCACTAACAGGTTGGGGGAAGGCAGTAAACACAATCATACACAATCAAATTTTGAGGCTGCCTTGTTTTTTAAAAAGCATGTTGCAAACAAGTTGCTAGATTAAAACTACAGCGGTTTTCCATTTCGTCAGGCACGTTCACTCACATGCTTGTGGTATTTGTAGTCCTTATTCAGCAACTCATTGACAACATACATTTTTTCTAAAACACAGCAGCTTCAAAATTCACATTTGAGGTATGACCGTGTGTAATTTATGTTGTAGAACAAAACCTCCAAATATTTTAATCCTAAATTGAAAAACCCCATTATAAAAAACCCATAAGAAATTTGCAAAGAGAACCCATGGCAAATTAGCCTTCCAGGTTCACCTACAAATATACTTCACGGCTGAACAGCTCTACAGGGTGGTCCCCCCCCCCCCCAAAGAAAATGGGGCCACTATGTTTGATTGCTCATATCTTAAAAATGCATAAAGTTGTTTCCACGATTTTTGGCGTACTTCTACAAATTTTTGTAAACAACAAAACAACGTCACTATGATATTATCGTGAGCAACAACTTACTACAAATAAATAAATCGTTTGGCCTCCCAAAAAAAAAACGGGACCTCATGGTGAAAGAGGCACCAATATTTGCTGCCATTAAAAACATAGCTAAACAATTTACTTATTTATTTATTTGTAGCAAGTTGTTGCTCACGATAACATCGCAGTGAAGTCATTTTGTTGTTTACAAAAAGTCGTAGAAGTACGGCAAACATCGTGCAAATGCCTTTATGCATTTTTAAGATATGAGCAATCAAACATAGTGGCCCCATTTCTTTTGGGGGGGCTGCATATATGTACTGTAACTATAGGTTGTTCTTTATTATAAGGTATTGTTATATTGGTGTATAAATGGAAATTATTTAATATCTTTTTTTCTTGTGTTGTTTTTTTTTTTTAAACAATGTGGAATACATGCCTTTTCCAATAAGATTTTTAGTTTATTTTAGTTCTTGCATTGCATTAAACATTTTGAATCTAATGAACTGCTTGGATAAAATGATGGTTCCTCTAATTGAAAAAAACAAAAAAAAATCACACTTTATGCCACTTCAGAGCAAATACAGAGATATCAAGATTTCTTTAACTGTATTACCCGGTCCTTCTTCAAATGAGTCTTGCAGTAAACTAGCTTTTAACTACAAAATGCGTAAGCAACAGAATAATATTCAGATCTACAATGGGACACGAGCCCAGTTTTCAAAGTCATTAGTTTAAGCAAGTTTAAAGGGATAGTTGACCCAAAAATGAAAATTCTCATCATTTACTCACCCTCATGCCATCCCAGATGTCTATGACTTTCTTTCTTCAGCAGAACACAAATTATGATTTTTAAAATAATATTTCAGCTCTGTAGGTCCATATAGTGCAAGTGAATGGGTGGCAAAATTTTGAAGCTCCAAAAAATCACATAAGGGGAGCATAAAAGTCCATACGACTCCAGTGGTTAAACCCGTGTGTTCAGACATGATATGATAGGTGTGTGTGAGAAACAGATCAATATTTAAGTCCTTTTTATCATAAATTCTCCTCTCTACCCAGTAGGGGGTGATATGCATTAAGACTGTGAATCACAAAAAAAACAAGAAGAAGAATGGGAAACTGAAGTGGAGGTTGACTGAGCAGGGATGAGAATTTATAGTAAAAAAACTTAAATATTGATTTGTTTCTCACCCACACCTATCATATCGCTTCAGAAGACATGGATTCAACCACTGGAGTCTTATGGATTACTTTTATGTTGCCCTAAAATGAATGTGGATTTTGGAGCTTCAAAAATGTTGGCACCCATTCACTTGTATTGTATGGACCTACAGAGCTGAAATATTCTTCTAAAAATCTTTGTTTGTGTTCAGCAGAAGAAAGTAAGTCATACACATCTGGGATAGCATGAGGATGAGTAAATGATGAGAGGGTTTACATTTTTTTTTTGGTGAAAGTAGTTAGTACTTTGAAGCACTGTATTCTTTTCTCTTTCTCTCAGTTTGCCGGCTCCCATTCGTGGGTTTTGGATCGTGTCAGACCTGTCCCTGGGAGCCACCATGATCTGCATCACTAGTACATACGAGTGTCTGCTGCTGCCTCTGCTGTATGTCACGAGCAGTTGTCTTGCCCCCCTTTTGTTAGATTATCGTGCGAGGAAAGGTACATGCTATGGAATTTCTTTTGTTTTAACTAACGTTGTTTTCACATATGCATTTAGAAGTTCTATTCGTCCCCCATCACCTCCTTTGCTCTGCTCTGCTCCGGGGGCGGGGCCAGGCAGCTCTCCTCTTCGCGGATTGGCTGAAGACTCCTTTGAGCAGCATATTCGCAACATTCTGGCACGTAGCTCGACCAACCCGCTAATGCTGAGGTGTGACTAGCATTACGTTATTATAGCATTATGATTTTATTTTAATAGCTTTAAAGAGTGTAAATTCTTGGCCTTTACTGAAGAAATTTTTGAGGCTGTCACATGCAGAGGTGATCTGATCTGATGTGTGTGTTTCAGGGCTGGAGATAAAGACTCGTCTCCTCCTCCTGCAGAGTGTCTGCAGCTGCTCAGCAGAGCCACACAGGTGTTTCGAGAGGAGTACATCCTCAAACTGGGCCTGGCACATGAAGAGATGCAGAGAAGGTAGAACATAAAGCAGCACTTGGCCAACAGAATAGTTCTTGCACATCTGTCATTGTTTGTAGGCTGAACGATTTGGACCAAAATTGTAATTGCGATTATTTAGAAAAATATTGCCACTGCAAAATAAACATTTTCTTTTTTCTTTTTTTTTCTTTTTTCTTGTAAGTGATTCCGTTTTACCAAAATTAAATCATGTTTTGTCAATGTTCTACTGCTGATGGAAATACTGTTCTAGAAAGAGTATTCACACCCGAGTCCTCTTAAAGGAATATTCCGGGTACAATACAAGTTGAGCTCAATCAACAGCAATTTGTGGCATAATGTTGATTACCACAAAAATGAACTTTGACTCATCCCTCGTTTTCTTAAAAAAAAAAAAAAAAAAAAAAAGCCAAAATCTGGGTTACAGTGAGGCACTTACAATGGGAGTGAATCGAAACCATTAAAATACTCACTTTTTCAAAAGTATAGCCACAAGACGTAAACAATATGCATGGAAACACGATTTAAGTGTGAAAAATGTACTTACTAAACTTTTCTGTGTAAAGCTATATCAAATTTTACAACTTCGTTACCATGACAATGCAGTCAACAAACCCTAAAACCCTAAAAACGACTGTTAAAAAAAAAAAAAAAAAAAAGGCAATTTAAACAACTTTACAGCTCAAATAATAAATGGGTTTTAACAGAAGAATTAATAAAAGTGCTTTTATAAAATTATATACTTCACATTTCTGACTTTAAACCTTTCAAGAATTGGCCCCATTCACTTCCATTGTAAGTGCCTCACTGTAACCTTGATTTTTGCTTTTTTTTTTTTTTTTTAAAGAAAAGGAGGGACGTGTCGAAATACATTTTTGTGTTCATTAAGCATCAAATTCTGTCGATTGAGCTTCACTTGTATTGAACCCAGAATATTCCTTTAAAAAGAACCTAACTAAATAAATAAATGAAAACAGTGAAACGGAGGGGAAACAAAACATCTTTATCGCACTCACATTGCACCTGTTCATTGCACCTTCTTTTTGTCCGATTTGTGAAAGAGTCTCAGCCAACTTTTCATCAGATTTTTTTGGAACACTTTTGAGTTGTATTGTAATATTCGAATAATAAGTTATTATTAATGAGTTAAATTATTACAGAAATATATTATTGCATAATAACAACAACAATAATGAAAATAATAGTTATTATAATTATGAATGAGTAATTTTTATTATTGTAAAATAGTCGTGTATTTCTATGCAATCTGGTTAAATCCTCATGACTTTATTGGCAGAAGATTTTATTTTTGTATAACTTTATTTTAATTTTGGTGTAAAACTCAAGGAAGACTGTAGGGTTTCTGTTTGTAGGTGAGTTGAAAACAGCCTGTTAATGCAGGCAGTTTAATGTGCTCATCTCCCCTTCTGTCCTCAAAAACCCAATTTCATGGCGTTATTTTAGATTGTTTTTTTGGGGGGGATTTTTCTCCCAATTTGGAATGGCCAAATCCCAATGTGCTTTTTAAGTCCTTGTGGTCGTGTAGTGATTCGCCTCAGTCCGGGTGGCGGAGGACGAATCCCAGCTGCCTCCGCATCTGAGACCGTCAACCAGTGCATCTTATCACGTGGCTTGTTGAGTGCATTGCCACAGTGACATAGTGCGTGTGGAGGCTTCACGCCATCCACCGCGGC